>NC_083368.1:15950454-16258863 GCF_030254825.1 Meriones unguiculatus | reverse complement strand
AGTCCATATCTCTGTCCCGGAGTGGGTGCGTGGACCCACCAGTAGAGGGTGCCCCTGAGCTCCAATAGCAGGCACCTCAAAGATTATGAGGCCCTTGTGGGGACACCTCTTCAGTGACCACCAGTTTCCAGAGGGCACCACTCTGCCATGACTCTCCACCTGACCCTACGGACCCGGTGCTCTCACGATCTTGGTACCTAATCTTTCCTGAATGGCTTCTAAGAATGGCAGAGAATGGAGTGTGACCAGGATCTTATAACTGACTCACCTCCTCAGAAAGAAGTTCAAATTAACTCTCCTCCTACTATTACAAAGATCAATTAGATCCCCTGCCTCTTCAGTTTGGCCACCATCCCACTTGCCTATGGGATTCTGGATGACTTCCGAGAGTACCCGAGAGTACTTTTAAGGCAAGAGGCTCTTCAGGTGGCAGGTGGATTGTCATGGGGTAAGGAATGGGGACCAAGAGATCCTTACCTACAGTAGAAACCTCACATACCGGAAACAGAGAGTCTCCCTAAAGCAAGCTGATAGACAGAGGCCTGAGCTTGAGTCCTGAACTATCAGCATGGATTCTGTGCCTCCTCTACACAATGAGGATGCCAGACTGCTTCAGGGTCTACAGAGATGACAGTTGTGCTATCCACAGGAGGGATGTTTAGCATGGCTCCTGGTACAAAGGTGGTCCTTCAAACATGACTGACCAGCAGCATCACTGAGCATTAAAGGGTTCTTGATAGCGAAGGGACTTGTAGTGATTTGGAAAAGGAGGAAGGCTGAGTTTCAGGAATGGCTTAGTTAGCTACATGGTATGGGGACCTGCTTCCTGACTGCAGGGACTGTGCTGACTCCAGAGCTAGGCACTCACTGGCTATCAGGTGTGTGTGAGGTCCACCATTCTTTATCACTGGAGTCTGATGGCAGAAGGAGCTACCTGGGATCAGAGCAGATATCATAAAGCTGACGAGTTTTCTGATCTCAAGGCCCAGCTCTAACCCTGGCACTACACACCTCTTGTAGCATTACAGAAAAGTTTAGGGGACCAAATAGTCAAGGCCAGGCAGAGAGGCCAGAGACAGACTCACCCTTGGAGTCCCTGAAGACTGGCCCACAGCACTCCTCCTACTATGCTTTGTGGCTTGTCCTACACATGAACTTGGCCTGATGAGGAGATAGTGTACCAGGCAAATGTCAGCATTCAGCTCCAAAGAGAAGACAGAGATAGAAAGGGAAGCAGTAGGCCCCCAGGAGACCACAGAACGAGGTGAAATACCAGCAGCATGAAGCAGATGAAGGAATGCCCGGGACAACACAGACACCTGTCACAGGGACCCTAGGTCAGAGAGGACCCTGAGGCGTAATGATGGGCAAGGTAAAGGAGCATTCTGGAGTGGGATTGGAGAAGAACCCAGGTCTCAGACACAGAGAGCTAACTTGTGGTCTACCAGGAACCCATAGGAGGAGTTGAGTTAAATTCCATAAAGACTTGGATCTTTTTTAATTGGCAAGGGAGTCCCCAACACCTCACTGTCAGAATCCATTCTATATTCAGAACTGCAGGCCCCAGGAGTTAGATACTCAGCCTTCATGCCAGAGAAGGGATCCACAGAAAACAGACCTTCTACTTTCTTCCCCTAAAAATGGCCAAAGAACAGAGGATGCTGGGTCCTGCCTGGACTCTCCCATAGAGACCTGGCCCTGCTGATCACATCCTTCCCTGCCTGTTTCCTGGATGGGGCTGGCAGGGAACAGCAGACTGTGGGCGCCTCTAGAGCCACCAGGGATGGCCAGGCCGGGGCTATTAGGCTAGCTGAAGCAAACTGATACTCTGATTAACATAAACTGGCTGGCTCTCTGAGTGGGGGTGAGCCTCCCCCAACCCCCATGTGTGCATGGCTTCAGAGGCACTAATGGAGATTCCCAGACAGGGCAAATTCCATGCTTGTCAGGGGGCCACCAGGCAGGACACTGAGAAGAGGGCCAGCCCCTGCTCTGGTATTATCTTGTCTTTCCACCAAATAAAAGAGGAGGCAGTGAGAGAGAAAGAGCCCGATATTGGGCTGGCTTAGGACTGACCAAGAGGGTTTGGCAAGACAGGGTATCCGTGCTCTTGAAGATGGAGACAGGCAGAGATCAGAGGTGAAAGGAGCCAGGAAGGCAGTTAGGGAGAGGAAGGGCCCGCCTTAGAATCCAGGGGTGAGTCCAGCTATTTAGGCTGGAAGAGCTGAAAGTGGGGTGGCTGCACTAAGTTCCCCGGGCTCCCGAGTGGTGATCTCAGAGGTGAGGATGTGAGGTCAGTCTTCAGTCAGCAATGGGTAGAAACCAAGTGCGGTCTGCAGCCTGGTCCAGGGGAGCATGCCCTGTGAACAATGCATGGGTGCTCTGCTCTGTGGACTCTCGTGTCCTGCCTGTGCTGGTTGCCCTTGCAGTACTGCTGGGTTGCAGACATCTTCTGCACCTGTTCCTTAGTGACGTCATCCAATCCCCAATCCTGGTGGCAAGCACAATTCCTAGCCCCCGGCTGGTCAGTGGGAAGATCTGCTCAGAGAGAGACTGTTTTGTCTAAGGCTACAAGTAGACTTCTGGGGATGAGAGGGCTGCTGGGCAGTGATCGCAGGATCGGTGCATGGGGAGGAAACCCAGTCAGTCACTTGTTCGCTGTCTGTTGGGCCATTCCCCAGACTCCTCAGCTGATTAGTCACTGCAGTGCAGGTGACTACCCCGGAGCGGGCAGTCAACAACGATTCTCCTTGGCTGGTTCTGACTCACATGGTCAGCTCACCAGAGTGTCACACAGAGACATGCTACTATGACAACGAACGGCTACCTCCTGAGGACAGGGGACATGGGAGTGTGTAGAGAGGAGACAGGGGAGTCCCACTTCCCTACTGATAATGTGCCCAGACAACACCTTGGATAGTCGGGAGCACTGGTGTGGGATACGTTTGCTTAGGGTACTTCCCTGATTGGCAGTGCCCTGAGTCTGAGGTTCAGGATGTTAAGGTACAGTGTGAAACATGCTGGGCTAGCAGTAAGAAACCTGGGCTCTGGTCCAGTTCAGTTGCAAATTAGTCATGATAGAGGCAGTGGTGTTTTTGGTTTTGTTTTTAATCACCATGATGATGTTTCTGCAGCTAAAAACAATGAGTATGGTATGGGACCCCAGGATCTTTGGACAAGCCTAGGAGCAGGAGTGATGGAAAAGAACATTTTTCATCAGCCTGTGAGACGATGAGGCTGGTTACATTTAAGTTGATATCAAGAACCATAAGAAGTGAGCTCCTGTCTTGAACACTGAGTTCTTGGCTCCAGCTTCACGGCCATCCACATTCGACACAAGTGAAAGCGACTGGTGACGCGAGCATGGAGTGCCTCATCTGTGGTTCCTGGCCTGTCACCACGTCCACTGCCTGTTCCCTTATCAATGCCTTGCTGCCAGGAGAGCCCAGGAGCATCCCTCACTCACGCTGGGCCTCTGTCATCACAACTTCAGAAAGGGCCAGACATGGGTAGGACTCTAACTGAGGTTCCCTCAGGTGCTCCCATTTTGGACAAATCCATGCCATGAAGAACTGAGTAGGGGCAGAGGCATGCCTTTCTGGGGCAAACAGGGAAGTGTTCTACATGCCTGTCATCTCCCTGTGTCCTGACTGTCCCCTATGACTGTCGCCCACGCTAGAGGCTCCTGAGGGCTGAGAGACAACAGCACGCAGGTAGCCTCAGGCGTAGGAGGAGGTACTCTCTGGGGTGGGCACTAGGTTGCAAGACCCATGTCCTGCACACCAGGAAGATCCCCACATCAACTACTGACCCTGGCACACCTTCCCACCCCACAAAGCTGCTCAGGAGAGGCCCTGCCTCTAAGCTGCATCTAAAGGTTGCTGACATGGGAGAGGAGGGTGTTCTGCTGGTCTTCTACAGCATCTGCTGTGGCACTGCCACTGTATATGCCAATCCTCCTGGGCACGGTCTGTCCTTCCCAGGGCACATAGGGTGGGCTTGGCTAATTCTGAGCCAATGTGGAAGGAGGACAAGTATGCCTCCATGACTTTTCCCTCTCAGCTGACTTCCAGTGCTGACCATGGCCTTTCTCTGGACTTCTGGGGCCACCAGGAGGATCCCCAACACCCTTGGAGCATTTCTGCCTCCGCTTCAGTTCCTGTTAGGTTTTTCCATGCAGGAAAGACTGTGTGGAACATAACAGGGCAGAGGACCAGAGGGCCTGACCTGGCTACACTACAGGCTCTGAGTGTGATGGCGCCTGCCAGCCCAGGCCTCAGGCCATTTTCTGACAGTCTTTCTGGCTGGGTCACAATAACTGCTAATAAAGTTGTTTGGGTAGGGCAGGGTGGGGCAGGGGCTGACTGCCAAGTGAGCCTCACGGGCCTAAAACCAATTTGTTAATTCAATTGTATGGGATTCAAATGCTCAGAGAATAGTCTCCCTTTTTCCAGGATGGGAACTCCTACCCTAACCCAAGCTGGAGAGCATCCAGCAGGCCACTCAGAGATGCTGCAGCCCGTCCCTACGTGGGTGGCAGGATGCCACTTCCTAACTGCAGAGGAAACCTGCAGGCTGCCCCTCTTTTTGACCACCGCTGTGATTTCTTACCTTCGGCCACCACCACTCCCTGACTCCTTGCCTGGCTCTGCATTGCTAACAGCTTTGGCTATGGCATGGTTTCTTAATGGTAGAGAAACTGTGATGTGAGGGAGGAGAGAGTGAGCTAAAGAGGGAAGGGCAAGGTCAGGGAACATGTCAGAGGAGAGATAACCTCACCCCCGAGGCCTGTGGGCACAGAGGCAGGATAATGCCACAAAGTGCAGCTATCCGCAACTTAACTGCTTTTAGCCTCATCTTAGCTATTTGGCATCCCAGCTCAGCTCACTGCTCGTCTCCCTCTTTCATATCTGCTCACTCCAGGAGACTGGTGATGGCAGTCAGCCCACAGTGAGGACAGGAGGAAGGAGCAAAGCCCAGAGGGTGCAGGGATCAGAGCAGCCAGCAACACAGGAGGCATGGCCCTGTGAGGGGAGCTGTCTCCAGCTGGCTCAGCCACAGCCACCCCACATGTTGATGGGAGCCCCATAAAAATAAACCTGGTAGGGTGTCTTGGACTCTGCTTGCTTTGGGAGCCACTCGGGTGGGGTGGTGAGAAGCTTCAAAAAGGGAGGTCTTACCTTCCGGGAAGAATTCTTTTCTGAACTCTCCACATCTCCATCCAGGAGTGGCATGGCAAAGGAGCTCAGGTCCTGGGAGGAAGAGAGAGCACAAAGTCAAGGCTGTAGGCCCTTGGGGCAGGTGTGTGCACCCTAAGATCTAGCCAGTAGGGAGACACAGTTATAAGAATCCTAGTCAGAATGAAGTAGTCTTTGTTTGTCTTTGTTTTTCGAGCCAGGGTTTCTCTGTGCAGCCTTGGTTGTCCTGGTCTCACTTTGTAGACCAGGCTGGCTTTGAACTTACAGAGAACTACCTCTGCCTCCCTGAGTGCTGGGATTACAGGCATGTGCCACTACACCTGGCTAGGAATGAAGTATTCTCAAGAGACATCGTGTCTCTCCCTTTGGCTACTGGACTACTGAAATGATGGAAGAGAGAAATTGGTATTTCTTCAGGAATCTCAGTTTCCTGAGGAAAAGGCTTCAGTGTCAGCCCAGTCTCTAGTAAAGAGATTTCACGTCATTCTGACAAGCTGTCAGACTGCTTTGCAAAACACACTGGAGCTGAGACAACTATGGGTTAAAGATGGGCAGACTGCGCCTCAGCCAGAGGATGCAAACCTCTTGCCCTCTATTTAAATCTTCAGTTTCATGCCCTGAGTCAGCCTTAGAGGGGAAGGCAGGTCACAGGGCCTCTTTGTTCCTCTTCATAACATGTCCGCATTGGGCAAATACGTTTCTGCTTTTCACTATTGCTTGTCTATTCAACTGGTATACTGAAGAAGCTCTGAGCCTCGGCTAAGGATGCCAGCCCCAGCCCTACCAACTCCAGCAACATAAGGGATGCTCACCTATATCTCCATTACCTTCCAGGACATCAAGCCCAATGCGCAACAGCAGCCACTCCCACCCCCAGCAAGCTAGAAGGAAGACAAAGCCATAGACCAAGAGAAAAAAAAAAGGAGTCAAGGCAGGCAGGCTGAAAGCATAGTGGCCTATCTAGATACTACTGGGCAGTGGCAGACACATGGGGTATAAAACATGAGGCCTCTTTGAAGCTGTCCAAGGAAGTGTGTCTTCTGGAAAGATGACCACACTTGTGAGGGTGCTGCTGGAGCTGATGAAGCTTAATGACAGCAGTAGAGGTAAATGGGATGGGGATTCTAACAATTTCTTTTCCTATTGCTGTGATTAAATGCCCAGAC
This sequence comes from Meriones unguiculatus, assembly GCF_030254825.1. Classification (NCBI taxonomy): domain Eukaryota; kingdom Metazoa; phylum Chordata; class Mammalia; order Rodentia; family Muridae; genus Meriones; species Meriones unguiculatus. Next base: position 16,252,499 of record NC_083368.1, on the reverse strand, counting down.
AAAATGGGTTTCTTTTGGCTCACAATTTGGGTACAGTCCATCAGGGAAGCTGAGACAGAGGGCAGGGCACTTAAAGCAGCTGGTCACACCCACCTGTAAACAGGATGGTGGGTCATAACATCTGAGTTTCCTTCATTTCATACATAGTTCAGAATACCCACCCCAGGGAATGCTCTGCAAATAGTTAGGATGGGCTACCTTAGTTAACCTAATCAAGATGTGGTCAAGCTGACCAGTTAACACTGTCACAGGAGTCTAAGGCAGAACGAAGAGCAGCAGGTAGCTTGTCCCCAAGTCAGCTATAAGGCAGAGGCATCACGCTGACTCTCCAGCCCTGCTCTTCCTGTGCCCTGCCTTGGAAATGCCTGCACACAGATGGGGGCACCCTCAAGCCTATAAAATCACCATCCTTAACACTTCATTTTTGTCTATTATTAAATAATTGGAGTAAAAATATACAATAAAAATTAGCATCTGTGCTCTCTGTCTCTCTGTCTCTCTGTCTCTCTGTCTCTCTCTCTCTCTCTCTGTAGCTGGAATGAACCAGAGTTTTGCGTATGCTAGGCAAGCACTGTGCCACTAAGCCACCCCCATCTTTCAGCTAATCATTAAATACATAATTCAGTGGCCATTAAGTTACTCGCATCATTTTACTTCCATCACTATAACTGTCATGGCTGTGCTATGTCAGAAACAGGCAGACATGATCATGCTTTTCTACAAAATCCACATTTATTGGGTAACAACTAATTTATTACCTACATCAGTTTCCTTGGCTAGAATTTGTCAAGTAGTCCTCTTTTCCTTCATAGCTGGCGGAGGCAAACATGGGTTCTTTTATTCCAGTCTTAACTGCTCATATTAGCCCTCTGCTCACACATTACATATCACACAGTAAATATATCTCTGTATACAGATATATGTAGGTAACTGAATGACTATGAAGGATTCAGGAGGCTAACAGAGTTCAAGGAGTTTCAAAGAGGCCTTGCTGAAAGGCAGACGTGGGAGGCTGATACAGATGCAAAGGGAGGCAGCAAGAGATGTTAGATCAGATCCAAACCCAGTCTGAGGCAGTGTTTGCAGTTCCAGCCAAGCCACAGGGTCAGAGCTGAGCTAAGCCTCAGAGTGGAGTCAAGCTGCAGAAGTGTTTGATGTTGGGTGTAGGGGCTACAGAGGCAAAGGCCAGAACTAGCTCCAGAAAGACAAATGGGTAGACTGGCAGACAGAGACGTGAATAGGCTTCATCAAAGCAGTGACCAAGTCAAGCTTAAGTTTCAGACAGTTGGGAGTTCTCTGCTTATTGTTCCTACGCAGACACACTGGGATGACTGGAATAAAATGCCCTCATCGGCTCATGTATTTGAACACTTGGTGCTCAGTTGGCGGTGCTTTTTGGGAGATCTAGGAGGTGAGGTCCTGCTGCGGAAGCATATCCCTGGGGTGGCTTTGGAGGTTTAAGAGCTCCTGCCATTTCCAGTTGCTCTCTCTGCTTTATGCTTGTGGTTCAAGATGTGAATTCTGTTTCCTCCTCCTGCAGCCATCATGTCTCCCTGCCATGACAGACTCCGTCCCTCTGGAACGATGAGCCCAAACAGACTCTTGTATCTTTAAGTTGCCTTATTCATGTGTTTTATCATAGCAATAAAAAGTCACACACACATACACACACACACACACACACACACACACCTCACCTGGTCAGATGACAGGTTAGTGGGACCATATCCCCCTTGGTGCCTGGGTGAGGAGGTTACACCCTTCCATCAGTCTGGTGTGTTGGATAAGTTCTTATGCCTGGTTTTCCTGATAGGATTTTTTAATATTCTCGTGTGTTAATGTGGACTCCATTTACTTTGATAAATTGATAGGGTGGTATCATTTTACTTTTTAGGAATCTGTCATTTATCAGTCTGTGCCGTGGGTGGTACTGGACAGATGGTGCTGTTTATGTGCCTGCTGAGCTGCAGAGTAATTTTCCACTCTCAAAAGCAGTTTTTTAAATGGCATCTCTCTGGGCAAGGGAGTGCCTGAAAGCCATTGTTCTACACAATATGGAGTAACTGAGGGCAGGACACGGATTGATCAGAACAGTATCTATTTCCATAATCTTTTCATCTCTCTAAGAAGAAATCGTAATCATCAACACCAAATCTTCATCCCTCCCTCCCAAACACTGGCAACATACTCTAGCTTCATCTCTATGAACCTGAGAACTCTGAGATCTGCAGAAGAGGGAATGGACATTGCCTGTCTATTGCTGGCTTATTTCAGTCAGCACAGGCCCTCAAGGGTTGGGAGTCAGGCTGTGAGATAGTAGGTGAGGTGCATCAGAATCTCTTTACTCTATAGATGAATGCTTTCCATTGCACGGCAGACCACATTTTGCTTGTATTGTCTATAAGTTGATGGGTACTGGGGAAGCTCCAGCCTTTGGCTCACTCCCAGTCTACAAATTGAAATCTTGACCATCCCGAGACTTCAGAAAAGAGCTGTGCTTGGAGGTGTGCTCTTTATAGACACAATTAAGGTGAAGCAAGATCATCAACAAGAGTGCTAATGATCCAACTGGAAAGGTACACTAGAAGAAGACATCAGTACATGGACACACACAGGTGTATGACAATGTGAGAACACAGGCAGAAGGCTCCAGCTATGAACCAAGGCGGGGCAAGGGGTCCTCTGTCTGCACTTTGACCTAAGACTTTTGGCTTCCAGATCTGTGAATAAATGAATTATACTTTGTTGTGACAGTCTAGTTTGTGGCTTTGCTTTGATTCTTTCTTGCTGTATATAGAGAAGCAGAATTGCTGGTCACAGGGTGGTTCTATGATGTGATAGCACACTAATGTACTGTTTGCTATAGTGGTGTTGTCATTGTACTCTCCCATTAACAGTGTACACATTTCAATTTCTCCACATTTCCTTCATCCATCCATCCATCCATCCATCCATCCATCCTTGTATGTATGTTCTATCTATCTATCTATCTATCTATCTATCTATCTATCTATCTATCTCTGTTCATCTACCTATCAATCTATCCATCTGTCTGTCCTATCTATCTATCCTATCATCCATCCATCTATCTATCTATCTATCTATCTATCTATCTATCTATCTATCTATTGTCTGCCTGTCTATCATCTCTCTGTTCATGTACCTATCAATCTATCCATCTATCTGTCCTATCTATCAAGCTATCTCTCTTTCTCTCTCTTTCTCTCTCTCTCTCTCATAGTACCGGGAACCGGACCCTCAGTCTCATGCATGCTATCCTGAGTTCTGTCACCATATTCTAACCAACCTTTGTATTTTCTTGTTCCATCTGGTATCTCTCCGTTCTACTTATTTGCATTTCCCTGGAGCCTAGCAGCTTTCACTTGCTACCGGGTCATTTGTTAGTCTCTGGAAAGAGGTCCATTTAGGTCCTTTGCCAATGTCTATAATCAGGTTATCTGTTGTTGGGCCATAGGAATTCTTTATATATTCTGGACCTTAATCTTTTATCTCATATATGAATGCAGATATCTTCTTACTCTGTGTGTTGCTTTTCCACTCTTCTGGCTGTGCCTGGGGATGCAGAGACATCTCTAAGCTGATTTAGTTGCTTTATCTATTTCCCCCTTTGTTCCCTCTCCTTATAGTGTTATAGCTAAGAAACCACTCTCAAATCTAGAATCTTGAGGCTTTTCCCAGACATCGTTTTTTACTAAGGTACATTTAGACTTCTGATTCATTTTGAATTATTTTTTAATATGGTCTCAAGTAACTGTGCATTTTTTCCTTTTGCATGTAGGTATTCAGTTTCTCCAGTTCTGTTTGGTGAAAATATGGCCCTTTCTTATAGAAATGTCTTCGCACATTGTCAAAAGTTGAGAAAGGGCTCAGTGGATCAAGGTGCTTGCTGCGAAGCCTAATGGCCTTGGTTTGATCCCTGGAAACCATATAGTAAGCAAACTGTCCTCTGACCTCCACACATGTGCTGTGGTATGTGTACACAAACACTCACATGTAAATTTGATCATGCCAGTGTTTCTGTTGCTGTGATCAAATGCCATGACCAAAACCAACTTGGATATGAAAGGGTTTATTTCATCATATAGTTTATTTCCATCACTGAGGAAGTCAGGGCAGGAACTCACGTCAGGCTGGAACCTGGAGTCAGGAGCTGAGGCAGAGGTCCTGGAGGGCTGCTGCTTTCTGGGCCTGCTTTACATAGCTTGCTCAGCCTGCTTTCTTACAGAACCTAGGACCACCAGCTCAGGTGTGACCCCCAACAATGGGCTGGGCCCCTCAGTAACAAATCACAGTAATTACGAAAATGCCCTACTGGCTTGCCTACAGCCAGATTTTTATGAAGGCAATTTCTCAGCTGAGGCTCTTCCTTCTCTCAGATGACTCCAACTTGTATCAAGATGACATAAAACCAGCCAGCACAGATTATCAATATGAGAATTTCCAGACTCTGTATTTAGCTCCAGTCTGTATGTCTGGATTTTGGCTGTTTTGTTTTGTCTTATTATTTTATGCCAGGACCACAGTTGTTTTTATTTGTTTGTTTTGAGACAGGGTTTCTTTATGTAGCCTTGGCTGTTCTGGACTTGCTTTGTAGACCAGGCTGGACTCGAACTCACAGAGATCTGCCTTCCTCTGCCTCCCCAAGTGCTGGGATTCCAGGCATGCACCACCACACCTAGTGACCACACTATTTTTAAATATCATCAACTTTGTACTAAATTTGAAACCTCAAAGTGAGAGGCCTCCAGTTTTGTCCCTTTTCACATTCATTGTTGTTATTTTGGATTCATTGAAATTCCATGTTAACTTCAGCATTGATTTTCCTATTTTTGCGAAAAACAGGAAAAGTGACTGACAGAGCACATCAGATCTACAGGGTGCTCTGAAAATGCCTGGCCCGTGACATGGGATGCATGCCCGGGGGGGGGGCAGCCTTCTTGCACTTCCTTCAGCACCATCTTGCAGTTTTCTATGGAGCCCTCCCTTCCCTTCCTCCTCAATCCATCCCTTCTTTCCGCAGCTGGGGTCCAGGCCTGCAGCTTCCCTCGCACAGTCCTACCCGGGGTGAAGCAACCATTCTAACGTTTCCACCGTCCCATTCCAGTCCATCCTCTCGGTCTCCACTTTTGGGAGAGCCACCCCCCAGGTTGTGAGTGAGCCCCATGCCGGAGGGCACCAGGAGCTTTGCCATGGCACCGGCAAGAGCTCCAGGCTCGCAGCCCTGAACACCTAGTGGGCTGGCTCAGCAGCACATGCAGCACCCCCCCTCCCCCGCTGCTATGGTTCTCAGCCCTGGCTGCACAGTGGGGTCACCTGAAAGCTTGAGACCTTCCACAGACATCCCATAGATGGGAGTACAGTGCAGCGAAAGCATTGGCCAGTCTGTGCCTTGGGGGCTCCCCAGCTCCCTATTACGGTTATTCTAGTCAGCCATGGTAAAGGGGATCTCACCTGGGCCCCGCAGGTTCCCATCCATGCTGCACAGACCCGCTGCCTAAATCTGATGTGCTCTGAGCCCTCACCCTACCCTCAGCCACGGCCAGGGAGAATATTTGTGATTTTCCCAAACTCAGCAATGTGCTGTATACACTGCGCCTGGAAAGGTCCTCAGTGCCTCAAACTCTTCAATCCAAGCTCCCTCTCCCATAGCTTCCCAGGCACTCATTCCCTGGGAGCTGACCGGAGCTTAAACAGCTACACAGGGACAGTGCCAGCCTCGCCTCTCCTGGCTTCAGCACAGGCCTAGACCTGGCACTAAAGTGGCCCACTGCTATCTTGCAGGGCTGCTGCCCTTTTCCATCATCTGGGCTGTTCTTGCTCTTCCTGCCTACCTCACCCTCAAATGCTGGTTCACACAATGAACTCCTCCTAAGTATCAGCAAAGCCCCATTCAGACAGACTCCCTGGCCCGGTCCCACCCTGAGGCAGAGCTAACTTCTCTCATCTGTGCTCCAGAAGCTTCAGATGAGTCTTAATTATGGGACACAGGGCTCTGGACTAAAATCACCTGTTGATTTCTATAACCCTGAGTCTGTCGGGGGAAGGGGAAAGCCATTCACCTTGTCATTGTCTGTACCACCCTGTGGTAGGCAGTTGGTCCCTAATGTGTTTGAATTAAGTCCTGATCAAGCACCTCCTTTCCCAGCAGCCAGTGTGGAGGGGAGGGCGTGCAGGGTGTGCAGAAGGCTAGCGGGCAAGCAGGCCCCTGTAGTTTCCATCACATGTGTGTGTGTGTGTGTGTGTGTGTGTGTGTGCGTGCGTGCGTGCACTGCCTTTCTCATTGCTGCTTTGAATGAGTAGCATTCACCCCTGGCTTCTAACATCTGCTCTATAGCTGCTGTTTTCCAGGAAAAAGCCTGTCCACAAACATTTGTTCATCCCTTGAATGAGCACCCCCAAGAAGCCGAATGCTTTAGCAACACAGGCAAGGCGGCTTGGGGCCTACAAGATGTTCTGCACAGAGCTGGGATCAGAGTGCTCTCATCAAGTGTTACTTGCGGCAGCATGAGCTCATGTAAGTGTCTGATCAGGCCATCCATGGCTCCTTGGTCGGCTTGGTCAAGCACCCACCAAGTCTCCTGGCACTGGTGACTGGCTTTGCCTGAAGACTCCCAAGCTGCACATTCTAGGACTCTAATCTGGGCTCTCACCTCTCAGTGTTCATCATGATACCTGTGCACCCTGGGGGACTTTGTGGGAAAATCTCTCTCTGCAGCTATGTAACCTGTCAGCTTGTAGAAGACGAGGCCCTGGCTTCTCCGCTCAGCCAGCTGCGCAGCCATCTAAGAGTCCTAGAGCTTCCCTGTGCGCACAGTGTAAGTTCTAAACCGCTACCCGAGGCTTCCTTTGCTCCTGTTTTCTGTCTACTACCGGCCCCAAGCTTTCTGCTCACAGGCACACCGGAAACACATCTTCTGGGGCTACACAGAGACAGGGGGGTGGGAGCGGAGATGCTAGCCAGAGGCAGCCTCAGCACTGTGACATGCCCCAGCTGCACGGAATGTATTAGCCCGACATTACCAGCCTGGTGGTGACCAGCTGGGTCTCCGGAGAAAGTGAACTTTCAGGATTTGGATGGTTAAAGTCACCTCTTAGGAAACCCCAGGAAACTCCTGAAATGTAAATCAGCTTTAAAATCAGTCTGTTGGCTTTTCCAGCCTCACCCGTCTTTGGAAATACAATGCCAAGTCTACGACATAAAACAAACAAACAAACAAAACTGAGGTTTGAAAGCCAGTGCCACTGCTAACCTGTATGTTGTAAAGGCGTTTTGTGTGTGTGCACTCACACACAAATGTGCAAGATGCTCACGCAGTCATTCCTCAGATGTTCTCCGCCTTGTTTTTTTGAGACTGGTCTCTCAGTGGACTGGAGCTCACAAAGCAGGCTAGGCTGGCTAGCCAGAGAGCCCCAGAGAGACATGAGTGTCTCTGACTTGCAGCAGTGAGGTTATAAATGCTTTTCACAATGCTCACATATGTCATCAGACATGGAGAAGTTAAGCTGGGGCCTAGTTAGAAGCTCCAGCCCTACTGACTAGAGTTTATGGTATTAGAAAGTTATGCTAATGCATGCTACTGAAGGAGAAAAGTGATCATCAATATTTCCCAGCTACAAACCCCGTGACCTACAATAACTGCCTGCGAGATGTACTGGCACAATAGTGGCACAAATGTTATGTTAGTGACCAGCCACTTTTAGATGGGATTTAAAGGTCACTCCATGAGATGGAACTCAGGTCTGACACCGCTAAAGTGGCCAAGAACCTGAGACTAGATAGATAGGTCATAGGCTTTGGAGAAAACCTAATACTCTTGTTATACTACAGGAACATAGCAATAAAGTGACCCCTAATGGCATACTCCTATATCCGGGACCAGTGCCATGCTCAGCCCTCAGCAGAGAAGCTGCTTCTTGCAATAGATGGGAATTAACACAGAGACGCACAGCTGGACAAAGTGTGGAGAGCGAGAGATTTGGTCCACTCAGCCCTAAATGGTATATTTCCTCAAAGCCCTTCCCTCGAGGCTCAGAGATACATGCAGAAGAAATAACTGAATTAATGAAAACAAATAATAAAAAATAAATTGCTTCTCATTTCGCTGGCTTTTGTTTTTCTTTTTCTTTTTTAACATAGATTCTGAGGGTCAAGCACAAGCCCCTGTGCTGGTTTGGCAAATACTTTACCAGCTGAGCCAGTCTCTCCTGCCCAAGTTTTTGTTGTTTTTTGAAACAGTCTCATGTATGCCAGACTTATGTCTTCAGACTTACTGTATACCCAAGACTAGCCTTGAACTCCTGATCCTCCTTACTCTACTCCCAAATTCTAGGATTTCAGGGGTGCGTCACTACACCCAGCTGTTCCTCAACAGGCCCGTATAGCAACAATACAAGTGGGGAAAGCCGGTGACATTGTCCCTGTCTATAGAAGAAGATGCTGAAGGCGAGAGTTAAGCTATCTGCCCCAAACTAGACAACGGAACAGCAGCACGCAGGCCCTACAGCACAGCTCTACCTGCTCACAGCTCAGAGACCTTTACGATAGACTCATTCACTTCCTTGGGGGAGTATTCCCAGAAACAAAGGACAACAAAAGATCAGGGGCTTTGTGGACATGCAGGTCTTCCCCTCAAGGCCAGCATCCTGGACACCATACCCTCAAAAGAAGAAAAAGCAGGAGGATTTTACAACTCAGAGATGCACTACCAAAAAGGATATGAGACAGACTTTCTTTTAAGCTCTTTCTTATAACTAAAAGTACTTTGTACAGAAAGTACAGAAAGATTCAAATATCCTCAGCCAAAATGATCACTTCACACTTGAGCACTGTTTTGCAAAGCTCTCCACCTGGATACCATTTCCCCAGCCTCCCACTTACCTCTTATCTTAGCATTTCCCCATACGATAAACTGACTTGGAAATGCTTATGACCACCTGACTCATGGATTCTTAAAGGCTGGGGTGTGTTTCTGATTTAGCCTTGGCCATAGATGCTAAGGAAGGGACACAATCTGATCTGTGTGCCGAATGTTCTCTGTCTTTACAGAACTCCAGTGTTGTTGCAGCTGGAACACCCCAGCAAGAGGGCTGACAAAACTGCAGATACAGGACCAACAGAACAGCTGCCAGGGTCCCCTGCCTCTGAAGGACACAGGGTCTTAGATGTCAGGGTCATGGTAGAAAACACTGGTTTGAATCCTACAGGGCTAGGAATACATCTGAGATAACTTTTATTTTCCACCCTGTTGAGCAGACTTAAGGACCCAGAGCACCCCCTGGAGCTAACCTGGGCTATGGGCCAAGGATCCTTCCCAGGCGCAAGGCAGAGAGGTGAGGCTCTGCTCCCTGTTTATGCTTGGGGATCTTGGGCATGCTGGCACTATGGCTTTCCTTTCTGTCAGATGAGAGGGTTTAAGAAGATAATTTCAGCTCACGTGGTTTGTTTTCAGCTGGACAGCAAGAAGGTTCGGGAGCTTAAAAGAGCCCTGGAGGATTCAGGACAGAGGTTATCTGAATCACAGAACATGTTTCCTATCCCACACTGCCAATGACGCCGCAGCTCTGCACTTTAGATAGCTGCTCTCACCCCCAGCACATGGGGAAGGAGTGGTCTCCAGGGATGCTCTGCAGAGGAAGTATTAGGACACTTACGCTCCTGGCTTTCCATCTCTCTGTGCCTCTTGATCCATGCCTTAAATCCAAACCCTTATTTTCATAATTGATCTAAGGCCCTTGATCCTAAGGACCTGGGCATCCGTGCAAAGTCAGTACAGTGCTAGGGGACACTTGCTACGACCCATAGCTCAGGCTCCTGGGTTTTTCCCATCTGGACTTCCTGTTTCTAGCCACCTTTCCTACCCAGAGTCATGGACATGCTGGGTGGCTCCTATGTCTCAAATTGCATCTGAATCTAAGAAGCCATTATGGTTTGAGCCTGCCTCCCTGGCCATGACCCTGGCAAGCCCTTTAGGTGGGAAGTGGCTGCATTTGAGCCAGTCTTATGCAGCCTCTGAAAACCACCAAATGGGTGGTTCTTGTACTGATGGGTGGTGGGTGAAGGCCAGAGCCATGGTCAATTGGCGGTTTTGAGAAACTCTGTTATATAACTGCTCTCAGAGAAAGGAGGAACAAATATGGAGTCACCAGAACTGGGTAACGGAGGGACAGTAGACAAATGAGGGCGAGCCTAAACTCAACCCTCACAGAATTTCTAGGGTGATGGATTAGGACCCCATTCTGACTGTCGTCCAAGAGATTTCCTGATGTCAAACCCATACTCCCTACCTCTACCCACTCACATACATACAATTTTTTCCTCATGCAGTCACCCTCCCCCCTCACCTAGACCTGACTGACACCTGGATGGACAGTCATTGCCCTGGTATCCCCAATTCCTTACCAGCCTATGCCGACAGTGGCTTCTCTAGTAGGCTAGCAGGACCAAACAATAAACTTCTTTTGTTTGTTTCTCTGAGAAAGATTCTTACGGTACAGCCCAGACTGACCCTCCTGAGTAGATACGTGTCACTATATCTGGTCAGCTGGCTGGCTGAGCACCACCCCACGCCTTTTCTTGTGTTAGTTACTTTTCTTGGCTTTTTACCAAGTACCTTACAGAAAGGAAGGGTTTATTCTGCCTTGCAGTGTGAGGACACAGTCTATCCAGCTGGGAAAGCTGTGGGTTTAGGAGCTTTTGGCAACTGGTCACATATCCCGGGTAAGAACGCAAGAGAAATGGACACCTGTGCTCAGCTCACTTTCTCCTTTTCAGTCAATCCAGGATCCCAGCCCATGGAATGGCACGGCCCACAGTTAGGGGGCATTTGTCCTCCTCAGCTAACCCAGTTTACAAACTGCCTCATAGACATGCCTAGAGGTTTGTCCCTGAGACTTTAAGTAAACAATCATGATTTGCCGTCACAATTCTGAAAATGAGCAGCTGCAGAGTCCTCAAGCCATACTGCTGAGATGTCCCACGCCCTCCCTCCTGCCTCTTCCTTCATCCCCTGATAACATTTCACATGCAGGAAATCATTTTACTTCTCAAGAGCCTCAGCCTCCCAGTCTTCACACCCTCGACACCGCAAGGGGGCAGCTGTGAAAATAACGGCCTGTTGCAAAGGCACTGTGCATCCTTTGTACTGCTCGTGACCAAGAGCACAGTCTGGCCTGATGGCCATGGCTGTGGAGAGAGCAAAGGGCACTGCTCGGGTCAAACAGGCGGTAGAAGCCATGGTCTCTCCTCTCCATCCAAGCCTGTAGGCTTCTGCCTCCCTCTGACAGGAGAGCTGATTTTCCAGGCAGAAGGCAGGGTGGTGATTAATGACCTGCTCAGCCATTCTAAACGAGGCCTGACGGAGCCTGCAGCTACTCCTGGTGTCTCCGGGACTCGGCTAGAGGTACACGGAAGCTCAGAAGGAAGGACTGGTTTCTATACACTACATCTGAGGACACTGTCCAAGGGACCATGTGTCTTCTCTGGCCTGCTCTTGACTAGTCATGTTGTAGGATGCCTGAGGACCATCCACATTCTCTCCATGTTTCCAGGCCACCTCTTGGGGATCACCTAACTCAGGCCCCGAAGCAGCCTCTTTCTAACAACTGTTTTCAGGTGGGGCTGAGTCCCGCCTCTGCTAACCACTGAAGACTGGGAACTCCAGTCAGTCTAGTGTCATCTCCTTCTAGCCTTGCTGTGAACCTCCTGGGAGAAGTGAGAGTAGGCACAGGGATGCCCACAGGGTTGGACTGGGTGGAAGCCATAGGGAGCTGAGTCACTTTCCATAGAGGATGAGGCAGGACACTGCCTGGGATGGGCCCAGCATGCCTGGGTGCAACAACTGAGCGATGCAATCAGTATAGCCATCTCCTTTGACTACCCCAGACATCTTTACGGCTCCCTGCAGATAGTACTGCCTGGTTATAAGTTGTTTCCTCCACTCAGAACAACTTTCCTCTTCACAGGGGCCACTGTAGACCCTAGCCAGGGAAAGGGACGAAGAGGATGTTGTGGAACATGGAGCTGGGTGACAGCTAATTGGTATGTCCACTGGGCAAGCCCAAGCCCACTGACTCTCTCAGGCAAATCAAGGCGGTGTTGGGAGCATGCCCTGCAGACGTGGCTAACGTCAGTGAGCTACAGGGAAAACTGTGGCTGGACCACTTCCAATAGGCTGCAGGCCTGAGGGGTACTAACAAAGACTTCCAGAAAAAGGAACAATTGCTTCATGAACAGCATCTGTTCATGAGTTTTCACACGGTCAGTTTGCTCTGTGTCTTTGGGATGTCCCCACCCCAACAGGCTCACATCAAACCCTTTAAATAAAAGGCTTTTATCTATTATAAAGATTTACATATAGTATATAATCAACATATTACTTTATGATTAGATACTCCTTAATATGCACGTAAAGTATATTTTAAATAGGAGAAAGATCTATTGATACATATCTATCTCCTTTCTATATCTCTCTACCTATCCATTCATCCTTCTATCCATCTTCTTTTGGAGGCCTTGCCTCTGTAGCACCGATTCTCCTACCCCTGAGCTGGGGGAACAGAGCAGAGACATAGGACCATAGTGTGCAGCATTTGAAGGTGCCTGGGCTACTTGTGGTGAGAGGATTCCTCAGCTGACAGGTAGTGACTGTATCTGCAGAGTCATCCCTTTCCCGAGAACCAGTGTGAAATGGCTGGGTGTTAGAGGTTGGTCTGATGTTAATTAGGGCCTCCAAGATCTTGTTCCTGCTCAGAAGAGCACCTTCTCATATAAACCTATTCTTGTTGAGTAAACCTGCCTGAGTCATTATATCTGATTGGTTGATTTAACAGCCTATACCTGGACAGGGCAGAATGGGGTAGGCATGGCTAAGGTTCTGGGGCTTTGGAGGACAGGAGAATCACAGAAGAGAGACAGACAGGAAGACAGGAGAAAGGAGGATACCAGCATGGGTTAGTGTGGAGAAGAAACCACGTGGGTGAAGAGAAAGGACTCCAATAATGGTGTGGAAAGGCCCAAATGAAACATAAAAGCAAGTATTTATAAGACTGTGAATGGAAGGCAGAACAGATGAGGATTATGGTGGATGACACTGGATGGGGGCTGGGAGATGGATGGATGGTGAAGATATTGAGCTGGTGTAGGTGAAATAGCTGCCTGGCCCAATATAAATAAGGCAATTATAAAATCTAACAGGTGTCTGGGTCATATTAATTGGGATAGTGGGTTACATATTACCACCGTGATAATATCAGGGCTAATAATAAACATTATATAGTCCAACACATGTTTTTTATTTACTACAACAGGTTAGTAAGGAGACAAAGGTGGAATGTGAGGGTGCCTGTCTTGGCAGTATTCGCACAAGCGGGAAACGGTCAATGAACTACTATGGAAGAACATTTACTGTGTGTAAAGGAAACTCCCTGCTTCCCCTCTGTGGCCAGCCCATAAAATGGGATAACTATTCTTTTTTCCTAGCTGGGTAGGAAAAAAGCCATGTTGGTCTCCCCTGCATCTCAGTGCATGGGAATGTAACCAAGTACACCCTCCTTTCTCCACACACCACACCAGTCAGCATGCAACAAGGGATACCACTTCCTCCTTACCTCAGGGTCTCTGGCTATTCCATGCTTCTAGATGCAGGGAGCGCCTGAAAGGATCCTGTCTTTCCCTTTGACAAATGGGCACTTTGACCATGCTAATGAGTTCATGTAAGAGGAAGAAGAGCATTCAGACAACAGCTCGAACCACCAGGGTAAGGGAATTGTGTTCTAATGGGTATCTTGGCTTGCTTAGGCCTTCTGCAGCAATTACAGGCAGGCAAGCCAACAGCAAGATGGTCCTTATTGCCAGGGCTCTTCAGCTGTGACACCCCATGATTTTACTAAGGTTGGTTTTCAAAGGCCAGCGCTGGGACTCTTGAAAGGGCTGATTCCACTTTCAAAAGGCCAACTGACAGCCAAGGCTGTGTCCACCTCAGAGGTAATCCTTTGTGGGTACCAAAGCACCTTTCCAGAAGCTTCCACTACATGCTCAAGTCAGCATGCTCTCCCTCCCTTTAAAAGAAAATCCCAATGATGGGGGACACGAGATGCTGCCAGGCCTATCTTTTGGTGCACAAGCCCAGACAGACTGAGGTTCCCCAAACCTTCTTTTCTACCTGTGCTGCCCCATGCTCCCCACAAGTTAAACTAAGCTAATTCTGAAAAGTGAACCAGAATAAAACTGGGCCTGAGGACATATTAATCAGGTCATGTGTACACAGGAGGAGCCTGTGCAGGAGAGGCCTCTTCTAAACAGGTGTTTAGGGCTCCCTCTCACCTTTTGCCACCACCACTTGAATGACGTGGGCTCTGGAATGGGACATGATCTCAGAGATGAAATCCAATGTGTTTCTAACTCTGCCCTTCAGAACATGCGTGTCCTGCATGCTGAGTCAGGAGAGTCTTGTCAAATACTCCTCAAGCCCCACGACACTTCCCACCCTTCTTGTTTCACCTTCCTGCTCTAGGCCTGGCTCACAAAACATTTTTAAAAGCACCAAAGAGTTCCCAGGAAAGAGAAAATACTAAGAAAAGGGGAGGGGGGGCTTCCCTCTGAGAGCCTGAGGAGACACACCTTCATTCATTTGCTCTCTCTCTCTCTCTCCTCCTGGGGGTAGGGTTGGGAGGCTTGTCCAAAGCATTTGCTGACTGATAATCCCAACCTGTCAGTGGACCATGAAGTGGATTTAGCAGACAGTGCTGTCACCAAACACTGAATTTGAACAAATCTCAGGCTGGAGAGACTGCTCAGGTAGTAAAGTGTTGTGTAAGTTTGAGCACCCAAGTTCGGATCCCTAGAACCCATGTAAAAGCCATGCAGAGTATGGTTCAAACACACCTCAAACTCCAGGGGTGGGGAAGCAGAGAAAGCAGGTGCCCGGAGTTCACTGAGTCAATCTAGCCAAGTCCATGAGCTCCAGGTTCAACAAGAGACCCTGTCTCAGAAAATTAGGTGGAAAGTGATTGGGGCAGACACTGACATCAACCTCTAGCCTCCACAGACAAGCACATATGTACAGTACATGTGTATACATGGTTACCTACATGAACATGTACATATACCATGAGAGAGAGAGAATGAGAGAACACATCTCTCGGTTATATAAGGCTCGTCTCTTGATTATTCATATAAACAGAGTCAAACATCCTATTTCTCACCCCGCCCCTATTCTCACTTCTCCCAGGAGGGTCTCAGCAAGGCTGGAAGGAGTCAGGAGTCCCTGCTCTTCAGGGGTTAGCTTAAGCTGGACTCAGCCCCGCCTCACAACAGTTGTTAGGAAGAGGCTGCTTCGGGGCCTGAGTTAGGTGACACCCGAGAGGTGGCCTGGAAACATGGAGGGAATGTGGATGGTCCTCAGGCATCCCACAAGAACATCTGGATACTCTACCTTAGAAGAATCTGAGAATAGTGAGGTCAATTTCAACGAGCAGAGAAGAGCAGATATTCTGTCCCCAAGATACCAGGAGAGTAGAAACACAGCAGATGCTGCTTTTCCTCTCCTGACCCCTCTTTCAATTTGTGCCCAGAAATATGTACACAGTAAAAGACCACAGACTTTCATCCTTTGCCCACCAGGCAGGGATAGTTTTCCGGCCACCTTCTTTGGTTCCTCCCCTGGCCTGTTGCCTCAGTCATTGTTCCATTGCTGTGAGGAGGCGGGTAACTCTTATAAAAAGAAAGCATTTAATTGGAGGCTTGCTTAAATTTCAGAGGTTTGATCCATGATCATCATGACAGGAAACATGGTGGCATGCACGGCAGGAATAGCAGTTGAGAGCTACATCCTGATCCACAGGCCAAGAGAGACGCTGGTCTGGTGTGGGCCTTTGAAACCCCAGAGCCCACCCTTCCTTCAACAAGGCCACACCTCCTAATCCTTCTCAAATAGTACCACCCCCTAGTGACTAAGCATTCAACTAGATGAGTCTGTGGAGCCATTTTTATTCAAACAACCATACCTGTGACTAGAGGCTCTGCTGTTCTCAACATCAGTTGTGTATATTTTCTGAAATGAAATATTTCTTCCTGGAGGGAAGTTCCTTAATTCAGAAAAATAAATGAAGCTTACAAGGCTCGGGAAGTAAATATGTCAGAATTCATATGTCTCAGGAAGTTCATAAAGCTTAGAAGACGCGCAAGGTCAGAGAGATAGCTCAGACTTGCTGCCGTGACTGAAAGCCTGAGTTTGATCTCAAATGGTGGGAGGAGAGAGCCCACCCCTGCACGCAGGTTGTGCTCTGACCTCCAACTGTGCCATGGTATACACATTAATATCTGCCCCCTCCATACACACACACACACACACACACACACACACTAAAATCCAACCTAAAAAAAGATTGAATGGCTCCTCTGCAAGGTTTTAATATAAGGGGAAAACTGAGGAGAAAAGACTCTCAGCCTCTCAGCCCTGGAAGCCAGGGCGTGGCCTTCATGAGCCAATGCTTACGTTGGGCGCCCTTTCCAGTGATGCCGCTGCCTTGGGGCTACCCACACTCCTTCCAGTAAACCCGATGAACTCACTGGTACACTAGCTGTACTTGAGTGGAGTGTTACTCTGGCCTGTGGCTTGTTGGTGTCCAACCCTTGGGGGTTGTCTGGGTGTTCATTCACATCTCCTCAGGAAAAGTCACACCGTGTCTACCGCTCAGGTCCTGAAAATCACAGCATCCCTAGATCACTTCCCAAGAGTGGCCCACCTAAGTGGTGTCTGTCACCTCTGTGCCAACCTGACTTGAGCTAGGCGTTCCCCCGTGTCGTGTTCTAACGCCTCACCAGATAATCAGGCCAGTTGGAGACGTTACAGCTGGGAACAGGCTGAAATTCTCCCCACCCCTGTGTTACAGGACCAGGTACTTAGATGGCCCAGCAAGTTGCTCAAAGCCACGTGGCAAAGCGGTGCCCAGTCCAGAGCCAAACCCTGGTCTTGTTATTTCTAGTCAGGGTTCCTCCCTGTCACAGCTGCTCTTTCCACACATGTGACTTTCTCCCAGGGGCTTCCTTTGCTCCAGATGGCAACACGAAGGCCCTTAGAGTTACAGCTGTAAATGAAGTCCTCAGCACAACAGCTGTACCAGGCACATGTGAGTGTTGGTCATGGCGACCCCCCAAAGGCAGCCAGTCTTTCATGTAAGTCCTGTGGGCACCTTTGCACCTATCTTCTTCAGCAGTAGGAAGGCTCTTGTTCAAAGTCACCCTTTGGTCACTTGTCATGTTTCATGAACTGGCTACTTCCTAGGAACTGTTGGCTGTGACCATTGGGGCAGGTGCTGCTATCATGTTCTATCATGTTCTCTATCATGTTCTCCTTTTTATTGCAGGTTAGTATACACAGATGAGCAGAGAGGCTCAGGATGAGTCTAGACGGCTGCAGGTATGTGAGGACTAGCCAGGAATGGGAGATGGTGGTACAGGTTCCCTTCTAGCTGAATCCTGAGGGCCATACCCGCTGGCATATGCTACTAAATGTCACATAAACCTAGGAGAATGTGGCATGCTCCTGCAGATTCCTGTGTCGACTGACAGGGCATACTCCAAGCAACTCCATGTTGAGGTAGAATCTCCCATGAGGGAGGTTACTGACGCTCCAAATGACTTTTCCGTTATCTCTTGAGAAAACTATTTTGGAGTCCTTGATCATCATCATTATTAATAATTATTATTATACCCAGTCAGTAACTATTGTTTAAGTTATTTTTTTTTCCAAATCAGTACCTATTGTTTAAAAAGCCTCGTCCCTGCCCACCACCATCTCTGTCCTGAGTTCTTCATTATTGCTTATATAACTTTGGGGAAGGGTCTTATGAACCTCGTAGGTCAGGAGCTCACTGAGACTTGTGAGTTTTCTTTACTTCCTTAAGAAGGGTATTTAGGACCCTCTGTCCCAGGCCATCAGTGTGCAGCTCTAGGAATGCAATTAGGGTAGGCCCCAGAACTACGGCAGGTACACCCTGACACAAACAGTTTTGGGTGTAGAGGGGCAGATGTCAATGAGACACGGCGGCAACCAGGGCTGGTCTGGTCAAGAAGGGATGCGTGGGTTTAGGGGCAATCGGGACTGTCCCATATGCTACCACACAGGGGGACGGGTAAAAGCATACATTCTCAAAACCCTCAGAACACACAAGCCCGAGGGTGAGCCCTCGTGGTAACTGTGGACTTTAGGTGATAACACACCCGGAAAGACTCAGCACTGGTAACAAACGTAGCTCAAGAAGGTAAGATGCTAGTAATGGGAGAGGAACATAGAGGGACTCTATGCTTTCTGCTCTAGTACTCTATAGAGGTAAAAATGCACCCCCAATTTTTAAAATTTCAGACAAAGCAAACTTCTAAAGATGGACATATGTGCCCTGACAATCAGTCACTGGGGTCTGGGCAACTCACCATCGGTTATACTGCAGAAGACAACAGAAAAACCATCACCTAGCCAGGAGCCTGCCTGGAGCACTTCAGAGGTATCCCAGATCATTGCTTTATATGGACACAGGAGCCTAGAGGCCTTTCAGATGGCAGAGAAAGAGAGTAGGTGCCTCCTCCCAAGGTCAGCAGGCCGAGGGTTCTTTGTAAGACAGCCTTGGACATATAGGATAAACAAGGCAAGGGACGCTTGCAGACTGCCTGACAGGGCAGGGCACTGAGGAGCTTACCCACAATTCTCAGGCTCCTGCCTTCACACACTATGAAAAGGCCAACCAGGTGGTGTCCTGAGAAGCCCTTGCACATATGGGGTGGAATCCAAATCTGAGGCCCTACTATGCAGCTGGAGTAACGGTGGGGACTAACTGGGGCAGCGTGATGCGTGATGCTGGCTTCCTACTAGGAGACACATGGTTGCTGAGGAATCTAAACAAGGAAATCACTGGGCTTTTGTTTTCGGTTTCTTTTTTGTTTGTTTCTTCTACCAACAATCCCATTCCATGCTGGAGGGGCTTGTTATATAATGGAGGGAGGGAGGAAAATGTGTGCAGCCAAAGTCACTAGACAAGATCAGCTGTGGCCCCTGCAGGGAGTCAGGTACAAACAACAGGGGCTTGTTTATGGCTTTGCTTTTCCAAGGAAGAAAAAAGCCTGCTTCTCACATCCCCAGTCATCTCTGGGGGCTGAGTGTGGATCCCTCTGGAAGGAGGACCTGGTCTTTGTACTGTCCTCATCCCCCTCCCTCGTTTACAGGACCCAGTCCCCTTGGAACTGAGAAGTCTCCCTGAGACTATCTTCAGAAGCCAATCTTCTCCCCAATAGGGACCTGGCTTCTTTAATTCCAACTGGAGGACTCCATCAGGTACTGCATGTGGTGGTCCCAGGGCCAGGGGCCTCTGGATGGGTTGTCCACTGTAGAGTCAGGAAGAAAGCAATTCAGAGGTCTCAAAGCCTCTGAAACAAACAATGCCCTTCCCTCCAAGGCTGGCTGAGGAGAGAAATGCCTGCAAGCCCAGCAGAGACCAGGAATCCCGCTTTCCTGATGATCACCTGTGCTGGGGTGTGCTTTGGTGAGGCAGCTGTCCTTGAGTCACTTCTGCTCCTGCAAGTAACCCCTCACCTATGTTCCTGTAAGAACCCCAGCAACTCCTCGTTCATAAGGTTGGACTTCAGTGGTATCCTCACTTTGGTCTGTTGTCAGTTCCCTGTCTGGGGTGAATAAACATTTGTTCATGTCTTCCTGGGAATACTGCCACACACCACCTCCAAATGTTCATATGTTGGAACTATGATCCCCAAATCATATATTAATACTACTTAGAGGTAGGGTCTTTGGAGGTGAATAGGACTATATGAACTCCAGAGGGTGGGGCTCCTACAATGGGTAGCATTAGTGGCTTTTGAAGAAGAGGAAGAGAGACCTGGGCCAGCATGCTGCCTGTCTCATCATGATCACCAGTTTGTGATGAAGCAAGGAGACCATCCCTGACAGCAAGGCTGACACCATGTCTCTAGGACTGTGAGTGAAATAAACCTTCATGCTCTATAAATGACCCAGCTTTGGGCATTTGTTATAGCCACAGACACAAGAAAGGACCACATGCTCATGTCCTTTTGCCCTTTACAACTACAGCATCCTGGGGACATCTCTCTCCAGCTGTATAACTTGAGGGCTTTGTGTCTTAGGACCTTGTGCCCAAAGTGAGTCAACCCTACCTTAATAAATAAGATAGAAGAGTGATGGAGGATGCTTCCTCACATTAGCCTTGGGCCTCCATATGTACACATACCCCCACCCCTACACACAAGCAGGTTCACACACATGCAAACACACACACACACATACACACGTGCGCTCATCACATGCACATACATGAAGGTGGGGAAAAAGAAGTAAGATCACTTGCCATCCAAGCTCAGGTGACGTGGGGCCTCGAGGCTTCCTGTGGATCTGGATCTGGACCTCTTGCCGCACTCACACTCGGAGGACCCAGCCACTGTGTGGTTGGTCTGACCACCAAGCTAAGACATTATGGGGAAGCTCGTGCCAGCAACACAGACAAGGCTGCACAAAGAAGGAGCCACGCAACCAGTGGAGCATCAGATGTGAGAGGGAAGGAGCCTCTAAACTGTCCCTGCCTCAGCCACGATCTCACAGAAAGTGCAAGTGAATCCCAGTGTGAGCCGTTCTGCTGAGCCAGGCTGCCTGAGCCCCGCCAAGAGGCCTGAGAGGCAGTTCCAAGCCATGTGTGTGAGGGTAGGGGGAGCTGGGGGCATCACAGGACCCGAATGCTAAGTACCATGTCAAAGTCACTGCAGTTTCTGCTTCCTGGTTTAAAAATGTAGAATCATAGGCGTTCCTATCAGAAAATGCATTCACATGCGGAAGGGTGAGCTAGCACAGGAAGATTACTGTGCTGCGTGGGAATCATTTGAAAAATGCCAGTCATTACTTTAAAATACTTGGCTGATTTTAAGGGTGAGAAGCTATTATTATGGGGCCTAGGGAGGGAGGGACAGACTCTTCTTTCTCAGAGCACTGATTGGAGGGAAGAGGGGAACTCAACACACCACTCACAAACAAACAGGGAGAGGACAGTGTGGGCAGGCAGAATGAGGGGACATGCTGAACCCCCTGGTGACCACATTAGGGACATAGAAAAGTTGCCAGTTAGCTGAGAAACATTTTTGTGTGCTCTATGGTGAGCTCCGAACATCACTCAAAAAAGAAAGGGGAGGAGGAGGGCAGACAGGCAAAGGAAGGAAGGGAGGGAGGAAGCAGGGAAGGAAGGAAAGGACGAAAGAAAGGAGGGTGGGGATGGATGAGAAACGGCAGGCAGGCAGGCAGGCAGGCAGGCAACGGTGAGGCCGGGATCTCTGGATCTCTGGCCTAGCGTGGCTTTGGCGGTTTTCTCTTTGAAGTGGTGGAGAGGAAGCATCTCCCTGTGAGGGCTAGTCTCTCTGCACTCAGCTAGACTCTTAGCAACCTTGGCCACACTGACTGTCTAAGGCTAAACAAGAGGGCTGATGCCAGGAACGACTACATGAAATCATCAATTAGCAGACCTTCCTATGAAGTCTTCCAAACCTGAGGATGATGGGAGGGAACAGAAGCCCCAAGAAAGTCTAAAAATACATCTCAACAGCCAGCTGTGTAGGTCAAGCCCATAACCCTAACTCTCAACAGGCAGAGGCAGGAGGATTGTTCACAAGCTCAGAGCCAGCCTGGTCGACAACATTAGTTCTGGGCCAGTCAGGGATACACAGTGAGACCCTGTCTAAAGAAGAGTACACTGCAAGCCTGTATGGTGGCTCAGTTCTGTAACCTCAGCACTCAGGAGGTAGAGGCAGGAGGATCAGGAAGGAGCTCAAGGCCAGCCTGGGCTACATGAGACACCATCTTTAAAAAGTACATTGCAGATACCAACATGCTCACTCCTCAGCTGTGCTGGGCCTGGAATCTAGGGGTATGTGGGATAGACAACCGATCAGCCATCTGCAGATGCCTCCACTCTGCATCCTGGGATGCGGAGCCAACTTTTCCAGGCCACGAGGGTAGAATCTTTAGGAAGCAGCCAGGCTTCGGGTGATGACTCACAGGATCCTCAGTTCAGCTGGCCTCCTATGCCAGAGCCCCATGGGCCTGTCAGACCTTCCTCTCCTCCGCTGAGAGGGAAATGGCCACTATTACACACTCTGGAGCCTGGCTGTATCATCTAGAAGAGTGAATCGTTAGGTATCAGGGCCCACGTTCTCCCAGAAGGTGAGTGCCCAGCAGTGGGAGCTGGCACAAGCTCACATAAGGGCTGGCACTGCCTGTAGCCAGACCCGCTTATTTAGGTCAGGGCAGAATTGAAGATGACTCAGAACTCGTTACGCCAAACCCTTTTCTGAGGTGGTAGATCCTGGATTAGCCAATCTTGGAAGATGACCCTATAAGCTGAGGAGAAGAGATGAAGCTGCATGGTGTGGAGCTTACCAAGCAAGGCTGGCACCTGTGTAAGGCCACTGACGGTCAGTGCTAACTATCCATTCAGAATGGAGAATCGCTGGGAGATGGGCTTCTGGGTGTGATGAGGGGAGATTATCCTGATTACATTAACTGAGGTAGGAAGCCCCTCTCACTCTTCATTCCCTGGTTGGATCCTTGTTTGAGCTGAACAACAGCAGGCATCCATCACTTTCTGCTTCCTGGTTGTGGATGGGATGCGATGAGTTCCCACTCTGCCCTGACTTCCCCAACACAGTGGACTATGGCTGAAACAAAGCCCTTTTTCCTGAGTTGCTTTCATTGGGGTGTTTAATAACAGCAGGAAAAGAAACCAACACAGCCACTACTGGAAGCACGGTGATAGGGATGCCCAGACATGGAAAGACCTGAGAGTAGGGAGGCCTGAAGGTATGGCTCCCTAGTACCATCTCCCTGTAACCTGCCTCATTTCCCTCTAGGCAGGTAAGATGCATGGGACGTCCAAGCCCCCAGAAGACAGTGGCTACTTAAAAGCGTGAGAATTGTGGGTCCTGGATGGGTATCTTTATGTTTCTCTGCCTGAACTTAGGAGCTGCCATTCCAGAATTTGTCTAAGTAGTCATTACTGAGACCCCAAATGCCACAGGCTGGAGTGTGATGCTTGGATTTGCTTTACTGTCACGTGCAGGTGATGGTTACAGGATGCACTTTTGTGAGAGCGCTCAGGTAAGGCACAGTCGGCAAGCTCCAGGACTCTGGATTAGGCACAGTATGGAAGTGTTTGGGATTACTAAACAATACACTTCAGGGTTTTGTTTTTGTTACTGGCATGTCTATCTCTCACCACAAGCACAACTGGAGAATGTGATCTGTGTGAAGTTGCTGGACTCAGTGGCTAGTTAGAGCCTGGGCAGGAGGAGCTGGGCATGTGAACAGGGACGAGAGAAGCTGGTTGTTAGGGCACACGAGGCTTGTCTGGGAGGTTGCCAGGTACACACCCGACACTGGGGGAACCCAGGATGTCCGTGTTAAGGGATGCATGTGACACCGGAGACAGGCTGTGGAGGGACATACACTTGAGCTCTGCTCTGCCAGTGAAGCGCTGATGGGTTCAGGCGGAGTAGGAAGGACAGTTCTCATAAAGCAAGGATGGCATTGGAAAGGAAGACAAAAGGTAAAGAGGAAAACAGAGGCTTCAGACTCCTCCTCACAAGCCCGTTTTCAGAGGTGGCCCTTGTAAACAGTGTGTGCCTATGGCAGTGTGGCCCCATGCCCTGGTTTCAGGAATTCTGGGAGGCCTGATGAACAGCAGCTGATGGGGCCACCAAGGGGTGGGAGTGAGCCTGAAGGAGCACCTGGGACTACTCGAAGGGACCTGGGTAGAACAGAGAACCTGGGTAGATCAAAACTCTCCCAGGCTACCTCTTCCCCTTCCAGGTCCATCTTCCTCCCAGTCATCCCCCTGCAGGGTATGTTGGAGACTGATTCCTGAGCACACTTTAAGGTTCTAGATCTGAGCAGATAAGTGTAGGATGACTCAGAGAGAGTAGGTGGTGACAGATGCTCATGGCCTGCTCTCAGTGGGCCTGGCCAGGTCTTTGGAGCTCATATCTGACATTAAGGGACAAATCCTACCATCCCTCGAGGACTCTGTTCCAAACAAATGACTCTGGCCAAGAGCAGCCCCTTCCCACGTACTCTACCTACAAATGGCACAATTCGTGACAGGGCCATGTTGTGTGACAGGAATCCAACAGCTCTCATTCCCAACACCCATGTGGGTTTGGAGGGCGTCTGTGTAGGCTGCCAGCTGTGTCACTGGCCACTTCCCACCTTCTAAGCACAGGAATCCACCTGCCAAGCTGAGTAGACATGGCTTTGGGCACCAGAAGCTCTGGGGAAGAGGAACAAAGGATGACACTTGACTTTTGCATAAGCAGAAATCACCCATCTGCTGTTTACTGGAAAGATATTTCTAAGCATGTCTCTGCCCTTTCCCTGCTCTGGCAAGAGCAGGAAGGATGGCCTATGGGTTGTGCTTTCTAGAAAGTGCCGGAGCTTACACCCCAGAGCCAAGCAGGGTAGAACATTCCCTCCCTGAAAGAGGAGGGGAGCCCCACATTGCTTTTAGGGCCCTGATCAGCTGGAGGCATTGGCCAGTCCTGGGACAACATTTTGTTCATTTTCCTTGATATCTTTTCCTCAACACAAGCTATTCCACACAGAGTGCCATGTGTCCACCTGGGCACTGTCAGGAAATCTGAGAATACTGCAGTCTGACAGGCTTGCACCCCAATTTCATGTCCAGCCTACAAACATGGTTCCATATGTGACTTGGCTAACACAGCTTGCAAATCACAGAGACTGCCTGCAGTAAGATCAGCTGTCTGCCTGATGGAAAAGCAAGAGGCCCACACTTTCCTGAGGGTTGGGGCTTCATGCCTCCTCAGCTCCTGATTCTGAGACTGCTTCTTTCCCCAAAAAGCAGCCAAATGAAATGTTAGGAACCCTCCACTTTCAGGACTCATTGACCAGAAACAAAAAGGCAAGCCAAGTCTGGCAGTTCAGGCTTGTAACCCCAGGTACTCAGGAAGCGGAGGCAGGAGGATCATAAATTTAAAGCCAGTCTGGACAACTCAGTGAGACCCTGTCCAAAAAAAAAAAACTGGCTGGGGATTAGTTTAGGGCTAGAAAACTTGCATTCATGAAGCATTAGGTTCAAACACTAATAAAAGGGAAAAGAAAGAAAAGGGGAGGGGAGAAAAGAAAGAGGGGAAGGGAGGGAAGAGAGGAGAGGGGAAGGGAGGGAAAGAAAGGAAGAGGAGAGGGGAAGGTAAGGGAGGGGAAGGGAGAGCAGGGGAGAGTTAGGCTAAGGAGGATAAGAACCCCTGGGTCCCTGACCCTCCACTGACCAGAGAACCCCACCTGGGCTGCTGGAACCTCCAGCAGATGTTTGGTAAACAGACTGTGGATGGCCCCGGTCCCATCTCCTTTATCCCACTTACTGGAATCAGCTCAGCAGGCCCTCCCTCACTGCTGACTAACCAGCTGAAGCCATGATGAGGCAGATGGCTGCCTCCTGTGAAAGCAGCCAGACAGTAAATGCCACCACACACCTCGCTGGCAAAGGACCCTCAAAACAAAACCTGAGCTTCATTTCCCTCCAGTTTCTCTCCCTGTGTCCCCTGGCTACAGAGAAGTGTTAAAAGAGACAAAGAGAATTCACAATTCTAGAAAGCTCATGCAGACACAACCATGATCTTCAGGGGAAGTTCACTGCCGAAGAAGGATTGGAATGGGATACCTCAAGACGAAAGGGAGGAAACCCCTTCCACTGGCCATGGTATGACAAGCAAGGCAGGAGGAGGGGAATGGGGCTTGGCTCTCACCAAGGACAGTACGTCACAGTGGAGGCTGAACAGCTAGAAAACTACAAGACCCCAAAGCTCTTTCCTCTTCATTGTCTATTGGGTAATTTCAGTGGTAAAGCCCAGAAGCTCTGGCAGAAACAGTGCACTTACAGTACTGCTTTAGAAGGTGTTTTGCTGGGCTCTGTGTGGCTCCGAGGAAGCACACAGCAACTGAATTTCCCCTTAGACAGCAGAGCCTGATGCTTGTTAAGTGTCTACCACGTGCTGGGAACTGGGTCTCGGTCAACTGATTGTAGACTTCACACCAACCCTGAAGCAGACATGCTCTTCTATTAGAAACAACAACAACAAAAATGGACTTCAGAAAATAGGATGATTTGTACACAGCCCCAGCTACTTGATAGAATACAAGATCCTAAGTCCCATGCCAGAAATTGTAGGGGGTCACCAGGGAACAGCATTGGGGCTAATAACTCAATTACATTTGCTTGCTGGCTGGCTATGACAGAGTCTTACTATGCAGCACAATTCTATTGCTGTCTGCAGTTCTACACAGCCCAGACTGGCTGCCTCTTCAGTGCTGAGATCACAGCATGTGTGCTACCGTGCTTACCCTCTCCTCTTTAAAAAGAATGTTGTTTAGTGTAGATGAGCGTGTGTCTGTGTAGCATGTGCACCAATTGTGTGCATGTGTCTGCAGAGGCCAGAGGCTGTTGGGTTTCCTGGGGATGGAGCTCCAGGTGGTTGTGAGCCACCAGATCTGGATGGGAACTGAGCCCAGGCTCTGTACAAGTGCTCAGCCATCTCTCAGCCTGTGTGCCATGCAACCCTGCCTGGCCTCAAACTCACTTTGTTGCTAAAGACGAGTTTCTTCTCCTGCTTCTACCTCCCAAGTGTTGGGATTGCAGGAACCAAACTTCAATCATACTTGAAATTCAAATTTTTGTTATTAAAACTAGAACCTACAGACCCACAGAACCCCTTTAGAGTTCATGGACTTACATAAGTCATGCTTGTGACAGGGATGTTTAGTCCAGATCGACACATGACTAGCTGGAAAGCACACAGATTTCATGGCTTTTGTGTCAACACTCTCCAGCACTGGTGTCAAATTGTCAAGAATTGGGGACAAGCCTATACACACTTTGGGGGCTGAGGAGGTAGAAACACAGCTTCCAATTCCCATATATACTGTCTCTACAATCTCTGCAAGCTGTACAAGTTCATAGGGCCTTAATTCCTATGTGCAAGACAAGGAAAACATCCCAGGATCATCCTGAGAATTAAAACAGTAAGTAGCCATAAAACCAAAACCAAAACCAAACCAACCAACCAACCAAACAAAAAGACAAGCGTGGAGCCGGTGCCTAGCATGTGGTTAGTAAATGTGAGCTGCAACAGCTGGTTAAGAGATAACAAGGAACTAGATAGAGACAGGCATTAAAACCTCAGCTGATTGCTGGGAGCAATCAACTTGAATCGACTGGCCGAACACAACACTCAATAATGCACAGAAGAAAACATGCAGCAGTGATATAGATTGGATTAGCTCTCGGGCTTAGTCAGAGTGATGGAAGGCTCTGCTAGAAGGAGGTGGGCAAGATGGGTCTCTACAGCATCCTGTGAGATGAGAGACTTGATAGATTAGAAGGGGCTGAGAAACCCAGGAGTTGTGTTAGTTATCCTCAGACTTAAATAAAAAAACAAATCAAGGTGGTTCAGTAGGTAAAAGTGCTTGCTGATAAGCCTGATGACCTGAGGTCGATCCTAGGAACCCATATTGTAGAAGGGAGATGACTCCCCCAGGTTGTCCTCTGACCACATGCATGTGCACACACACATACCACATTACCACACACACACACACACACACACACACACACAAATGGATGCTACAAAAAAAAGTTCAAAGCACCCAGGGTTTTCAGGGAACCCTGGTCAGACAGTACCATTGATGGATGAGGTCAAGACCAAACACCTCTTCTCTGAATGCTTCCTGACTGGTCCACAGGGCTTAAGGCTTAGTTTCAGTCAAGCATTGGGTTTAAAACCTTCCTGAGGACAGGATCCAGTGAGGGACCAGGCATGGAAGCTGGTGACAAAGCTCAGCCCAGGGATCTGGTCCACTAGTGGCCATCCTTGGCTGCTCTGTTCCCTGCTCCCTAGTATAAAGACCAGGTGGGGCCTCTGGACACTCGCTTCTCTTAGGGTTCAGCGTTTATGACTTCAGGGGAAACAAAGTACCCTCCTTATTCCAGATTCTCCATCAGTTCACCAGGGAATTGGACCTTCTAACTTCAGTTTCCTCTTTTATGAGTTTGCACCTGCCTCAAGGCCTTCTGTCAGACTGAAATATTCCAACAGCCAAATGGAATCCAACCAAAACCTCACCTCAGGTTTATCTAGTACTTGGATGTTTCCCATGCACATTGGAGAAACAGCCAGAAAGGTGAGGAGTCCCTAGACCCGGCTTCTGTTCTGGGTCCACAAAGCAAATGTCAGGAGCAAGGTAAAGGAGTCATGGGCCTCAGGGAACCACTGCACCTGTTACCTGTGTGTCAAATCCCTAGGACAGCCACTGGCTGGCTGACTGAACCCCTGCTTTAAAGCTCCCCTCACATTACCCTTACTCTTCACACCGAATGACACCTGAAATTCTCTACTGTGTGCATTTGGGAACCTTGTGCACTTTTTGGAGCCTTTGGCCTAAGCCTTGTCTATCTCCAGGTCTGATGATGCTTGCTGGGAACAGGCCCCTCCAGAAGTCTATACTGAGCTGATGTAGATGTGTTGCTGGCTCGACATTCTTGAGTCATTTAGCGCCTCCTCTGTCCTACCTTGGGCTGTTACTTAGAAACAGCACTGAACCTCCTAAGACTTCCTATGACACCCAGGGAATTGCTCCTAATCACAGAACATGAGGGTCAGGGAGTGGGATCACGGTTCTATGTTGAAGTTTTCTTTGGGCATAACTGGTTCAGCATGTGGAAGGGAATTATAAGCAACAAACAAAAACCCAAACAAGATAGCAGTGGCTCACAGTAAGCGGGAAGCATCAGTTTCATTTCGGAGGAGGGTGGGTGGGCAGGGCCCCTGTAGCTTCTGGGTCCTTGCCGGGCCCCAGATCAGCTTGTCCCTCCAGAAGGCTCTCCAGCAGCTGGGCTGTCAGCCTGCTGTGTTCCTGCTGCAGAAAGGAGGGCTCCCAGCTTCCTTTCTCTGCTCCCCCTCCCTCCCTTTGCCTTCCCAACCACTTCAGTTTACTGAACATCTTCTTCCTCAAGTCAGACAGGCAACAAGCAGGCCCCACCTTCCAGCGGGGGACTGGCCAGCCCTTGATGTGTTTGTGGTCTAGACAACCCCAGGAGACAGCATGGGCCAGACCCAAAGTCCCCTGTAACTGTTCCCAGTGTTTTCCATTTGAGTCAAAATCAATGAATGACTCAGGGAAGGGGAAGCAGAGGTAGAGGGGAAGGTGGGGAGAAGCCCTCAAATCAGAACTTGTTGTGGACAGCCCAGTCTTTGCTCCCTCCCCGAGCCTGGCAGGGAAGGGGGCCATCTCTGCAGAGGAGCAGTGATGAACACGCCCCCACACACATCCTACCTCCTAAGGTATTCCCTTTAAGTCATGGGAGAAAAAGTTATGTAAGGAGCAGACATACAGCTCCAGTGGAGCGAAGGAGTGTTTTGTTCAGCCTTGAGGTGTTTAACTGTATAAGAGCCTCTGGGAGAACAAAGCCCCGGTCCACATCAGTCTTGCATACAGAGGTGAAAAGATGCACCACGGAAGGAAACATGGGCACAGGGAGAGCGTGCAACCACCATGCATTTAGGAATCCAGCCAGGAAGGTGTGCTTACTCAGCCCCAAGGGTCCCAAGGTCTCCTCTTCTGGATGCTGTGGGAGGAGTAGCGGCAGACAAGCTGCTCTCTCAGCTCTGACAGGTCCTGCCTTCACCTTCCAAAGGCCAATCCAAGAAGGGGTTTCATGACCCCCTCGGCTCAGGCGATTTCTAAGGTTTAGAAGCTCTCAGGAGCTGCTGCTTCACGCCTGCAACAGATGGGGACTGGAGCTGGGCGTGTTCCCAGTTCCCAGAGCAGCGCAACAAGCAGCTGGCAGACAGCGTGAGCTGGCCCGAGACAGCGCAGGCGACAGTCCTGTTGGTTAAAGCTAGTTTGTTGCTTGAGATGATGGCAGAGCTCGGGCAGATACCCTTGCTGTCTGTCAGGACTGCAGGAGACTGTCATTAGCACCTGTGTCGGGGGCTGCCTGCTGAGGAGGCAACTGTACCACACAGGCAGCCAGCAGGAGGGCGGGCAGAGCTGAGCCATGGAAGTACAGGCAGTGGGATGAACAGAGGAAGGAATCGAGGTCTAGAATGGCAGCACGGCCCCCCATCCTGTCCCCACAGAACTTCCAGCGAAGGCTAGTTAACTTTAGAGGAAAACAGCAGGCTGCCTTCTGCAATCAGGCTACATCAGGACTCTCAAGGAAATCCTTGTCCTTGGAGGACAGAGCATGCAGCTTTTCTCTCTTGCAAGAATGACTGCTCCAACCTCAAAGGAGCTCTGCTAGTGAAACCCTCATGGATACCACATCCCCCAACTCCAGTCAGACAAAGCAAGGCCACGCCCCTGCAGGTGACATGAGGCCTGCATGTTGTTCCTGTTTTCTGATGCCTTTGCTACCTGTTTGCCCCTTCAGAAGCACAGAAGAAGCCTCTGTCGCCCCTTTCCTGGCCACTCTGCCTCCTGACCAAGACTGGCACTTTCCTGAGTGGTTTGGCATGGTGGGCTCTACCTACTGTCTTCAAGGGGCCAGGAGTACGATACAGCTGTTCCCTCCTAACAGGCATTCCCCTGTCTGTGTGTCCCACTACACCTGATTAGAGCAAGTCCTGGGACCTTTCAAAAGACTCTCAATGCCCAAAGGTATGCCTGATGCCATCAAAGATTCCTATGAATGTTACCCAAGACAACCTTGGGCAATGTAAGATTATGAGATATGTGGATGTCTGTGTATATGAGGACATGCTCAGATGTCCCTCAGGAGTCATTCACCTTGTGCTTTGGAGAATGTCTTTCTCTCCAGAACCTGGGGCTCACAGATTGGACTAGGCGGGTTGCTAATGAGCTCAGAAACCTTCCTGTCTCCACCTTCCAACACTTGGACTGCGAGTGTATGCCACTATGTCCGGCTTTTAATGTGAATCCTGGGGGTCAAACCCAGACCCTCATGCTGTTTACCGACAGAGCTAGGCAAGCCTGTGGCTTTCTTGAGGTCACTTTCAGCCCAGGAAGGCAACAGGCAGCCACTATTCACCTGGTAGGTCATTCTGAGAGCTAAGAATTCAAAGGCCTGAGAGTTAGGAAAGGATGTGGAGGAGCAAGCACCCTTGAGGCCAGGCCCTGGTTCCAGCTGCCAAAAGAAGCCAAGCAACTAGAAAGCATCATGCTAGCTGAAGCTCTCTTTTCTCTTCTGTAACCTTGGTAATGTGTGACATGATGGACCTCAAGGTCCTTTCCAGACCTAAACTGTAAAGTTCTGTGACCACAACCCATGTCTGTGCCACGGCTCAGTCATTTCTCTGGGCCTCAGTCCTGCCTCTTAGAAAACCATCTGTGTGGAAATATCGGCTCTGAGCATCTCCCAGGGCTGCTGTTGGGATAATGGATGAACAAGCATTTGGACAAAATGAGCATCAGCTTGAGATGTGCACTATTATTCTAGAACCAGAGGGCAGCACCAGAATAAACACAGAGCTTAGCGAAAGCCATGCCATATACCACTGAGCAAAGGGCTGACATCCTGAAACCAGCCCCCTGGGCATGATGTGAGTGGCCTACCAGAGATGCAGCCAATCTCAATATTTTCTCCTGCTGGTTCTCCAACTAGCCTTGCTGGGTGAGCTGGACCTGCTTTATTTTCTTTGTGCTTTATTCCAAAGCATATAAACAAGCCCGGATTGGGGGGAAGCTAATTTGTTTTGCCTGAAAAAACTGGAAATGCCAGGGGGATAGAGGGTACCAACAAGTGAAGGTTTGCTTTACTTGGAGGCACGAGCCTGAGAGTGACTTATGGGGAGCAATGGTTTTCCACAGCTCTGCCTGCCAGTGATTTCTCGTCTTGGGTCAGGCTATCACTGAAGATATTGAGGAGCAAAGACAAGTACTGTGCCCTGAAACTTCTGCACACACGTGCAGCCTTTCTTCACCTGTGTAGAGTCTTACTCCTACAGCCTCCACTGAATGCTTATGTGGTCTATGTTTTCCCCTTTGGGATATGAGCCTGTCTGCCTTCTCCCCTTAGAAGGCAGAGGTCAGTTCTCTTGGAAGACAAATGCCACTAGATAGAAGGTCCTGGCGGAACCTGAACACCATTGCTGGTACCTCCCAGTCTCAGAAGAAGCCATAATGTGATGTTCCCAACACAAACCCCAGCTCCTCCCTCTTACTTCTCCAAATGTCACTCTCAGTACCCCTCCCAAACCTCAAAAGAGGGAAAAGCAATAAAAAACAGAGAAGCTTTGCCAGCTCTGGCTGCCTATAGGACAAACTCTTTGTAGGGATATAGCCCAAAGGAGCCTCATCCTCTCACCTCTTGGGCCTGCCCACAGCTGTCACTCAAAGTCCTCACAATCTTGGCCTACCAGCAGGACAGAATCCAAAATCCCCCCCTATTGAGGCCCCAGCCCAGTGAAGGCCCCTTCCTGGCAACTGTATGCAGACAGACAGTCCCCTCTTGCACTTGATGTTTTCATTGTATTCACAATTCAAGATGCATCATCTGCCGTTCCAGTCGACATGTGTGGAGTCCAGAGCTGGACACTCGGTGTCCTCCTTGGTTTCTGAGGCAGTGCCCCTCACCGAGTCTGGAGCTCGTGGATTCAGCTAGAGTTCAGCAAGGCACCCTGAGATCCCCTGACTCTGCCTCCCCAGCCCTCTCCAGCATGGACTGCCCCACTCCTACCAGTTTTTGGTTTTGTTTTCCTTTAACGTGGGTTCTGTAGATAAAAAACTCAGGTCATGCTTACAAAGTAAGCATGCTAACTGAGCTATTTCCCCACCCTCCTCCCTCAAGCTCTTTTCCAACAAGGAAACCGAGCTTCTGAGAAGCTGAGTCACCATGGTCACTGTGCTGGGCAGTCTTGGTTGTCAGCCTGACACACCTGAGAAGAGGGACTCTCCACTGAAGGATTCCCTCCATCAGACTGGCCTATGGGCAAGTCTGTGGGGCACCTTCTTCATTGTCTATAGATGGGGGAGGGCACAGCCCACCATGCTATCCCTCAGCAAGCTGGTCCAAGGCTATGTAAGAAAACTAGTTATTAGGGCATGCATTTCATGGCTGTCTTTCTGTTTCCGAGTTACCTCACTCAGGATGATTCGTCTAGTTCCATCCATTTGCCTGTAAATTTCATGATTCCTTGTTTTTAATAACTGAGTAGTATTCCATTGCATAGATGCAGCACAATTTCTGTACCCATTCCTCCGGTGAGGGACATCTAGGTCATTTCCAGATTCTTCCTATTACAAATAAAGCTGCTATGAACATAGTTGAGCAACTGTCCTTATTGAATGGTGGGACATCTTTTGGGTATAGGCCCAGGAGTGGTATAGCTGGACCTTGAGGTAGTGCTATTAAATCTCATTCAGAATGGCAAACAGGATAGATAGCAGAAGCAGTGGAAGGGAGGAAACAGGATGGGAGCCTACTATAGAGGGTCCTCTGAAAGGATTTACCCAATAGGGGATTGAAGCAGATACTGAGACTCATGGCCAAACTTGGGTAGAGTGCAGGGAGTCTTATGGAGGAAGAGAGGGTTGGGCTTAGAGAGACATGGAGGGGACAGGAACCCCAGAAGGAGACCAAAGAAACTAAAAGATCTGAGCCCAGGGGGTCCTGCAGAGACTGATGCACCAGCGGAGGACCATGCATGGAGAGGACCAAGACCTCTTGCTCAGATGTGGCCGACTGGCAGTTCAGTCTCCATGTGGAGCTCTGAGTGAGGGGAACAGGGGCTGCCGCTACCATGAGTTCAGTTGATTGCTCTCTGATAACTCGCCCCTGATGATGCAGCCTTGCCAGGCCACGGAGGAAGAGGATCCAAGTAATCCTGATGAGACTTAACAAGCTCATCAGGGTAGGACTGAGGGTAGTTGATGGAGGTAGCTTCAGTCGAATAATGAATAAATTGTGAAGAAAAATTAAAAAAGAAAAAAGTTTGAAACACTGTCTTCAAAGATACAAAACACAGAAAATCTCAAGCTACGCACAATATTTCCTGAGCCATACCAGTGACACAGAAAACCAGAAATCCGGAGCACACTTGTATAACTCTTGTGCTTTCTACTCCTATCCGTGGATAACAGACCGTAGGACCTAGCACAAACACTTGCCTGACCCCACACCATCTTTAGCCATGCACCTGTAAGTTAAATACAGAGATGCTGCTCAATGAACCTCTGTTCTCTCTCCGTGGTGTTATGCTACCCCTACCTTACAGCCTGCACTCTCAGGCCTGCAGGGTCTGTGGGGGGCGGCCAGAGGCCAGGGCAGCAGTTAGTGTGATGCGGAAGCAAGAGGGGGCTCTGTCCAGGTATCGTCCCTGTACTCAGCAACTCTGTGTGCTACGCAGAGTGGTTTAGTGGCTTCTGAAATGGTGACTGGACACCCACCCTCTGGAGAGGTCCGCTGGATCCTGCAGGAAACCTTAGCACTGTGCAGTGACTGGCTAGCCAGGCAGCTCAGGGAGGGCTAGAACCCCTGCACAGCTGGCTTGTCCCCATGCTGCCCTTCAGCGCAGATCCCACTGACCTGAGCCCTTAACCTCAAACGACCCTTCTGCGGATCTCTGCCATTAAAAACAACAAAAACCTTTGGGCTAGGAGTGTCACTGCGTAGCGACACACCTGACACAGCACTGGGTTTGATTTCTGCAAAAACGAAACAAAAACAGAAGTGCAGCTCAGGGAAAATCTGCCAGAGGGCAGCAGTGAAACTTCCCCTGAAACCCAGAACAGGTCTGACCTGACACCTAAAATTATCGAAGGAGCTTGAAAAATATTCTAAGGTTTCTTTTGTCTGTGTCATGCCATTCTGTCGTAGCTATCAGGCAGCGTATCTTCCTCTCCCGGGGCCAGAAGCTACCAACATTTACCACAGTAACTAGATGTTTGCCAGACCTCTGAGATTAGAGTGCCAGGCTCACCACACAGCCAGTTCCTGGCACTCTTGTCAAACAGTTCTAGAATTCCTAGACGGAGCTGGCTGCTAGAGCAGGCCTGTCACTCCAGGTACTCAGGAGGCTGAGGTAGAAGGGCAGAAACTTCAAGGTCAGTTTGGGTAAGGAATGGAGCAGACCCTGTCTCTAAATACAAAGTCTAGAAAAGGGGCCGGGGCTGAAGCTCTGAGGAGGAGTGGCTGAGTAACATGCATGCAGCCTGGGTTCAAGATAGCCTCCAGAACGGCAAAGACATTAGATCTGTCCATACTTATGCCATGCCTTTCATAGAACAGTTGTTTTCATCTTTTGAAGCCTTCTCTGAATGCTGAGTGGTCTTAAAGAGCCTCGGGCTACTGCCTGGAATCCCACATGTGGAAACTGGCCCCAGGGTCACCAGCTCCTCTGTGACTAGCGTGTGGAACAGCCTGATCCTTTCATTCAAAGCATGCTGTGTGTACCACAAGTTCATGTATGGACTGTATCGCTCATTCGTGTTTGAATGCGCCACCTTCCAAAGCACGGACTCACTGCTATCAAATGAGCTCACACACAATAAACCCTTAGTCCCACAAGACCGCTAGGTCTTGCAATCCCT
Source organism: Meriones unguiculatus (assembly GCF_030254825.1). Taxonomy (NCBI): domain Eukaryota; kingdom Metazoa; phylum Chordata; class Mammalia; order Rodentia; family Muridae; genus Meriones; species Meriones unguiculatus. The sequence goes on along the minus strand of NC_083368.1, from coordinate 16,216,857 downwards.
CAGCTAGCAGCTGTAGGCCAAGGTAAGAACCAGGAAACACCTGATTCTTACCCTCTATGCTTGATGAAGAAGAGACTAGCCCCATCCACTTTGCACGTGGCTGAACCAACCTGACGTGTGTACAATCCAAGGCTCAGAAGTCAGACATGAGAGGGTTTTTTCATTCGTGCAGTGGAGCCCTTTGTCATAAGATGATGCATAGATGGCTCAGAGGTTAAGAGCACTGGCTGCACTTCCAGAGGTCCTGAGTTCAATTCCCAGCAACCACATGGTGGCTCACAACCATCTATAATGAGATCTGGTGCTCTCTTCTGGTGTGCAGGTGTACATGAAGACAGAACACTGTATACAGAATAAAAAAATAATCTCTAAAAAATACAAGAGATGATGCATGGCATTTAAGGATTTGGCATTAATAAGACCTAGTCACACACACACACACACACACACACACACACACACACACACTCATATTCATCTTGGTCCAGGCCTCGCCTCCTCCTTCTGCCCCTGTCCGGATGACTGATACACCCACAACACAGGAAATTCTGCTCACATCATTTTAGATTAAGGTCTCCACTCCTGTATAAGGGGCACATATTCCTTCCACTGCTCCACCATCCCTGACTGAATGTGACTGTCTCACATGAGTTCATCTGCCAAGCCAGAGTAAAGCGCCCCAGACCTGAGGAGTGAGAGCTGCGTCTGGGACAGGAGTCCACTCACAGCATGGGCACAAGGAAGAATGTACTTATATCTGTTTCTTGGTTAGGGCAGGTTGCCCCTGCTCTGTCTCCTGGGTCTCCTCCTAGACTCAAGCTCGGACACAAGAAAAAGAGAAGACAGAGAGGATACCCCTGACAGGGCTCCAGCACTGGACTTCAAAAAGGGAGTCACAGAGATGAGGAACAAGCAGGCTGGAGTCGACAGCAGCCACTGGAGAAGTTTCCAGAAGGAAAAAAAAAAATCTGCTTTTGAAGCAGATTTCTAAATAAGGGCTTCATGAAAAGAGTAAGGTGGAGGTGGGGAAGGAAAGCCAGTGCCTTGAGGCCTTCACACTCAGTAAGGCCTTCCCTAGTACTACCTTTCTCTTTGGTCCCAGATAGACTACAAAGGTTCTAGAAGGCTCTGAGGTGCTGCAATTAGGTCTCCCTTTCAGCTGCAAGCTGGACTGGGTGTTAGGTCATGTGCAGTCAATGGCCAACAGGCTGGCTCATCTCAGGTACTCCAGTTCTGAAGGTCTGTGACCTAAATCACACCCAACCCTTGTGGCTGAGCAGGAGACTTGGGCTGCCATTCAGCAGGCTCAGGCTCCAGCTTAACCCAATCCACGGGAACACAATGGGTGCCTAACAATTTTCCACACTTGCAAAAGTAACTTTTATTTGCCTGATTCATTTGTTGTCTGGAAGGCTTATTACCTATGCCTGCTAATTTAGGCCTAGTCCTGGAAGCTTCTAGCCTCTGTACAATCTAACCTAGGCCTAGAACGGTTCAGCCTGTGAGACATACTGTTGAATAAGCTCACCCTTTCTTGTTCTTTCCATGCTCTGGGCTGGCTGGTTCAACTCAGCTGTTCTAGCTCAAACTCCTCTCCTAGGTAACTTATTCAGTCTTTTCTCTCATTCTGGCTTTTCTCTCATTCTGTCTTAACCTATGTCTAGCTTGTTCTCTCTTCAACCTGTCTCTGTATATTTGTCCTGGTAAAACTGCCTCTTCCCTCTCTGCATTGCCCCTTAAATAGCTTCCCTTTGGAAGTTGGATGTATCCTATTCTGTCAAATCTTCTCTGATTTGTCACTTTTTTTCTGCCACTCAAATAGACATCCCTTTCAAACATGGGAAATATAAATTGCTCTCTACATACTTGGCCTCAACAAGGCCACCCTGTGTTAGGCACTGCAGGCTCATCTTCCTGAGTACACTGTAGAGGGTGAGAGCCTTACCTGCCCTTCAGAATGGACTCTACTTTTCTGTGGTTCAAATCCTGCTGTTGTCACAATTGGAGGAAAGACATTTGACCTGTTAAGCCTCATTTTCCTCTGCTGTCCAAGGAGACTGACAGACATACCTACTTCAGGGTACAGTAAGGGTTAAATCCACAGTGCTAGAGAGATGGCTTGGAGCTTAAAATCATGTGCTGCTCTTGCAGAGGACTAGACACACACCCACACATAAGCAAATATAAAAATAAAATCTTTTAAAAATGCACACACATGCATTTGTACTAATGCACACACACATATCAAGTTTTGCAAAGTAATGTGGTCCATTTTGGTGAAGTGTGCATTGGATGTTAAACAGACCCCAATTGGAGGTGTTGCCTACAACAAATGAAAGTGGAGGGAACCACCGAGATTGTAAACCTTAAACAAGGTAGAAAATGGAAGAAGGTAAATCACTGGAGGTTCTGGTAACTCTCCTTTGGTCATGTCTGGAGTAGGACACTCAGGTCCTACCAAGCCTGGGCTGGTATCACAGCCTGAATGTGCACACTCAGGAGAATGAAATTCTCTAGCCTACGATGACGTGGCTTCAGTGGGTCAAGGACAGGGCTTCAGAAGCTTTGCTGATGCTTCAGTCTCCCCTCATCAGCTTGCTGACCATAGCTAGTGAGCTCTGATTTTGCCAGGCTCTGCCCTATCCTGAGGGAGCTTTGGAGCCAGGCACGGAATCAAAGTTCAGACATGCTTCTGCTATCAGCTGCAGAGAGGAAGGAACTCCAGTGAACTAGGTGGGAATAGGTCAGACGAGGGGTGCTAGAGAAGGGCAGGTCCAGGCTGAGTGCCATGCTGCAGGCTTGGGCAGAATATGAAAGCAGGAGGAAGTTCAGGACAATTAGGAGCAAGGCTCAGCAGCCCTCAGGCAAGGTGGACATGGCATGAAGTGGGTGGGTGGGGAGGAGGGTCACTCAGCACAGCAATCCAGTGGCCCTGTGCACCCAGCCCTGAGACTTCAACCTGTACCCTGCAAGTCAGTCAGATCCTTCCCTTTTTGCAAATTGCTCTCGGAGGGAAGGGGCACCATGAATCCATAATGGCAAATGTTTGGCTCTGATTCAAAGAGCAAACAGGAAAGCTGGCCTTCTAGCAACCTCTTAGCTCATGGAGGCAGTGCCCTGAATATCTAGGACTCCTGAGTCCTGCCAGGAGCTGGCTCTCAGCCTGTCACTCAGGAAACCCAGCTTCTGCTGTCAAAATGCCCCCTGACCTCAGTTTGTCAGAAACAGGCAAAGTGACCAGGGCACAGGGCCACTTTCCTCCCAGGCAGTGTGAACCTTTTGCAGCTACCCAGGTTTAAGAGCAGGAAACTGGGAAGAGCAGGAAAAACCTGTAGCCGTTTTTTTAGCTAAGAGATTCCATAGTGGGTCTTCTTTCCAAAAACTGAATCAACATTAAACGTGGGCTGAGATCTTTAAACCAGGTTAGCCATTTTATAAAGAAGCTTTTCCCTGTTGCTAAGAGCTGCATGCCATTCCCCCAAGAAAACATCAGAGTTAGAAGCCCATAATACAGAAGTCAGCCTTTCTTACAAATAGAGGCTGCAGAACACACCTATTTATGGGCACTCACCCAGCGTCTGGCACCACAGTAAATCTCTCTCTGCCCAGAAAGTCTGGGACAAAAATGTAGATGGTAAGTAGTGAGACCTACGCCCTGGGCCTTGTCAGTCTCTGTGGCAGGCTGTCACTGCACATTTACCTGCAGAAGTGGCAGTACAGGAGTTGTTGGGGGTGGGGTGGGGGTGTTAGGATGTGTATGCAGGGGTGGAGAAATTGGCTGCCTCAGCTTGCTTCTGAAACCCTTCTTATCCTAGTTCTAGGATCCTCATCCTGGGCTGAGCCCAGAGCAGCTCTGGAGGGTACCAACTTGAAGGAGTTCAAACCTACCCTTAGTGGCTCAGCCAGAAGTAAACACATTCAAAACATTGATCCCACTCGTGATAACTTACTAAATCAAAACTGCTGGGGCTCAGACAGGAGCCCTGCCTACAGCCCACTGGTTCAGCTCAGCCACCTCACTTGCAGTGAGAAGCAGGGAAGGGTCAGAAGGGGCTCTAAGGGAAGAGGAAGTCAGAAATCTGTCCTCTCTTATGAAGGAATGGGGCTCGGTTATTCACGAGCAGTGGGGATTACTTGAGCTCAGGATGTTTATAATATTCCAAGGCTGGAAGCTTCGTGGTTGGCTTCAGTCAAGGACCCAGTTCAGGATGTATTTTGTTCTCCCTGTGTTTCTACTCTCTGTCGCCCTGATTCCCTGAACATCCTTGATCGTTCCAAATAGGATCTTCAACTAGTCCAGGATGGCTTCTAACTCCTCATCGAATCAAGAATGATCTTGAACTCCTGGTCCTCGTGCCTCTCCCTCAATAATGCTTGAGGAAGGTTTATTCAGTGCTGAGGACAGAACCCAGGACCTTGTGGATGCTGGGCAGGCACTATGCTAACTGAGCCTCACCCCAGCTACTGACATTCCAGTTTGAGGAGACACTTGGGACTGGTTCATAGTCCCTGGGTTCCCAGCATTGCTTGGGAACAATACTGAAGGATAATATATGACGTCATCAGATTGGCTGATGGTAAGTGCAGAGAATTCCTACCCGGTGGCTAGAGTGCATTAAGCCATGATGGGCTATGGTCACCTCCCCGTGGAGCCCCTCCATCCCCCATCGTGACTGGCCATGCAGCTAGCCTGGCCCGGAAGCAATGTGTGCTGCTTCCCAGCAGAGCCATAAGAACTGTCTTGGGACTGGAGAGATGCTTAAAATCACTGGCTGCTCTCCCAAAGGACCTAAGTTCGATTCCCAACACCTACATGGTGGCCCACAACTGTCTATAACTCCAGTCCCAGGGGATTCTACACTCTCTCCTGGCCTCTTCAGGCACTGTACACACACATTCAGGGAAAACATCCATGTATGTAAAACAAAATTTAAATTCAAAATTTTTTTATTCAAAAAAACTGTCATGTGCCTGATACCCTTTTCTTGTCTCTGTCACAGCACAGATCCAAGCAGAGACTGATCCTTCAGCCTGGGGTTCCCAAAATAAACAGGACCTGGGGCAAGGCCATTAGTACAAGAGAGAAGTCTGTGGCTCAGGACTGTAAGTTACAGCACGTAGGAAGTAGAAGCAAGAAGATCAAGAGTTCAAGGTTATCCTTGGCTAGATCAAATTCAAAGCTAGCCTAGGCTACCAAAGACAGACATTGTCACAAACAGCCCAAAAGTCTGTCTATTGCTTCCCAGTGAGCACTTGGGGTCTTTTGGTTCTGCAGGTACCTCAGCTCATACTCACTATTTTCCCCACCTATCTGTATTTGAATCCTTATGAGCCTGAGGTGACCTGCTATGAGGGAAAGCCAGGTACCCGGATTACTAGCCCAGATGTCGTTTGTTTTTGTTTTGGAGACAGGGTCCTACTCTACAACTGGTATTAGTCCGGAAGGCGATGGTCCTCCCCTCTCAGGACCTCTGCTGCTTCAGTCACAGGTGTGCCACCACACCTGGCTACCCAGCCACCAGATATCTTTAAAACAATGTGACAAAGGTGACCTTTTCCTAACCACACATAACCTTCCATTCCTGGAGCCACACAGCTGCCGTGTGCTCCCTCTCAGCTGGATCTAACTCAAAAGTATATCAGGGATAGTTCTTATGTGCCAGGCTCTCTGACCAACAAGGGCTTGAGAGGGACAATGGCTTTGCCTCAGCAGGAGAAACACAGACTACACAGAGGGCCACATTTTAGAGAGACAGGAAACTCCCTAGCTGTTTGTCCCACAGCCTGCTGCCACCCTTGGTTGCCTTCCCACTTGAAGCTGGGTGTTTGTTCAGTGTGTCCTTTCCATTGGAACAAACACTTAGGTGAGGGCTTTTCCAGCATCACAGACAAGGTGTTTCAAGCTCCTGTCATCATCAGCAAGGTCACGCTTCCTTCCTGCCCTAAGACCCCTGCACTCCCTTTCCTGTCCCAAAGTGCCTCCAAACAACACAGCAAGCTTGGAGCAAACACCAGCTCCTGGCCAGCGCTCAGCATGGCCGGTGAGGTTGGTTTGTTCTGGACAGTCCCGGGATAACACAAAAGGCCCCACATCCCAGGAAACCTTCCATCTTTGACAGTGCAGGCAGCTGATCACCCTGGTAGGGAGAGGATCCAAGATGTTCATCCCCTAGTCTCACTCAGCCTTCATCTTCACAGGTCATCACCTCTGTGAGGTCTGTGCTCAGATCCCTGTGGCTTGTGTGTGTGTGTGTGTGTGTGTGTGTGTGTGTGTGTGTGTGTGTGTGTTATGCATAAATGTGTACAGAGGCCAGAGGAGGACAGAAGTACCCTGTCTGTCACAATCTCTGTCTTATTCTCTTGAGACAGGGTCTTTTAAGGAAACTGGGAGCCCAGGAAAACCCAGAAATCCTCTTGTTTCCACCCTCCACAGCACGGGAGTTAGTGCATGTCCATGTGCAACTTCTAAAATTTTTATCTTATGTGCATGGGTGTTTTGCCTATATCTATTTATACATGTGTACCACTTTCATGCCTGGTGCCTACAGAGACCAGAAGAGGGCATCAGATCTCCCAGAACTAGAGTCAAGACTGTTGGGAACTACTATGTGTGTGCTGGGAATCAAACCCGGGTCCTCTGAAAGAGCAGTCAGTGCTCTAATTGGTAAGCCATCTTTGCAGCCCCTTCCCTAACTTTGTAAGTAGGTGCTGGGGTTCCAACTCAGGTCCACAAGCTTGCAAAGCAAATGCTTTGTGGTGGTTTGAACAAGACTGGCCCAATAGACTCATGTGTTTGAATGCTTGGCCCATAGGGAGTGGTACTATTAGGAGGTGTGGCCTTGTTGGAGCAGGTGTGGCCTTGTTGGAGGAAGTGTGTCACTGTGGGGGTGGGCTTTAAGGTCCTATATGCTCAAACAACACCCAGTGTGGCACACAGTCTCCTTCTGCTGTCTGTAGATCAAGATGCAGACCTCTCAGTTCCTTCCCCAGTACCATGTCTACCTGCACGCTGCCATGCTTCCCGCCATGATGATAATGGACTGAACCTCTGAACTGTAAGCCAGCCGCAGTTAAATGCTTTCCTTTGTAAGAGTTGCCATGGTCATAGAGTCTCTTCACAGCAATAAAAACCCTAATTAAGACATGCTTCTAACCACAGAGCTACCTCCTCACCCCTAAGTCCTCCTTTTATAAGGACAGCAGTCTGACTGAGTTAGGGCCATGTACTTAACTAGTTATATCACTTTCAAGTAAGGCCACATTCGGGTGAATGAGGGTGGGACTTAGGATCTTGGGGGTGGGGAGTGTTTTAATCTGCAAGAGTAGATACTTAGAAAATGTCTAACAAATCAGACCTTCCTCTCCCCCTCTCTCCCTCCTACCTTGTGTCCCAGACTGCCCTTGAATTCATAAGTAGCTGAGGATCTTCTGCTCATACCTCCTAGGCTGGGATTACAATAGAACCAGAGCTTTGTGCATGCTTGGGAGCACTCTGCCAACTAAGCAGCAGCCCCAGCCCCCTCCTTCCCCTTCTACAGCATCACCCTCCTCTCTGTTCACAGCTGGTCAAATGTACCAAAATTAGGTCTGTGGTGTGTGAGCACAGTGCTTCATCTATCTGTCCACTCTGAGGTTAAGCTGCCCCAGCTGCAGGACAGGAATCCAAAATAGGTTTATTTCCATCCCCTTCCGCAACAGCAGCCGCCACAGCTGTTTATAATTTGATAGCACCTTGGTCCAGGATCACTGCTCCTCTTTAAAACCATGATGAAATGTGTGGCTGACCTTGTGGCCCACTTCCAAGAGTGGGCACCTCACCCTCCTCCAGTCCAGATGCATTTTTAAATTGCCATGGCTTACTGTCATTGCACAGACAGACTCATGGCTCGTGGTTCTGAATCCTAATGCAGGGATTGCTCCCCATGTTTTCTGGTCTCCGTTAAGACACTTCTGGCACTTGCCAGGCTCCCTGGGTACCAAGGCTCTCACAGGCTGGGAGCTGCTGCCAGGGGTTGCTGGGGATACTGTGAGGCAAGACAGCCAGGCATGCTCATGAAGAAAACAGAACCTGTCCCATGAAGGGCAGCCTTGTCACTTTCAGGTTAGGTACAACCAAGAAGGGAGACATTCCACGATGGGGCTCTGCCAAACACAGAAGCCACAGGTATGTCCCAAGGACCAGTGTACCCAAGCTGAAATACCTACAAACAAGTCTAATTTTGGAAACACACAGGACCCAAGGCATGTCACACTGGTTAACTCACCCAGAACTCTACAGTTTGTGTGCATGCACACGTGTGTTTGCGTGTGCATGTGTGTGATCTCCTGACTATAGAAGCTGGAGGTTGATGTCAGTACCTTTCTCTATCATGCTCCATGATATCCATGTTATGTTTGTTGTGTGTGGTACATGTACATGAGTGTGCAATTATAGGAACCAATGTGGGCCACTGTGCCACTCCAACCAACTTCGGCCTCCTGTGAGTTTGTGGTTCGGGGGGGGTCCTCTAACATGTTCAAGCCATACCCTTTGGACTGGAGTGGGGTACGTGGCCTGGTCTTGAGGGTCCCCACCTTCTTCTACTGGCTGGCTTTTTGTTAAAGTAAGTCTAGTCTGAGGAGGCCTCTGCGTCTTGATTCCTTTCATAAACTGTCACCTTATATAGTGGCCTGAGAGTCTGCCTCCCAGAATCTAGTTTTAGAAACTTGATACCCTGAAGGGATCCTATGTTCCTGGTATTTGGAGGTAGGTCCTTTGAAGGGTATCCTAGTTAGGGGTACTTTTTCTGTGGTGAAACACCATGACCAAGAGCACGGTGGGGAGAAAAGGGTTTGTTTTTTGGCTTATGCATCCACATTGCTGTTCGTCATTGGAGGAAGTCGGGACAGGAGCTCAAACTTGGCAGGAACCTGAAGACAGGAGCTGATCCGGAGGCCAGAGAGGGGTGCTGCTTACTGACTTGCTCATCCTGGCTTGCTCAGCCTGCTTGTTTCTAGAACCCAGGACCACCATCCAAGGGATGGCACACCCACAGTGGGCTGGGCCATCCCCCCTCAATAACTAATTAAAAAAAAAATAAAAAAGCTCTACATGCTTTTTCAACCCTCTCTTCTGGAGGTATTTTCTCAACCAAGGTAACTTCCCCTCAGAGGACTTTACCTTGTGTCAAACTGACATAAAGCTGGCCAGGACAAAGGGCTCTGCTCAGTGAATGAATTAATTTGCTCAGTGGATGAATGGGTTGCAGTGAGTGGGAGTGGGTATGGCTCTTTGGAGTGTTTGGCCAGACTTAATGTCCTCGGGACATGGTAGTGTACCTACCAGCAAAAAAGCCATTTCTAGAAGTAGCTATTTGGCCTCAGAACTTTCCAACTCCTAAGACCCATAAGAAAGTTTCTTTTCTTTATAGTCTTTGATAATTTTGGAAGCGATCTTGAGCATTCTGTTATAGCAACAAAACATGGACTAAGATGGTATGGAAACAAACTGAAAGCTTACCCAAAGAGTATGTGAATTTTAAAGAAAATACAGATTAGCTGAGTAGCAGCCAATGATGGCTGTGGACTGCTGAGGTCATATTCAAAGGCGGCACACATAGCTAAGATCCACTAATGCTCTCTCTAGCTCACTTCTCATTTCTACCTGAGCCTCCTGTAGTCCAGTCAGCTGCCTCTCTGTAAGTTAATGCCCATTCAACTACACCCTCTAAGTTAAACTCATTTACAGTCTTCACCTAACAGCTGACTGCTTGGCTTAACAGTGTGGCAAGTCCGTGTAGAACTCTGAGGAGATACAGGGGTGGAAGGAGAGGTGGGGAGTCAACACCAAGGGCTCAGCTCAGGCAAGTATGCAAAACGCCGCACACTGAAGCCACTCTGTCCAATGGCCAGCATTCTTCTGATGGTTCTGTTTAAATTCATCCTCCTGTGTCTTTGGCTTTGAAACACTTCTGGGCCCGATGGCTAAGGTAGGAGGGACACAGGTTTAACACTAGCCTGGGCTGCAGACATCCATGAAAAACGCAAGCCTACATGGAGCCCCCACCCAATCTATCTCCCCTTGTTGACAGACATCACAACAGATCGATGCTATGTGATACACTGGGGGTCACAGCAGGGCAGAGTGAGTCAGACCCAAGGCACCAGTCTACCCTGATCCACCACAATGGGAGAAAATTGGTTAGGTCTGGTATTTTTAATTAAGAGAAAGTTCAGTTTCTTAAAATAATATCACAAATATTTTGAGATGACCTTTAATTTCATGGGAATAATTCAGAGGACAAGGAAGAGAAAAAGAAGGAAAGTAGACAGGGAATAACCGTGGGAGAAAGAAAGTGGACAGCTCCAGAGGAGAGGGTAGCAGAGTCCACCAGGCAGAGAAGAGACTCCCGTGGGCAGGACAGGTGGAGAGGGAGCACGTGGCTGGGAATACTCAAGGCTACACGGAGGCAGAAGGAACAGGGAGAGGTGCTCCGGTCTAGTCTCATCTTTACTCATGGTGGTCCCTCTGTTTCTAAAGGTAACGACAGCAACACAGATCCACAGCCAGAGGAATGCTAGCAACAGCTCCTCTGGCTACACACATTTCCACGCTACAGAGGAGACTGCACAACAACCTGGAGCACCTTGGACCTGGGCAGGCAGCCGCCCTGCCTGGCTTAGCCCCTCTGCCTTCTGCGGTCCCCTCAGCACCCTGGTTGAGTAGCCTCAGCCTATCACCCTCTTCTCAAGTTTCCTGGGTGTGTCCTGACTTACTGGCCACAGAGCACCAATCAGTCCTTCCTAGTCTAGAGGGGAACACACTGGGCCTTTGCTGCCCCCAAATCCAAGCGTGCTGGCCTCAAGTCTTACAGAGAAAGATTTTTTTTTGAGAATAGAAAATAAGTGATATTTCTGTCATGAGCCAATAACAGACATCAACCAGAAGACAGGTGGAAGATCCAAAGGATGAAGAAATCAAGTAGCAAAGGATAGCAAAGCAGGTGGCATCTGGCAAGCATCTCAGGAGCCATCCACAGTTCCTGTCATCTATCCTTGACTGATCTCTTTGGGCCTCAGTTTCTCCACCTAGGCTATAATGTCTGTCCACAAACCTTACTTGACAAACATATGTGAGCCATACTTGGGTGACATATGTGAGCCATCCTGCTTGATCTCCCACAAGTTGCTGACACATTGTTGGAATTAATCGTGGTTGGAAGCCTGCTATTGTGTCCCCTAAAAGAGCTGCCCACTCAGCAAGGTTTAAAGAAATGTTGCCCCTGGCTTTGGGATCCACCAGCACAAGAAGTCTCTGAGCATCTGATTTTTATTTGGGATCCAGAACTCTAGTCTGCCCCATTTGTGACCTCTGGGTGCTAAAGCCAAGCTCACCTGCAACATCACTGAACCACTAGAGAGAAGCCTTCACGGAGCCTAAAAGGGACCTGGCTAGAGAGCTCAGCATAGCCTCCCTTCCCAGCTGACACCATCTGGCCAGGAAGCCACAGCAGAGGAAACTGAGCTTGGTGGCTTTAGGCAGCAGCGCTGCACCTATGTCCCCAGGATTCTGACAGAATCAGGTAGGGAAGACTTGACTTCCTTCTGACAGGCATGTGGAGGCTTGAGCTCCTAGCTGGAACACTGTCAGAAGAGACCTGAACCTGAACCTGTGTGTCAGGCCTTGCAAGCATTATATTTTGCATTACATCTGTAATTACAGAGGTAAATTTTAGAAAGACATTATTTAGGTCACCTGCTAGTAGAAGCAGATTCATCTCCTAGCCACTGAGAGCCATGTCGGAGCAACAGCTGATACAGTAGTCTTAGTCACTCTCCTATTGCTGTGAAGAAACACCATGACCAAGTCAACTCTTATAAAGAAAGCATTTAACTGGGGGGGGGTGCATATAGCTTCAGAGGCTAGCCCATTTTCATCAGGTGGGGGGCATGGTGGCTCACAGGCAGAAATGGTGCTGGAGAAGAAGCTGAGACTTCTACATCATGATCCACAGTAGAGAGAGAAAGAGATATACACAGGGCCTGGCAGGGGCTTTTGAAACCCCAAAGCCCAGGCCCCTCCCTCAGTGACACACTTCCTCCAACAAGGCCACACTTCCTAATTCTTTCAAACAGTTTCACTCTCTGCTGACTAAGGATTCAAATATATGAGCCTTTGAGGGACATTCTCATTCGATCTACCACAGCAGCTGAGCATTAGCCCTCAGGGATGATGGGCTTAGACAGACAATGGGCTCTGAGAGCCTAGAAGCCTGCTACCAGCCCTGCTAAGCTACCTTTGAGGTGTGTCCAGGGAGTGATGGGAAATGTGGATGATGATGGTAGTAGTAATGGTGAGTGATGATGGTGGAGATGGTGAATAATGATGCTGGGTGACAGCAGGCAGCGATGGTGATGATGGGTAATAATGATGATAATGGATAATGATGACCATGGTAAAAATGAAGGTGGGTAATGATGGTGAAAGTTGGTAATGATGTAAAAGGTGTATAATGATGGTGATCATAGTGAGTGATGATTGTGATGATGGTGGTGAAGGTGGGTAATGATAATGGTGATGGTCGGTAATGATGATGATGAATAATGACATCAGAAATAGACAGAAATGGTAGCAATGGTGGCTAAGATGGCAGTGTAGGATCAAAGTAATGTGACTAAGAATGATACAGGCTGGGGAGGGAAGAAGATGCTTCCAGCAATGACTTAAATCTTGCTTAGATGCACCCTATCTGTCAAACCCTCTTGTTGGTATAATGTTCTTGAGGAATGTATACAATTTACCCTTGTTCATTCAAATGCTGATTTCTCTACCCCACTATCTGGTTTCAATCCAGACATTGCATTGTGATGTTTATTCTAAGCATCACCTGTCTCGTGTCTCATGTTGTGTAAACATGCCACCATTTGTTCTCTGTATTGTCAATAAAACAACCAGCCAATGCTCAATGGAGAGAATAGGGTGGGACATCCTGGTCCAGAGGGGAGGAGAAGGAAGAGAGTGGGGAGTGTGGGAGAGCAGAGATTGGCAGGAGAGGACTTGGAAGCATGAGGAGAGATGAACTGGACCTAAGATAATGACTAAAAAGCAAGTATAATGTGCGAAATCTGAATGGGAGGAAACTATGTGGGCTTGGAGGTTTAGGATGGAGTAACTATTGCTCAGCATTGTGCTCTAGGTTAATTAAATAAATCCTACTCTCTGTGTGGTGATTTGGGTATGCAGATGGTTTAGCAATAGCCACGGATTAACTAAAAGATAAATCAATATATACTAATAACCAACAACACTCTCTCTAAGCAGCTCCAACCTTCAGAATATAGGTTGAAACGTGAAACAGGGGCTTCCCTTCATGGTCCAACTCTACTCCAGCCCTCCTAGAGAGTGCTTTGCACTGACCTGGCTCGTTTGCTGGTCTAGTGTTCATGCAGCCTTGAAGCCAGTACACAGGCATTTAAAAACAATGGGCAAGCTCTCTGGGCTTCAGACCAACACAGGCATCCACATCCACAGGAATTCGCAGCACTCTGCGCACGGATATATATGCTTATAGTAACCACAATGAAGATTCTGGGGCCCGCATGCCTAAAGCCTGTGATAACTCAGAAAGCTGGTGCAGAGCAGGGCTGGGTTTCATTTTGCAATGTCCCAACGATTCTACCCATCAGATGCCTCCTTTAAGCTCTAGAGTTTCTGCAGGATGTGGACCCACCATTCTCAGGGAACATGGCATGGGACCATTGCCAGTTTGGCTCAGCTATCCCATGGCTGTAGCTGTTGCTATGCTTTTCAAAGCTGTTACTTTGTTATTTCCCCCAGAGTTTAATAAATCATTCACTCCTCCAAAAAAAAAAAAAAAAAAAAAAAAAAAAAAGCTAACTTGTGGAGTAAAGTTGAGCCACTATCTTCCTGGTGTGTTTCCAAAGAGGATGAATAAATTTTTGCCTGAGGCTTTTGTTTCCACAGCAGTGTATTTGAAATGCCGGTCCTATCTCATACCTCTCTCTCTTTCTCTAGCCACATTGGTGGGAGGTGGAGAGGAGGCTCCCAAGGAAATTTAAGCTGGAACTGGGACAACTTTATTAGCTTAATTAATTCTCAATTAAATGAAGAAGATAAATTCATTTGGAATCAGCTGTCTTAAGAATCAGGCCCAGTTAAAATATCTTGACCCAGACCTCTGCTCTCTTCAGTGGTTAACAACAGATGAAACTTTGTGCCCCTTTCTTGCTCATCCAGGGACAGGTAACAGAAGGCTCAATCATCCTCAGGCCCCTGTCCCTCAGGCCTCACAGCAGCCAAGGAGAGAAGACAAGCCACCCTGAAGTGCTCTGGCTGCAGTGTGCAGAGCCTACCAGGATGATGCTCAGGAGGGAAGCAACCATTTGAAATGGTTTTGGAATCTCTCCGTGAAAACACCAGGGCATTGAGCAGAGTGTCCTTAAGCCTAGTCTCTGGAACTCTGGTGTCATTGTGGGCACATAGCAGCAGCCATGCGGCTGGCCCATGCAACTGAGCAGGTGTTGACAGCAATACTCCTCCTCCAAGGCCAGGCATCCAAAAGGAGCCCCTGAGCTGTTGGGTCTTCCTCTGTCCAGGAGCAGAAAACTCTGGGGTGGTAAGCTGAGGCGAGATGGGCCTGACAGGGATAAAAACCCAAGTAAGGAGAATCGCCCCCTGGCTAACATTCCTCATTCCTCCATGAGTCCTCTGTTTCTCTTTCTCAAGTCGTCTTTTCTAGCTCTTATCTCCAGTCTCCCAATCCAATAGTCCATCCTCCACATGGGCTCTTGGAGCCTGAGTTCTCCACAAAGCATCCAGCTAAGGCTGTCTCCCTGATGTCCCTGCCCCCCCCCCCCGGCTCTATCCTGGGACTTGCTTCACTCTCTGAAAATATGATTCCTTTGCTTCCAAAGTGAGGTTGAGCCAGTCCTGAGAAATCCAAGTTCTTTAGTGCTGGGGATTGGCCCAGCCACACCCCAGGCCCACCCTCCTTGCCTAGGCATTGCCTCGCCTTGTTCTCACATAATATGCTTCATTCCTCTGCCTTATCAAGGCAAGAGGTCTTACCTCCGTGGCTGACTCCAGGCAGAGAGGACCTGGAGGCCAGCACAGGCTTCTGAGATCTAAAAGCATCATTTCCTAGCTCCACGAACTGGAATCATGCTGCACTCTTCCACAGGAAGGATTTACACCACAGCAGTCAGGAGGCACTGCACATCAGAGCCACTCCATAGACCCCCTTAAACATGCAGTGTAGAAACTGGTCAAAGAGAATGTGTGTCAATGGAGAGCTCAACTACAAATGGGAAATCTACATACCTCCTCTTCCCCCAACCCCCAAACTCAGGGACAACTGAATAAGAGAAATCAGGGGGGAGATTTTAAGAGCCAGAGATCAGGCTGGACAGGAGTGAAACTATGCCTTCTGCCTCAGCTCACAGAGCTGCCATTGCCTTGTATAAGCCCTTCACAAGATCAAAGTCAGCTCTGCAGTTTGGAGCAGGGTAAGGGGTCAGGAACCTTCACTCCTAGGAGAGGAGCTACAGGCAGTTGATGGCTTCTGGGGGAGAAAAGGTCACGATTCTGTAAGGGTGTGGGCCTGGCTGGTCAACCCTGTCAGTGGATGGCTCAACGCTTGCAATGCTTCGGACAATGCAATCTGGTCTTGGTGGGTTATGAAGGCAACAGAAAGCTGTGAGGGGATGGAGCGTTGGCAGTGAATCAAAGGCTCCAGAAATAAATTTCTTCCTTTTTTCTTTTTCTTTTTAATTAATTACAGTTTATTCACTTTGTATCCCCCTATAAGCTCCTCCCTCCTCCCCTCCCGGTCCCCTTTCTTCCCGAATGCCCCTCCCCAAGTCCACTGATAGGGGAGGTCCCCCTCTCCTTCCTTCTGATCTTAGTCTATCAGGTCTCATCAGGAGTGGCTGCATTGTCATCTTCTGTGGCCTGGTAAGGCTGCTCCCCCCTCAGGGGGAGGTGATCAAAGAACAGGCCAATCAGTTTATGTCAGAGGCAGTCCCTGTTCCCATCACTATGGAACCCACTTGGACACTAAACTGCCATGGGCTACATCTGTGCAGGGGTTCTAGGTTATCTCCATGCATGGTACTTGGTCAGAGTATGAGTCTCTGGGAAGTCCCCTGTGTTCAAATTTTCTGGTTCTGTTGCTGTCCTTGAGGGGTTCCTGTCCTCTCCAGATCTTACTATTTCCCACTTCTTACATAAGATTCCCTGCACTTTGCCCAACAGTTGGCCATAAGTCTCAGTGTCTGCTTTGATAGTCTGCAGGGCAGAGGCTTTCAGAGGCCCTCTGTGGCAGTTCCTAGGTTGTTTTCTTCTTCTTCTGATGTCTATCCTCTTTGCCTTTCGGGATGGGGATTGAGGTTTTAGTCAGGGTCCTCTCTCTTAATTAGTTTCTTTAGATGTACAGGTCCCAGTAGGTTTATCCTATGTTATATGTCTATATGAGTGTATATATACCATGTGTGTCTTTCTGCTTCTGGGACAGCTCACTCAGGATGATCCTTTCCAGGTCCCACCATTTACCTGCAAATTTCATGATCTCCTTATTTTTCATTGCAGAGTAGTACTCCATTGTGTAGATGTACCACAATTTCTGCATCCATTCTTCAGTTGAGGGCCACCTGGGCTGTTTCCAGCTTCTGGCTATTACAAATAAAGCTGCTACCATGCTACAAACATGGTTGAGCAAATGTCCTTATTGTGTACTCCCTTTTGGATATATGCCTAGGATTGGTATGGCTGGATCTTGAGGAAGCGTTATTCCTACTTGTCTGAGAAAGCACCAGATTGATTTCTAGAGTAGTTGTACAAGTTTACATTCCCACCAGCAGACTTTTTTTTTTTTTTTTTTTTTTTTTTACTTTACCCATCTTTGAGCATTTCTGTACAGAAGCACAGACTGATTCTGAATGTCTTTGGATGTAACTAGAAATGCAAAAACAAAAGCAAGTGTAACAGATAACTTTAAAAGTTAAGATTAAAAACTGTAATTAATATAAAAAATAAACATTAAAAAAAGTTAAGATTGGATTTAGTTAATATACACCATCTCATTTGACTTTCACAACTCAAGTGGCCAACAAGGTTGGGTCTCCGGATCAAGCCAGTGGAGAGTGGTGGCTGGTGTGCACAGAGTGGGTCCAGGCAAGGCTGCTGGCCAAAGCTTACTGCTCCCAGGATTCCTGGTCCTCTGAATAAAGATGAAGTACTGTTCGGGTCATCTTGGGTGACCCTGGAGTTAGAGGAGGGAAGGAGCACGTACCTCCCATGCCTGGACACATTGCAGGGATAGAGAGGTGAGGTATCTAGGATCAGGTTTCAGGGATGGCAATGCTCTCCATCTCCCTGATACCTGGCCCTTCCGTTCTGTGAGAGTCTGAGATACGCAAAACGACTCTAGGGAAACCTAGAGTCGAGACTTTTTCTGTGTCTCACTTTCCTCAGGCCTTTGCTAGTCTCCAGGTCTGGGGCACCTAGGAACACAGGCAGACTGTGAAAAGCATCTGCCCCTGCTGTGTTCCTGCTGGAACAGAGCCCCACAATTGGGGCAGGACATAAAACCATGGCAATATATTGCCTTGCAGTTCTCAAGGTCAAAAGTCCAAGATGGAGGTTTGCAGAGAGTCAGTTGCCTTTGAATCTTGTAAGGGAAACTCCATTCTGGCTTCTCTTTGCTCCTGAGAACCTCCAGCTCTCTACCTTTGTCGTCACACGTGTACTCCGGGTGTTTCTCTGTTTTTTTGGTGTCTGCCTCTTCCTCTCCTTGTAAGGATGTCAGTCACAATGGATAAAGGCTTACCACATTCACTCACTGTATCTACAGTGGCTGCGCCTTCTAAGGCATATTCTGAGGAGTTTGAGGCTAGGACATCCACATATCTTTTAGGGTGACACAATTCCCCCAACATTTGTCATTGCTGAGTGGTTGTGCCAACAAAGGTTCCCAGAAAGAGGCCATACTGCCAGCCTGAGCATTCTGCCAGGCTGATCTGATTAGACCTTCAATGATAGCAGAATGTTTGAAATGTGGAAGGCCCAGAGCCCAGTTACAGTTCATCTTTGGTGATCTTCAGCCCCCTGCCCATTCCGTGCTCGTCCCTGTGTCTGACCTAACATCTTGTGATTAACAGGCAAAATTCCTTGAACTGCACTAACTTAACAGACCACTAATTCTACCAAGGTGGAGAATGTTGTCAGGTAGCCTCTGAGGCCTAGAGCAGAGCTTCCCCACCTCGCTGTAACCGGCCTACCTGATGTCCCCACCCATGTGCACAGAAGCGCCCTGTTATGACTGTTTTTGCTCTGTTACTACAAAAGCTTCATCGAACTATTACAACACAGGAACATGGAATTTGGGGTGACCTGAATCTGCATTCCCAGGCCATGTTAACTTCTACTTGGCTCCAGAATAAACTACCTCTTCTCCCCTTTGAGGTGAGGGCTGTGTTTTCACCTTGACAGCTGTAATCTGAGGAGCTTCATTTGCGCTGTTTCACTCCACCCTACTACCTACCAATTTCCAGAACACGCTGTGGCTGTTAGAGTCTCTCTCTCGGGCTGTGGGATTCCTGCACAGGAAACATGAGAGCTGCAGGGGTATGGGGGTCAGGCAATGACAGGGAAGGGTCTACAGAATGAGGCGAGACAAAGGTGGGGAGCCGCGCCACTGCGTATTCACTCCAGGCACTCTGTCAACCACCTGGAGACCTTGGCTAGAGACTTTCACCTTTACTCTTAATTCAGCATTCCAGAAACTCCCTGGGAAGGAAAACATGCCCCTAGGGGCACTCTCTACTAAAAGATGGGGTAAAGTGTGCCCGCTTTATCGAAGTTACAAAGACACTAGGCAGTGGATGCCATATTCCCTGGGGAGAGAAGGAGGGGGCATCAGGCAAAGACGAACTGGTTCTAGGCTCTATCTCAGAAGAGCCCAAGTTTGGTGGTAATTTATCCTGTCAGAGATGGAAAACCACAGCTCAAGAAAAGTCACCTGCCCTACTAGGTAAATGGGCTTAGGCTCACACCATGCAGAGGAATCCAGAGCCTGGATCTGAGTCAGATGGGAGACTCTGAAGTCCTGCTCTTGTCTCCACCACCTCCTTTGCCACGTGTCAAGAGAAAGATGTTCCTTCAACTGGCTCTGCCATTGTCCTACCTCACCCAAAACTGAGTGCTAGGGGAGAACACAGAGACCAAAGACAATGCTAGGGTAAATCAGTTCAGGTCACTGAGGTGTTTTGTGAGGGGGCAGGGTAGGGACAAGTGGGGTGGACGGGGTGGACAGAGTGTTCACATGGGTACATGTGTTAGGCTTATGTGTGAGAAGACCAGAGGTCAATTTGAAGTGTCATTCCTCAGGAGCCATCTGCACTGGCTTTAGAGACAGGGTCTCCCGCTGGGATCCTAGGCTCACCGATCAGGCTAGGCTGGCAAGCACTTAACCCACTGAGCCTCTCCCAACTCCAAGTCACTGAGTTTAGTTTTGTCTAACGCCAGGGAGGTGAAGGGGGATGATGAAGACCAGTTTCCCCTTTTGGTTTCTGATAATCCTGTTGGAAGCAAAGTCTGTCAGTACAGAGGGGAAGCCCTCAGTCGGCAGCTGCAAGGTCAGACTCTCTTCTTCAGCAGTGTGTTAAGTACCTTGCTTTCTTGGTGTCTGAATGTCAGCTGCAAGGGAACCACTTGTATCCTCATCACTGAGACAACTGGCATGTAAGGTTCCTTTCACCGGCCGAGGGGGGAAACATGGAAAGCCAAACAAAGCCAACGCTGGGGAAACAGACTATAGCACATGTTGGTTAGCATAATAAAGCCAGAAACCTTCCTGTGCCAGCCGGGAACACAGCCCTCCAGAACCAGAGCAACTTCTGCAGCCTGCTCAGAGAGTTCTCTTCTGAGGCCTGTGGGCTTGCTGTCTGGCACTCAAGCAGCTTCTGCTTTTGCTGAGCCACTTCCCCTTCTAGAACCGGCTGGTCTGTGCCCTCCCTCATTATGCCAGGCTCTGCTCATCTATTCCCCACCCTCCTATACTGTGCCTCTGTCAGTGACAGCTGCCTGCTGTGAGCCTGTGTATGATGCTGGGCACTGGGGAGGGATCTGTGTTATGCACAACAGGTCAGAGCAGCCCTGATGCTCACTCTGCCAGGGATGCTTGGCTTTTCTCCAGAGGTGACTGCCCAGGGACAGCTCCACATTCCCAGTTCAGCAAATCGTGCTGGCTTTTGGATTCCTCCTCATTGTCTAACCATTAACCCTTGACGCACAAAGATTCCTGAGCCCAATGCTTTGCTTACTGGAGAAGACTAATGGGGCAGAAGGGCCATGGTGAATGCTTCTAGAAAAAAAAAAAAAAAAAAAAAGCACAGGATGTCTTCCTCATCCATAGACCCCTCTGGATCTCACATCACAAACATCTTAATCTTCTATTCTGTGAAGTATACTTATATTCTACCTATTGCCTCCAAATACAGACTATGACACCCCACTACCTGTTTGGGTTAGTAGGAGAGGGAAGCCAGGCCCTCCTGCTCATCCAGGGAAGGGGCAGCTGGCAACATAGCCACCTGTGAGCCCTGAACAGAGCTAAGCAAAAAGGGTTCCGAGGAAGGCTACCCAACAGTACTACACGTGCCTGTGAGTCTGACCCACAGTCTACTCCCAGGTTCTAGAAAGCTGCCTGCTCTGAAGCATGTTGCTAATGAACACAGCTTTATCCATGAGCAAATAGATACATTGGGTGAGGAGCACCAGGCCAGATTGAGACACCATTAGCATGTGTGCTACAGTAGGAATAAAGATAGCCCCAAGACTGTGACCCCTAGTTGGACTCCCAGGGAAGAGGTCTGAAAGACTATGCCAGGACCAGTAGAGAAATGTTTGGCACCATACAACTTGCTCTGTAAGTTGTAGATGTTTCCATGGGCCTCGAGCTCTGAGGAACTGTGCAGACATTGACCTCTCTCCCTCATTACTCTCCTGTCTCTTCTATATCATCAACAACAAAGGAGAAGAGAGCGAACAGCATAGACACTCCTGGATCACCATCCCAGCTCTGATAAAACTTTAACTGCCTCCCACAAAATGGAGTCCCAAGGGCTCCCTCTGTGAATCTTGAATCTCTGAAATACTTCTCCCTCTCTCCCTTGAAGCCTTTGCCCCACCCTGGAAATGTTGGGGAGGGACTCTTTTCTGCTTGAGTTTTTTAAAAACAAGTGGTGATCACGACAAAGCCATCAAGACTTGGATTGCCATGTGCTACCCTTAGGCATGGCCTTCTGGAAGAAGGAAGAAAGGCCGGCTGCTGGATGGGTGTAGCAAGAGCCTGGAAAAGGGAAGTGAAATTGGCAGGCTCGGCAGAGAAGGAGCCGGCAAGATTACAGGGTTGTCAATGGATGATATGCACTTTCCAAACTCAGCTGTTTAAAATGGTTCTAGCGGGTCATATGGTGGGTGAGCCATTACCTGGAGAACTCTGTAAGGTTATCATTTTGAGGCTTAAAAATGGTCACCTATTGGACACGACTCCTTTTTATCTGCTACCAGCCACTGCTCTTCACTGTTCAGCAAGCAGTGGCTTACACCAGAGCCTCTGACCCCAACTCTGGCCCTTCTATCAGACCACGCTGCTTCCTTCCAGTTCCCACAGCAGAGCCTCTTGCTGCACGGGTGAGGAAGCTGGAACCTCCATGCTAGGCCCACTGCTCTAACTCCACTCCTGCAGAGACTAGTCACCTGGGTGACTAGTCAAGGACCCAAAGGCAAAATCCTATCCCACTCTTGTTCTGCACGGTCAATCTTGCTGCTCCTATTACACAGGAGAGCAGAGCTGACCCTTAACTGATTCAAAACTATCAAGTATTCAAATTCTGTATTTGGAGCCTGGATCATATTATACTGTGCATATATGTCTCTTTACATGGTCTCCCTACAAATACAGACAGGTGCACATACACCATGTACATGTGAAACGCAGATGTGTGCATGTACACATATGACCCTCCAGTACCTAGCAACATCATGTTTTAAGGTTGAGGAAATGAGTTTATTAAGGTCTCTGACCTCCATCTCGGCTGCATATGAGCCCCAAGGCAACCGTGCCTCTTTGCCCAAGGCTCTTTGAACACCTCTGGGCATCCTCTCTGTCATACCACAAACACTTGGAGGCAGATTCTGCATGCTCAGAGACAAGAGCTATGTGACATTCCTGCCAAAGCCAGGCAATGAGACTTTAGCTATCAAGGGGTATGGACCCTAACAGCAAGGCCCTGGGGCCCTCTGACAATACCTCATTTACAAAGCCAAGTAAGCACCATAATTCAGCACTTTCTGGTCTCAGGGCCAGAACTCAGGGTATGGGGCACAGCCAAAAATCAGGATGCCAGGCTCACAGGTTGTAATTCTCACACTACTGCCTGAGTGAGGTCTCAAGCCAGGATCATACCCAAGGCCACAGCGAGAGAAGGGAAAGAAGGAGCAAGGAGGCAGCTTCACTGCCCAGCTTCATATGGCTATGGGTGCCACTGTTTATATATTCAAGGGTGACATCTGGAGTAGAGGTCCCCACTCACCAACACACACGGGTCCATACACCACTGACCAGGCAAACCACTCAGGCTCCCGCATGCTTTCACTCGGAGAATCTCAGCAGGCAGACAGATGCATACGATTGCACCATAAGGAAAAAGTGGGTGGGCAGAACAGGGAGGGGAGCCCGTGGGCAGCAACCAGCGTGATGGGAGCAGGCCCAGAACCATGCCCACATCTCTACCATATGGATCCCATGGAGATGGCTTGTTTGCTTGCTTAAATAGAAGTTACCTCATTCCAATGACAGCTATTACCATCGTCTCTACTATCAAAAGAATGAAATACGGTAAGATGAGAAAGACTAAGGGCTGAAAAGCAGCAGCAATGGGAGAAAACAACACACATGTGTGCACACACGCATGCACAGCATCATCTGCTCTTGCCAGATTTGGGATACATTTGATCCTTGGTGTATCTCCAGTAAACGAAGGAAGATTATATTTTATTTTAGTTATATATTTTTGAAGCACAGTTTCATGTAGCTCAGGCTAGCTAGCCTTGAACTCACTATGTAGCTGAGGATGACCCTGAATTTTCAATCCTCCTGCCTCCACCTTCCACTTGCTGAGTTTATAGGCATGTACTACCCTCTCTGTTTATGCAGCTCTTGGGATAGAACCCAGAGCTTTGTGCATGCTTGCTAGGTAAGCTCTCTACCATCTGACCTACAGTACAAGAATGATGATTTGTTTCAAAGTCATAATTCGCTCAGGTTTGCTTCTGGCTCAGCTCTTTGTATGGTGTATTTTCATGACAGCCAATTCACTAGTTCAGAGAGATGCCAAGGAGCCTGTCAATAATCACCCAAATAGTGAAATGGGCAGCAGGAGAGAAGCCAGACCCACAAAGCTTCTCTTCCTCATCACCATCAACCCAAGGCCTATAACGCCAAGGAAACCAGATCAGGGGTGCCAAGATACATCCATTCAGGCACAGGCTTTCTTGTGGGATTTTGCCTTCTTAATCTCCCCCAAGTAGGACATGAAGGGGAAGCAAGAAGAAATTTTGATGGAAAAAACATGGATTTATAAGACAACCCACTGGGTTCAAACTTCAGCCCTGACCTCCCCAGCTGTGTCCCTTGGGCAGATGACTCATCCCACCTGAGCCCCTATTTCCCTGATTATAAAATTGGGCAACAAGCAGAACCAGGTCAAGCTTTGATGGGCTAAGTGACAGGACGTTTCAGAGAGGTTGGCATGGCACCAAGTGCTGAAGAGCATACAGCAAAGGCAGTGTGTATGTCTCTTTCAAAGATGACCCAGGGCCTGAGATGCAGCCCTGTCATGCACACCAGAGTCCCAGTGGAGCTGGCCCGCCCAGGGTTGGCCGCTGCAGCACCAGGCTCTAGAACTGGGTCAGAAGGCAGGTTTTTCCAGCCTGGTGAAATTTGGCTCTTAGGAGACTAAATAATAGAAGGAAAGGGACAGTAGGAGAGAGACAGAAGAGAAAGAAAGGAAGAGAGATGAGCAAAGGAAAAAGGAAGATGGTAGAAGAAGAAAGCACTGCTGGACTGCAGCCCCAAGTCTTAGTACAGAGGGCAGTATTCTCCCAGGGCTCCAAAGACAGCACACCAGCACAGTAACTGGAAGCAACATTAGAGAGGGAAAGATTCTAAGCGCCATCCATATTTACAGGGAGCTGATTATGTATCATTTCCATAAAACATGACCACTAATGCTCTTCGGGAGAGTGGGATTCAAATACCAGTTAGGCAAGGGGCCCTTCCAGGAACATAGAGAACAACCACAGTGCTGCTGGAAGATGACAGGAGAGGTCAGAGCTGGAAATTGTCATTGTTCTTGGCTGGGTGACATTCAGGACCTTCCTTTCTGGCTCCTACGTGCCAGAGTATTGAGACTTACAGAGCCCCACAAAAAAATGAGGAACAAGGCACATGCAGGGGTTTGCCTGGCTCCAGACTGCATACCCAGCAACAGCAGGAGGAACTAGTGAGGGCGGCTTGAAGACATCTATAAATCTGTCTATAAAAATTGCTGGCGATAAACACCTTCCTCCCTCTACGCATTTTCTCAGGTTGCACATTGCCTTCCAGCACCATCTGTCTGTTCAGCCCAGTGGTTCAGCATGTGGGCTCAGGTGCCAGACGGCTCCGGCTTGCTGCCTGGCCTTGCTGCCCCTACCGTGCGGGTGCGTCTGCAGATTTTCCCACCTGCATAATGGAAACAACAGTAGTACCACCCACGTGGCAACTATTGAGATGGAACAGGCCATGCAGAGAGGTGGTGGTGGAAGGGGTAGCCCAGGGCGTTCAGTCTCTGCAGAATGACCTTTGTCTGACTTTGACAATCAATGGAACCAGCTACCAGATTGATGAAGCGCTGGAAACCATACCCATCTCACACACTCCCCATCCTTGACCAACCTGATTAAGAAGTCAGCTGAAGCTCCTGTGCTTCAAGAAAAGTGGAGACCGTTTTAAATTTGTACTCATGCATGCCTGGTGTCTTCTGACATGTGCTAGTCTCCAGGTACATGAAGACATGTGTTCAGGATTGGACTGACAGTCTGGACGGGTATTAAACACCTATGCTTCACCCACATTTCAACTCTGTACTGCTCTTCTTCCTGTCCTCTCTTCTCCATACTCTGAGGAAGATGGAGAAGGATTAGGGAAAACGGAAGGTTCTGCCTCCCCACTGGTCTTGAGCCACACCATGCCTGTTGCTGATTCAGTTCACCATGGCTACTTCCAAGCACCCTGTGATTTGAGTTTTCTAAGGCTGAAATGTATCTGGCATGATCCTGTAAACGAAGGTGCCTCGGTAGACACTAAGGCAGTGTCCATGATGAGATGATGCGGGCTGTGACAACACAAGAAACATAAACCCTGGAATGGGGTGGTACTAGGTTCACCCCCAGTGACCTTTCCTTCTTATCCTAGTCAGAGTTGACAGCAGGCCAGAACATCCCTGGCCTCAACGATCCAGTTTTTAGAAACCTTTCAGAGCAAAGAAAACTCTAGAAACCCAATGACAAGGGGCTGGCCACTTCTCAAGCCCGTCACAGGCAGCTTGGGAAAGATAGGTCCCAAAGACTCCAGTGCAGACAGAAGTTAAGGTACACTGCCGGTGCTTCCTAGCAAACTCGATTCCCAGGAGCTGTGGTACTGGGGAGCCAGTGGGTCACCAGGTGGGGAGCAAGCTACAAATCGAGCCCGGCTGCACAAGGTAGCGAACTCAACTCTGTACAGCCAGACCTTTCTGATGTGTAAACACAACAAAACCTGGGACAAAGAACAGGGGAAAGTAGCTTGGCCCTATGGGGTGACTCTGTAAAGCTGGCGGAGCGAGGGAGGGAGGAGCCCAGGCCTGAACCTGAGGGCTGAGCCCAGTGCGGTGCCATTTTTACATGCAGCTGACAGAAATGTGCTCAGATGATGACAGAAGTGAGCCAACGCAGAGAACTAACCTCCTAGGGATAAGGGCAGGGGAGTAGACATTAAAGAGTGCTGCCCTGACCCAGGCTAGTGCCAGCCTATTTATTCTCAATTCCCAGTGGAAGCTGCTATTTAACATTAGGTCACAGCCCTACTCCCTGCCCAGGGCTAAGCCTGGCCCCTCTTCACTGTGCTTCACGCTGACTCATGTGACAAGTGAGTGTCCCCTGTACCCATTTAGCAGAAGCCATATTGTGGTGTCAGGCAGGAATTTGAGTTCTCAGAACTCTCAATTCAGTGTGCTGGAATGAAGACTGGGGTGAGGCCCCTCTCCTGAAACCTGTGTCTTCACAGCTTCCCCCCAGCCTGTGACTGTCCCCACAACCTCCCAGTACATCGAGAGTCACTCCAGCTCCTGTAATAGCACCCCATGATGTGACCCTCTAGCTCCTGCAATGTGGACATAATTCTATGCTCGCTAAGCTAGGGCTTAATATCTCATCCCACAACTCAAGGCAGCTTTTTCTCTAGGCCCTGGGCTTATCTCAGCATAAGTAAGGAGCGCTGCCAGATAAATCTGGAAATGTATCCAGCCAAAGCCTTATACTGGATAAAACCAAGCACGTACTAGCATATCCAACTGACAGTGTCTTCCACCACAAATGCCATCCCAGCCCCCCAGCTGTGTCCTTAGCTCTCCAGTGAGGGAAACACTTCCTAGAACTTCCATGTCTTGCCCATTCAGTATGGAATCTTAACTTTACACTCTCAGTCCCGTGAGGGGATCATTATTCACATTTTGCATGTAAGAAAACTAGCTCCCTAGTACCAGGAACCAAAGTCAGAGGCCATGAGGTCGAGGGGACAAACATGCTGAGACTGTGGTTCTGCGCCTGATTCCCCGAGTGTGTGCTCACCCAGCCACATCCACCTGCTGTGGAGTGGGTGGGCACCGTCCCACTTCCCTGCTCACGCCAAGGTTCTGTTCTTGAGGATCTGCCGTGAGTGACAGCCAAGTCCCTACTGGAGCCCAGCAGGTGGCTGCTCCCTCCTCCCACAGCACAGGAACTCGAGGTTCCTGGAGCTGGTGAGGCATAAGGGCTGGTGCCCGGCTCTTGGCCCCAGGACCCCCTCCTCTGTGTGTTAGGCCAGGTGCCAGACCAGCGTCCAACAAAAGGATGGTCTTGTCACCAAAATGGCCCCTGGCGGAGTAGCGGTGCTGTTTCTTGTCAATTAGCTTGCACAAACGACCCAAACAACTTTCCTAGGTAGGAAACAAAAAAGAAAAGATAGAGACACAGTGATATTACCAAGATATATATTCTCATTAAGTCACTGGAGCTTTCTGTGTGTGTGTGTGTGTGTGTGTGTGTGTGGCTGTGTGAGCACACACGAGCACGCTACTGTGCACGCTCAAGTTCATGAGCGTACAGGTGAGTGTATGTGTGCATGGAGAGGGTCAGGGGTCAAGCCTGAGTGTCTTCTCAGTTGTTTCTACCCCTCACTGACCCTGGAGCTCCCTGATTTGGCTAGGCTGGCTGGCTGGCTGGCAGCCATCTGTCTTCCCATGCCTCTTCAAGTACTGTCAACACACCTAGTTTGCCTTTCACAATAGGTTTCAAGGATTTGACTCAGGACTTCTGAGATTTTATCACAAACACTTTACAGACTGAGCCATTTCCCTGGCCCCTCTCTTCCAAAAAGTGGCTTTCACAAGACTCAGATTTTGAGAAATTAGTGTCTAAAGACAGCTACACGTTTTGATTCTCAGAGACAGTCTTGGTTTGTTTAGTCCATTCTTCACTCCCTAGCACCAGGGCTTCAGGGCAGTAGGAGGCGCTTTCTCTGGGCTGCCCTGAGAAGCCATCTTTGAAGAGGCTCAGGGTCTGATTAAGGAGACCAGAGGATACACCAAAGACAAGTAGGCTCAGAAGAGATGGCTGCTAATGTTCCCCAAAGTTTTCTCCTCTTCACGGGGATCATGAACACAGCGGCCCAGCCTTCTCCATCTGGAGGCAACTCCAAAGGGCATCCCACTTCCAGGATGTCCCTGGGGGGCTGACTGGGACATCTGTGGTAACACAGCCTGCTTGTATGTCTGGTTCAGTCTGCTCTTCTTTCCTCCTTCCACTGCAAGGCCAAAGCGGATACTCACGGGTCAAGAAAAACCTTGAGCAAGGGAACCCAGTTCACTGAAGGGTTGCGCCATCGTTTAACAAGAAACAGAGACAAGTGTGCCCCCTTGACCTCCCAACAGCAGTGAATCCAAAGCCAGTGTTGCTACCCCCAGGACTCTGCCTTGGTCCTTTCCTGAGCACTAGCATTGGCATGACCATAGAAGATGTAGAACAGCCCAAAATATGTCAGGCCAACTGCAGCGTGGGCTATGCTCACCTCTATCCCAACTGTTGCTCTGAGCCAACCCAAAACAGAACTCTTCTATTGTCTCCTGACCTCTAATCAAGAAGCAGGGGACGTGGGCCAGGCAGTTGGCCTCACCTGTAGCCTTGAGGAATTCCTCTCTTCTCAACCTGAGTTGAGAAGACCTCAATTATAGTAGAAGACCTGAGTTTGAGACCCTGGTTTGCCACTAGCTGGAGAGCAGACCATGGTGGATTCCCAGGAAGCACCACACGCCCTTCCTCCTCTCCTGGTTGTTACTCAGCAATCCAACGGAAGGCCAGCTGGCCAAGTTCTTCTCTTACACTGTTTGGTACCACTGTTCAGTGTTTCTCTGTCGTACAGCTGAGAATATTTTATTACTTGTGCCCAAAGGTCATTTCAGAAATCTCAGACTACATCTAACAAGCAAGAATGGTGTGGGGACAAATAACTTCTCTATTCTCCTGTTGCTGGCTTTTCTCCTGGGCCAAAATACCACCTTGGACACTCACTCATCTTTGCTGGTAAAAACAGGATGTTATCAAATGCCTACGTGTGGGAGAACCAGCTCCCCCAGAACCTCTTCTCCCACACTCATGTGAAGACCCTTAAAGAGCATCCTGGATGCAGGGAAGGCATGGCCAGCTGGAGAACCAATCTGTTGGACTCTGTGGTGCTCAAAGACCAAGGACCTCCATGGAACAGTGCAGCACAGACTACATTCAAGAATAAGGATGGGCAGACCCCATGTCCAGACCTCCATGTGTGAGCTTGGAGCTGAGTTCCCTTGTCCCGTGCCCTGTCGCAGTGGTCCATCTGTCCCTGCCTGACGAATGCTGTGAACAGTTGCAGTAGAAGTAAACTGTTACTCTCACTGAGCACCTACTTTCTGTTCCTGCTCAGACCTGGTTCCCGTTGGTGGAAATGGGCTCTAACTACCAGAGAGTGGCTTGGTGATGGAGGCAGATGCTTGAGTCCTGGAGTCTTCCTCTACCCAAGGACATATTACTGGCAAGTGGGCAGTCTGATGCAGCTGACCTCTTATTTTCCACACTTGGTGCTCTTCCTAGGGTTCCCTGTGCTGTGTAG
Source organism: Meriones unguiculatus (assembly GCF_030254825.1). Taxonomy (NCBI): domain Eukaryota; kingdom Metazoa; phylum Chordata; class Mammalia; order Rodentia; family Muridae; genus Meriones; species Meriones unguiculatus. The sequence continues at coordinate 16,187,374 of NC_083368.1, read as the reverse complement.
ATGCCTTTCTCTATTTTCTTTCAATGGCCCTCCTCAAATAAAACCTAGAAAAAGGTATTGCAATTCCTAGTCTCCACTGAGGGCTGTGTACTGTTACCATTGAAGGAACGCAAGACAATCAACTAACCCTAGACTGACTAGGAAGACGTGAAAACACTTCTTGTTTGTCATTATCTGTTCCTCGGCCCATACTTCATTCAGGAAACTTTACAACCAGTTACTATGGCCTGGAAAACTTTCTGAAAAATAAATGGGCTCTGAGGTGCTGTTTTTTGGCAGTTGTTTTCTCTCCCATTTCCCATATCCTCCCCTTTGATCCACTCAGCTCTCTGCCAGAGATGTTCAGTTTCTTGGCACCTTTTGCTTTTGTGGGCACTCCAGACACTTGGAAGAGCCTAGCAAAGAGTCTCACCCTCTCAGCTCTAGGATTCTTGGCTTCCTCCATTTCTGTGTCCACCTCCTTTAACTTAAAATATGAAAAACAAACTCAACCACCCAGGAAACACCCAGTCTGCCCATTTCTTTCTTATCCCACCGGCCTCAACAGTCCCAAACTTGTCAGCATCTGTTGGAATACGGCACCGACTGATAAAGAAGCGCTGAGCACTGAGGTTAGAGCAGGCCTTCACTTGCTTGGTTGATCAGCTGTGACCTCACTCAGAGATCAGTAGGGGAGCCACGTGAGAGGGGAGTCATGTCCCTTGGGCTTAACCACAGGGAACTCTCAGAGGGCTCCACTGCCACCCATGGTGTGCTTGTGTAGCCAGAGCCAACGAAATGGTTAAACATTAGCTCACCACGCATGGCCCACAAGCAGAGAAGCACCTCCAGCTGGACTGCTTATTCATTCAAATTGTACTCGTCTCTCCTCTACCTACTTTGAAAATAACTAAATCTCCATCCTTTACTTCCTGTTGACAGGAAGCCTTCTCTGCCAACTCATGGCTTGCCACAGACCAATGGGATAGTATCTGGACCACAAGGCTCCTGCCAGCGCCCTGGTGTTTTGGTGTTCTCTAGTTGGGCAGTGAAGTTGCTGATGAGTGTTCAACAGAGACCAATTTGCTCTCAGTAGCACTGGATCCCTAGCTGTTTTTCTGTGAGGCAAAACCCTGTCCTCACTGAAGGAAGCTTGTTGCACAGCAGCCCTTGGGCATGGAAGTCCTTTGAGAGGGCAGTCTTATAGTGACCTCCTCTGTGTCAGGAAAGCAAAGAGGAAGGATGCCACAGGGTGAGGGCTGACCTTTGAGAGAGAGGGAAATGACCTGCTGGATACGTAGATAAAGAACTCCACATCTGTTGCCAGGTAGGGTGACTACAAATCCTTTCAAGCCTGTGTTCTGGGTCCTGTGCCAGGTGGAAGGTGCAGAAATGGCAGCTCAATGAGCCACACTATCCCCAGTCTGAGAAGCAGAGTCCTAAGGCCAAAAAGATCTGTTGAAGTTCTAGGCCTCAGCACCTGTGTATGTGACCTTGTTTAAAATAGGAGCTAAACCAGGGTGATGTCATTAGGGTAGACCCTAATCCTCTATGACTGACTTTCTTTAAAGAGGAAGACAGGTGAGCAGAGCCACTAACCCCAGGGGAAAAGGCCACCTAAGATGGAGGCAATGTTGGGGTGATAATGCCACAAGCCGAGAGATGTGGGGCTTCTAGGCAGTACAAGCAAGGGGAATCCTCCTCTGGGGATAGTAGGGAAGATAGAGTCCTGCTAACACCTTGACACTGGACTTTTGGCCTTTAGACCCAAGAGAGGTAGGTTCTTGTGGTTGCACATCACCTGGAGTGTGGTGCTAAGTTACAACAGACCCAAAAACCTAACCCAATGTGGTCCCTTCCTGCGAGGCATGATAAAAAATGTTACCTCCTCTGTTCCAATGTCTCTGTTCTAGGGACACGCATGCAGGCATTGGGGAGCAAGTGAAGTGTATCTTAGCCTTGCCATGAGGGGCCCTTGTGTCCTGTTTTCTGCTGCTCCCCTGCACTGTTCCCTCCACCATGAAATCTTAGTATGATGGGACTGGGAGAAACCTGAGTGTGTGATGAAGACTGTGGGGCAGCTCTGGGAGCCACCCTTCTCTGTCTAAAACACCACTTCTTGGCCCTGCAGTGTAGCCTCTGAGACTCACATCCTGGGGCTGGGGGCAGACAGCCATCAGGAGAATGAGGAGCATCTCTGCCTCCTCCCAGTTTTCACTCTGCCATGCTTTCATCGGTCCTGCTCTGGGTATACGTTCTAGTCATTCTGTACTTAAGATCACTGAACATTAGTACATGCTAGACTAGGAAGATCCTGGCTTGCTCTTGTGTCTGGTACCTGCAGAGCTGCATCTTGCTTTATTTATGCTAAGCCTATTATATAGCAGGCACAGTGCAAGGCCTGGGGACTGGCACCAAGATGTCCATGGCCCCTACCTCCCTATACAAGGGTAAGGGTAACCATCGGCACCTGCTTTCTGCTTTCAAATATGGCAGATTGTAGAGCCTTAAAGCTCTCTCTCTCTCTCTCTCTCTCTCTCTCTCTCTCTCTCTCTCCACTACATCTTCTGAAAGTTCTCAAGGTCTGGTTGACCTCTGGGGTCAGCTGGTAACTTAGCTGGGGTGGAGGCCACAACAGCCCTGTTCATGTGCCCAGGTGACTTCACAACAGCAGGCAATGGAGGACAATGTGGCTGTGTGTCTAGCAGACAGCTCAGGCAACCTCAATTCAAATGGCTTCTCCAGTCTTTTGGTCACAACAGGACTCAGGACTCAGGACATGGAGCCACAGAGTGCCTCCAGACAGGAGGGCCATAGGTCACAGTGGGAAGAACTTGAGTACAGTTAATAAACCAATAACTAAACCTCTAGATCTAAGTAATGTCATTAAATAATTGATACATACATGATTTTATTATGTACTGTTTAAGCATGTGAATTTTAGTATATCCACACACTCTGTCAGATAGTAGATAAACACACAGATATACACACACATTACAAACAAGGTGGGAGTAAAGTCGCCATTGGATTCTAATGCTCAACTGTACGGGTGGTGTGTCCAGCTGACATTCAGTGGGAATGCTGTGCCCACATTCACTGGCCAGACCTCTCACATGAAGATGCTGAGACACAGTATTTAGGCTTTGTGAACAAACCTGGAGCCACAAGACTTCTGGGGACCTGCACTGAACAGCTGAAGCTTCTGACAGCTGGGTCCTCTAGAAGTTTATGTCCACAGATACCCCAAGATGGGAAGGCATTGAAGCATGAAGAGGCTGACTCACACTGGGCTCCTCCAGCTGCTGGTTAGTCTTTACTTGGAAGCCAAAAATATTCTGTCATTGTCAAACAATCAGTAGTGAAAGGGCAGTTCTTCTAAAAAATGGATGGAACAGTGTGATGATTTATGAACGATAGATGATGAATGGATAGAAAGAAATAGATGGGCAGCTGATTAATGGATGGAGATAACAGATAAGGAATACACACATGTATGTAACATGCATACATGACTATTGATGCATTGATAAACAGATGAATGAAGAAAATACACGAATATTTGTACAGATTAGATAGATGACAGATAGATAGATGTTTGGATGTATGATTAGATAGATGATGGGTGAGTGGTTGGATACATAGATGGACAATTTATACATGGGTAATTTGGAAAATTAGGAAGATAACAGGTGATTGTCTTAGAGTTTTTATTGCTATGATGAAACCCAATGACTAAAAGCATGTTGGGGAGAAAAGGGTTTATTTGGCTTACACTTCTAGATCACTGTTAATCACAGAAGTAAGTCAGGACAGGAACTCAGACAGCGATAGAACATGGAGGCAGGAGCTGATGCAGAGGCCACAGAAGGTGCTGCTTACTGGCTTGCTCACACAGCTTGTTCAGCCTGCTTTCTTATAGAGCCCTGGGCCACAGCTCTGGGAAAGCCTGGGACCTTCCCCCATTGATTACTAATTAAGAAAATGCCTTACAGACGGACATTATAGAGGCATTTTTTCTCATTTGAGACTCCTTCCTCTATGATTCTAGCTCATGTCAAGATGACACAAAACTAGCCAGTACAGTGATGGATGGTCAATAGATGAAAGGAAGGCTAGAGGGATAGAAAAACAAATGACACAAAGAACCAATGACATGAGAACATAAAAAAATGGAACCTAGAAACCAACTCTTTTTAACCCCACGAGACATAAAGAATCCCTTGAAGAACTTAGTAACAGAATTGTGGGTCTTGTCTCAGCAATTTCAATTCAGTAGGTTTAAACTGACACCTAGGATTTGATATTTCCAAAGCATGTTAAACAATGCTATTACTCTTAAGTTGGTTCAAGAGCCACGCTTTGAAACCCCCTGCCCTAAACTCCAGCCATCAAAGGGCATGCACAAACCAGTCTCGGTCAAGGTCAAAACTGAATGTCTTCCCCAGGCTGCCATTCAGGGTGTTTCTGTGGTGAGAGGGACAGAGAGCATACTGCCATTTGGTCCTCCAGCCCCAGTGTCAGAAAACAATTCCTATTCTCATGCTCTGCAAGGAAGCGTGGTCACAGGCCCACCCATCACCAGCACGGCACAGAGGGCCTTGTGGGCTCAAGCTGGGCAAGACTGCCCTGTTAGCTACACAGCATGTGGCAGGCATGTCTTGAGCAATGGGCTAACTCAAGCCCAGTTGTGCCACCACAACCTTCCCACTGGCCTGCTGCTCTTGGCTCCATTTTTAGCCTCCAGCAACACTGAAGGACTTCAAGAGCTCCTCTCCCGAGAGGGCCAGGAACATGTGCATTCTGTCACTAATGCCTAGTAGGTGAAGAAGCCAACGTCTCTGAGAGCTTCGGTGTCATACAAGATCCTGCCTGGCTCAGGTCCTTCTTGTCTTCCTCAGAGCATACCCCAACCACTTTCCCTCACCAGAGGGGCCTCAGACTCTGACCCCTGGAAGCCTACCAAAGTATATCATTTTGCTGGCCTTTCTGGCTACTTCTTGTGAGCTTTTGTCCCTCACATTTTAATGGCTTCTCAGTTTAGGCTTGGGTCATGCCAAGAACATGCTAGAATGTCCCAACTTTGACTCTGGTTTTCAGTATTCACCTATCAGTCCCTTAGCTAGTGCTGGATTTTGCCCTATTCTGCCACACACATCACCCCACTCTCATGACAAATACACATGGGTGGGGGAATCAGCTGCTCCATTTGGCCTCAATTCAAAGTGGCTTATCAATGGGCAGTAATTTCTTTCCCCCATTCCATCCTCTCTCCTTGTTATGCCACTATTTATTTATTTATTTATTATTTTTTTTTTTATTGAGATCCATCTGCTATCTAGCCCGGACTAGTCACCATGCCCTGGCCTCTTTCTTGTACTCTGGTATGCTTATAATAACCATATGAATTCACAGCACTTTACACTGTCAAGACTTTCCCTATTTATTATTTTATTTCATCCTCTCTACAAAGTAGACAAAACTTGGCACCATTTTCAGAGACAAACAGGACAAGCTGAATGGTTAAAGGGCCAGCTCAAAAGGTCAGTGTTAAACAGATCTTAGCAGCAATTAACTTTTAAAAATAGTTTTAAGATGTCTTTCATGGGCAAGTAATAAGGAGTGTTTTCTCAAATAAAACCCCTTTTTCCCATATGTTCAGGTCACCCTGGGCCTCAGATGGCCACTGCTCCCCGAAGCACCCCCATTAGCCGTGTGGGGCTCCAAACCCCAAGTCTCTCTACTCAGCACTGCCCTCCTGGACTGGAATGAAAAGAAGATAGGGGGCATCTAACAGAAAGAGCTTGGGGCAAACCCAAAAGGAAAGGCTTACGACTTACTCTTCAGGGCGAAAATGAGTGCTGGTAAGCCCTGTGCTATGACAGGGATCAGTGTCGATGCCATCAGGCAGCACTGGCAGGGGGTGGGGCTCACTGAGCTGCCTGGCATGTGCGTTTGTGAAAACCTTTGCCTGGTCACCACCAGGATGTAAGCAAGTAGGGGTTCCCTTTGGGTAAAGCTAAGGGCTGGGGCACACCTCCTTCGACCTGCTCCCCCATCTAGGGAGGGGAGAACAAGCACCCTTGGATGAGACAGATGCTCAGCATTGTGAGCAAGCTACTCTGCATGCTTCTCCCTCTGGCTAAATCAATGTCACCAAAGTCCAACCAAGGTGGCAGCGTGATCTCGGCTAAAGTTAGCAGCAGCCCTGTATAAACGAGGGTACCTCAAACCCCCAAAATCCACAGAGACCCAAAATATTCCTGGAACCAAACCAAGAGAAGCATCGCAAAGGGGCCTCAGCTGTGACTCACATGCACCCTGAGGAAATTGGGGTAGCGATGGATAGCCATTTGTGGGTGCAGCCACACCGTGGCCCCCCGCAGTGTCCCCACCCACCACCCTTTTCCTCGGTCCCTGGCGGTGGCGCACAGCTCGTCCCGTTCTCTCCTCTCCCCTCCCCTCCAACACACAGAACCGCAGTCTACACCATCCTTTTTCAACAAAACAAAACGACTCACCACCACCCCTCCCCAGCACCCGCACCGGCCGGATCCGGGGCTACGCCCAGTCCTTCACCAGGCAATGCGCACCCGGGTGCGCGCTCCGCGTCCCCGCGTCCCCGCTTCCCCGCAGACACCCCTGCCCCTGTTCCAGACAGTCCCGTAGCTCCGTGAGAGTGCGGACCAAGATCCAACCTCGGGCTCCGCGGCCCAGCTTGGGCTCTGCCCCTCCCCCTCTCCAGCCTCCCGAAGGGACAGGAGGGACAGGACGGCGCGCGCAGGGTGTCCCGTGTTAACCGCCTAGGCGCCGCCGGAGTCTGGAGCTCCAGGAACAGGACTCACCGGAATGTGCACTCGCAGTGATCTTCTCTTCAGGCCAGGGTTCTTCTTGCCACTGCTCCCGCCAGGGCTGGAAACCTCTTTCTTCTTCTTGGTGTCCATGGCTGCGCTTCCCATAACTTTAGCCAGAAGTTAATTCCGGTGCCTCGTCCCCGGGGTTCGGTCCCCTCACTGCCTCCCAGGGCTGCTGCCGTTACACTGGAGCCGCGCGCTTTTTATGACTGTCCTTCTACCCTGAAAACACCTCGTGGGGACTTCCGCGGGGAGGGCGGGTGGCGCAGGTAACACGCGGGGCTCCACCCGAGGGGCTGGCGGTCAGCGGAATGCCGGATTGGAGCGTCCTCTTTCTCCTACGGAACCATCGGTTGCAGAGTCGCGGCCCGTGCTGCTTTTGGTTACGCGTGGCACAAGTCTCGTGTTGGGTGACAAAGTTTTCCTCCTTCTGCAGAGCAAAGCAACATTTTCCACCTCTCGGCTCCTCCCACAGATTCCCAGAGGTAATCGGCCAGGCAGGTGCAATTAGCAACAGCAATTTGGAAAACAGCCTTCCCGTGATTGTGCCTTGTTGGAAACGGTGGTCAGAGAAAGACACTTAGGAGAGAAAGGCATAACCCTGGGCCGCACAATAAAGCGGCAGGGAGCCTGGGACCCGGAGGGCCTCCTCTCTGCCGAGAGGGAGGGCAGAGGGGGAAGAGGAGGTGCAAAGGCGAAAGCTCCTCGCAATTGGGCTGGCGCGTGGCCGCAGGAATGAACTGTGGCAGCGGCTGGCTGGGTTCTGCGGGCCGAAGGGCGCGCCCCAGTCCCTAGGGGAGAATGGGGCAGGGCGCCCGCTCCGGGCGGCCTCTGAGCCGCGTCCCCGGAGACCCGGGGAACTGTAGGGGCCGGGCCTGGCACCGACGCAGGCTCCGGGAGCGCTGGGCGGTGGAAGGCGGCGCGCGCGTTGAACAGGAAGTGAGCGGCGTGCGGCGCCACTGTCCCACTCCACGCCGCCCACGCCGCCCAGGGGTGGTCGCTGAGCATTATCTGTCTCAAGCTAAGCCGACTCCGGACTGGCCCGGAGCTCATTTCTGATCCATCGGGTTTTGTAGTGTCTCTGCTTAGGTCTGACCCCCGGAAACACACATCTACACCCCAACCACGCCGCGACTGAAGCCCCGGAGTGTGAGTGGCTCGGGTGACCGCACTTGCTTCGCGCATCGCCGTTTCCCTGCGGCTTGGGAACCCCCATCCTCGTCCAGAATGACGTAGCAAGTGCAGGCTTTCCTCCACGATCCGGTTCTTTTCAGCTTCATCGAAGGTTGCACAGCAAACCTTGATCCTCAGTGAGCGCCAAAGTCCTAAAACCATGGGAGGAAATGAGTACCTCGGACCTGAAAATCAGGGCGAACACACCATGTGCTCTGGGACTTTCGGAGCTACTGGCTGCAGATCTGGCACTGCAGGGGAAACCCAGGGCCCTGGTATTCCTTCCAGGCTGCTCAACCTTGGGCTTCTGGTGTGAGTGAGGGGCGCACTTGGGCTCCTGTTCGGAGTTAAAGACCTGGTGACACCAAAGGTCCCTCCAGCAATATGAGGCTGACATTAGCTGATCAGTAATCAGTAATGCACAGGCATCACTCAGAGAATAAATGTGATAGGGGTCGCTGGATGAAGACACGATGGGGCGGCTGAGGAGGTGGCCTTAGCCTCTCTTCCTGCTCTCTTACATTAGGGGATGTGGTTAGCATCTCAAGAGACCATGATTTAGGAAAGGATCTGTCTGTTGCATGAGAGATAACCTGGGTTCAGCTATCTCCTAGATTTCCACGTTTCCAACCTAGTTCCTACAAATTAGGTAAAATCCTACAAGTGTGTGTGTGTGTGTGTGTGTGTGTGTGTGTGTGTGTGTGTAGTGTCCAAGGAAGCCACCCTCAGCCACTAAAAAGTCACTCCAGGACTGTCAAGTAAGTGTAGCTTGAAATGTTCATCTCTGTCATGATGATTTGCCAGGTGCATAAATGGCACCACATGATGAGAAAAATCGGCTTTGAAAGAAGTAGACACCAGAGGAGACCAAGCTGAAGAGAGAGAAAGGCTCTGAGGGAAATGCTTCTTAGACCACTTGCCTTTGTGCACTGCCTCCGTGTGTGTGTGTGTGTGTGTGTGTGTGTGTGTGTGTGTTTGTGTGTGTACTTGCCTATGTTAACTTGTGAATGCAAGAGGTTAGTATGAGGATGTACTCTTTAATCCTCTCGCAACCTTTTTGTGGTTTGTTTGTTTGGTTGGTTGGTTGGTTTTGGTTTTTCAGAAATAGGGTTTCTCTGTGTAGCCCTTGCTGTCCTGGAACTCACGCAGTAGACAGGGCAGCCCTTGAAATCACAGAGATCTGACTTTCAAGTGCTGGGATTTTACTTTTTGGAGTGCATACTTTGAGGCCTTGGAATCCTAAATCCAAATACCGGGACTAGAGATGGCTCAGTGTATAAAAGTATTTGCAAGCAAGCCTGACTGAGTTAAATCCCCAGAACACACATGAAAAGCTGTATGCAGTGAGGTGCACCTGTAACCCCAGTGCTCCCATCAGCTGGTACACGGTGCCACAGCAGTAACAAGAGACCCTGTTTCAAAAAGAAGGGGAGAACTGATTCCTGAAAAGTTGTTCTCTGACCTCCATGTGAGAGCCATAGTACATGCCTACCCATATACACACATGCACACACACACACAGAGAAACAGACAGAGACACAGAGAGAGAAACTTTTAAAAGCACTTACTATTCTTACAGAAGATACAGGTTCTGTTCTCAGCACCATATCCCAGTTAAGAAGCAAAATGCCAAGACTGTAAGTTAATATAAAGTTGGTATGATGGTATATGCCTAACCTTCAGCTACTGGGGAATCGGGTTAAGCTCATTAGTTCAAGACCAGCCTATGAAACAGTGAGGAGAGGTAGGGAAGGAGGTAAGGGAGAGAAGAAGAGAGGAGAGGAAAAAAATGAGGGAAGGGGAGAGATTTTCTCTCCAGACATTATATTAGGGACATTAATAGTTTAATTTCACTTAATCTAGCTTTTCAACACTCTGCATTATTTTTCCATGTTGCCTGTTAATATCCCCTTTAAATGAAGGTGACTTTAAAGATCATGGGTCACCTTTGTGAGTCACTGAGAACTTAGAAACCCTTATGGATTTGAAGTTTACACCTACCGTTGTGCTCTGGAGAGTATAAATTAGAAGGCCTCTTTGGGATCTATAGATGAATGTGCTTTGTGAAGTCCCATGCTTGCTGCCACTGGATACCATGTTGGAAAGGGGACAGTAGTGTGTGTGTGTGTGTGTATGTGTGTGTGTGTTACCTGGAGGACAACTTCTATGCCATTCTTAGGAACACATCCACCTCCTTTTGAGATAGTCTCTCATTGGTGGGGAGCTCACCAACTGGGCTGGATTGTTTGTCCAGCAAGCCCCCAGGGAACCTCTTGTTTCTGCATTCCCAGTACTAGGATAGCTGTGTGTCAGTGTACCATCCATGTCATCCCCCAGCCTCAGGAATCAGCATTTTGATGACCTCTGACATGTAGCACTGCAGAGGATACTTTATGTTAATGATCCAATGCCTATCAAAATCTTTTGAAAGAACTATCTTGAGCACTTTGCAGACAAAGATGGCCAAAGCCCGGCTGCTGGCTCATGTTTTGTATTCATTTAACTTCTGGCTGTTGGTTGTCATTGCTGTGTTTTTTGGGACAACAACAACAACAAAAAAAAAAAAAAAAAAAAAAAAAGGTGCCTCTTCTATTTAAAAACCTTTACACCAGACTTACAAAACTCTAGGAAATGTCTCCAGGGTGACCTTGAGCAAACAGCTTAACATCTCAGCTGCCATGGTCTCCTGGCCTGTGACACAGTTGGTGAGTTGTTTAGAACACAGTGACTTGGTTCTGTGCAAAAGGCAGCCCTTGGAGAATGAACTAACTTCAGGGCTTCTTTAAATGCTGTGGCAACTCACTGCACGCCCTACTAAGCGGTCATTATCTAATGATGACAACCAAGACAGAACCACATTCCTTTAAGCTTACTCTCCTTTAAGCTTGGGAGCTGATGGTATAATCAATCTCAAGATGACTTCTGCTCTCTGAATCAAAGGACGTTATGGATAGTGAATCTCTAGGGACCTGAAGGAAGGACCCAGAAGGAGTAGAAACTCTACCTGGGAATGGCCTATCTCCGGAATGCCCCTCTGGGCCTGCCACCTCTACTCTGCACACCAGGCTTCCCTTCACCCATAAAGCCAATTAGACACAGGTGATCAATGAAAGCCACGAGACTTGTATCAAGGTAAAGGTGACCTCTGTAGCAATGTCATCTCTTCAGAGCACAGCCAGGATGCTGACAACTCAGTGTCTATGCCCACGCTCAGCAGTTCTCCAGTGACAGAATCAGCAAGCAGGGCTTGTATGGCCTGAAATCTGTCTGTCTGCTAAACGGAAGCAGACATAATCCCAGCAATTATGCCCCATCGAAGGGCATTCATCGTGTTAACAGCACTAGCTGGGAATAAGGACCCAATTCTGCCAGTGCCTGCCTTCCGTATTGCTACTCAAAAAATAAGATGTTCTGTTCTAGTTTTTTTTTTTTAAATATATTTTATTTATTTAGGGTGGGATGCATATCATAGCACTAGTGTGAAGATCAGAGGATAACTTCATAGAATCAGTTCCCTCCTTCCAGCTTTGTATGGGTTCTCTGGACTGGACTCGGCTTGCTAGCCTATGTGGCACCACGTGCCTTTACTCACTGAGTAAAGGCCCCTGATCTAGTTATCCAGCCTCACCTCCCATTGGGCAGAAAGGCTTAGACTCAGGTGCTAGAATGTGTGTTCATCCTCTACTTAGTTGTGAGCGTTCAGCATGCAATAGGTAGAGAGATGAGTCTGAGAAGTTGTGATTCTCACTGTTCCCAGAATATGGTCCATGACTGATTTCTGACCTCTTATTCACCTGCCTAGTGGCACATGGTGAAATAATACATATTAATCACTGATTTCCTCAGCAAATAAAGTTACCTTGGTAATTAACCCAGTCTGTAGTTCCAATCCTGCAATACAAATCTGATCTGTCTTAGATGTCAGCAGCTCTGACTTACAACACTAGGTGACCTGTGGCTGGCATCCAGACACGGGCTCTAGAATACCAGCAATGTCTTTTTAATGAGACTCCAGGAAGAAATGAATTTGTATACTGTCCATGCCCTTGGGGTAGGCAGCATGAGGTAAATGGAGTGACAGTGCACACAGGCTTAGAACCCTTGACCTCTAAGCCTCACAGGAAGGGACACGTACCACCTGGGCCCTCAGAGGAAGAATGTTCCTCCAAGAAAGGCTAGGCCAAACCCACGCACAACCTTGCCAGAGTCCATGCCTGCCCTTGTCAATCAGTATCCATTTGCCAGGCAGCAGATCCCACAGGGACACTCAGTCCAAGGACTCTTGGCATACAGGGCACCTCAAGGACATGGTGGGCTTTGACAACTCTCCTTATGCCCTCTGAGTCAAAAGGTAATGTATGAAATGTTTCCAAACAGAACTGTAAAGTCTTGTGAGGTCTTGGGAGAGGAGAGGAACTTTCCAAGCAGGGCCTTCCATGTGGGCTTGGATGAGGCTCCTTTAAGAATCAGTCACACCCACAAAGCTACAGACCTTTCTCCCAAAGGCCCTGTTGTTTTCTAGCCCTACTTTTCACAACCTTTTACCTTCCAAATTAAAAAAAAAAAAAAAAGGCATAACAACAACGCTCTGGTCTGGCCCGCTTGTATGCAAGGACACTTTCTTCTCATTGTGACTTGTTTACCCATGATTCAAGGGCTTCCTAGAATTTTAGGCAGATGGGTAAAGATGCTGCAGCTGGTGGACAGCGGGTGGCTACAAGGTTCACTGCCAACACACAGCATGTGCAAAGGGATGCTGGTCTCATTGTGGGCAATCCTGAGCCCAGCAAGCTTCATGGTGACTTGTGTGCTTGGCAAGTCACATAACTGAATATGATGCGAGGAGCTGTAAAATAAATAAATAAAAATTCCAGCAACGGTAAAATGTTTCTGAAATTGTAATTAGTAAAACTGAATTCAAAACTCAAATGCAGAATGAATCTGGGCTGTTTCTGGCGGCCCTCGCCTGTGTCACACACCACTGCCCCACTGCATCTCTGCTTCTGACTGACCCCACAGCACCAGCACTGTGGGAGCCACCTAAGCTGTGGGGGACACCTCAGTTCAGATTCAGGGTTCTGTGGATCTATGGATGGCAGGGTCTTTACTGTGTATACAGACGTCTCCGTACTTACAGAAACTGATTTAATTGCAGTAAACAGGTCTTTGAGTATTTCCCTATTGCTCTTCTTCAGTATGCATCACATTAGTGTATGTTTGGACAGCTCTGTGTTGTGTTTGATCTTTACAACTGCTGTTTGGGTTGCAGACTTTGAGGTTTTCTAAAAATCCACTAAGTGAGTTTTGGCTTGGGATGAGGACAGAATTTCCAACAATTTCTGAAATGGCTCTAAACATACCCCTGGTATTTTACACTAAGTATTTATGTACACGAAGCAATGTTCTTAGCAGTGTTCTCAACACATCAGTCAGCCCTGGAAAGTTAAAGAAAGAGGTGCTTCCCAAAGACTCTGTGGGACCCTTATCCTTGGAAATTTTAAATGGTCACTTAACATTTCCAGAGCACTGTGTCAGGACCACTCCTATGGGGACTGATATGCATGTCAGCAGTGTGGAGACACAGATGGCGTCCACCCACCCAGTGGACTTCCCTGTAGCCTCTTTTTCTAGGTCCATTTCCTCTCTTGCTCAGCTCCATACCCGGGTCTTTGGACTTGCCCAGAGGGAGATTGTACATAGGTCAGCAGACAGGAGTATGGGAGGGGCAGGCCAGAGGGGTTTCATCTCTAGGATCTGCGAGTTGGATTTTTGATGAGAGGGAGTGTACAGGAAATCAAATGATTTGGCACATGGACATTAGGACACTGGCTGTGTGCTGGGTGGGGTGGAGCACCTGTTGGGAAGGCCATCCTGGAGAGCAGAACAGTGTCTGAGCAGAAGCCTGGCTGCAGGAAACTCACAGGCCATGGAGAAGAGAGGACACCATGGTAGACACCTGCTTCTACAAGCTTGGTTGAACAAGACAGCAGGCAATGGGGTGGTGGGCAGAGAGAAGGGCTAAGGAGAAGGCTTTCGTCTTCCAGTTTGAGGACTCTGGCAGCATCGTGCTGATGCCATGATTTCTGGGGGGGGGGGGGCAGGGTAACAATGATAACTGCCCAAGAGAGTGGACAGAGCTACAGCAAGTGTAGCAGGCCCCGCATGGAAGCCATTCGGTCCCCGTCCAGAAGTGCCCTTCACAGGCAGCGGGGGAACCAGGCTCGTTCCTGAGTGCCCATCTTCCTCCAGAGAAGAAGTCATATCACATGTTGCCACAAGGAAGGTGATGGGGAGAGAGGTGGCAAAAAAAAATGTGGAGGAGAGGAACATGAAGCACTCATTCAGGGACAGCTCACCATGTGAAAAGCACAGTTTACCCTGTGTTTATTTATTACATACTTGTGGAAGAGATGCCCTACTGACAGGGGTGGGGGTGCCTACTGGAGAGCAGTGCACACTCCATGCCACACCACATGGAGTAACCAAAGCTTAGTAGCATGCAGGACAGAAGCTCAGCTCAGGCACGGATGCCCGCTCTGTCCCTACTTTTGGAGGCTGTTGGCCTGCACAGTCACCCCCAGAGCAGCCCCTTTGCCAGAACAGGCCACTTCTGGCTTGATCCCCACCTGCTAGGTGGAAATCAATCTCATGCTTCCAGTGTGCATTTTCTGTGAAGGAGGCCAAATGTCGCATTTCCCTTGCCACAAGCTTCCTGTGAGAGGTCTGTGGTCCCTGTTTAGCCTCCTGCTGGTGGCTGGTCTTTCTCTTGCCTCCCTGTACAAGCTCTTTATGTTAAAGGGTCTTGGGCTGCTGAACTCAGCAGGTAGAGGCATTTGTCACAGCCATGCCCTGGGATTTACACGGGGGAAGCAGAGAGCCCAAGAGTCCTTCCATCTTTATATGCATGGCATACACTGCCCCACTCCCTCCAAATAAATGTTTAAAAAAAGTTCTGAGGCTGTAGCTCCCCCTCAGTGTCAGAGACTGCCTAATATTGTTTGCCTTGTCAGGAACACTATTTTCTGTGCAGAATTTTTTCTTCTTATAGGTTTCATTTTACTTTTATGGGTATGGAGGTTTTCTGCCAGATTTATAAGCATTTTTCCTACTTCAAAATTATTTCTAAAACTACCCTTCTAATTACTTTTGAATACTGTTATGGTTTCATTTCCTTTATTCTCTCTCTATCTCTCTCAGGAAAATCTTCACTGTACAGTCCTGGCTATCCTGGAACTCCTATGTAGACCAAGCTGGCCTTGAACTTACAAAGATTAACCTGCCTCTACTTCTCAAGTGCTGGGATTAATAAAACCATGCTCAGATTGAATTTATTTTAGATTTTTATTTTATTTGTGTGGGGGAGGAAATGAGGGAGGAAGAGAGGAAGGGAGGAGGGGAAGAAGGAAAGGAGGAAGAGAAAGAGAGAAAGAAAGGGGGGGAGTTTATGTCACATGTATGTGGGTGCCCACCGAAGCCAGAAGATAGCATCAGGTCCTCTGAAACTGCCTGGTGTGGGTGTTAGGAATCAAACCCAGGTCCCCTGGGAAGCAGCAAGAGCTCCTAATCACTGAGCCATCTATCTCTGTAGCCTGGTTTCTCTTCCTCTTTCCCTTCATCCTTCCCTCCCTTCCTTCCAACTGCACCATTTTACATTCAAATCTTAATTCCTCTGGTATTTATTTTGAAGCTGTGAAGAGTGGGAGAAGGGGATGCCTTATTTATTAAAAATGTAAGTAGTCAATGTTATTTTTGGAGATTTTTTTCTCATACTGCTTTGTTTGCATTTTTTTTACCTTACTAATCTTTTGATTATATATTATGGTTCCCAATTTTGTATTTTTATGGATTTTGTGTATGTATATCTACATGTATATGTTTCTTGTGCTTTTTTTCTTTTTTTAATTTACTCTTTTTTGCCTGTTTATTTTCTAGAGAGAGGGAGAGAGGAGAGAGAGAGAGAAAGAGAGAAGACATGGAATTGGATGGGTGGGGAGGTAGGAAAGTTCTGGGAGGAGAAAGCATGGTCAGAATATATTGTAAGAAAAATACTTTCAATTAAAAAAGTGTTAATCCAGTTGGGCCTGTCAATCCCCTGGCCAGATCATCCCTCAAGAAAGATGATTCAGTAAAGCTCTGCAAAGGAGATGGGAGGAATAATTATCCCCTTAATGTGATAATATACTTCCTTCCCAGAAGCCCTTCCCCAGTGCAGACGCTTGAATAGCTTTCACTGCAGTCTGCCAGCTTTTCTGAGTCCCCCCCGAAAAAAAAAGCATACCTTTCCTTCATGTTCCAGCCAAAGTTCTAAGCATGTTTTCTTTCCCTGGCATCATAGGCCTTTTCACTCTTCTCTGAAGCTTCCCCACCTACCTCTTCTGCAGACCTCTATTAACATGGCTTTTTCTCTTCCTCTTCTCCATCTCCTTTATCAGGCAGCTGCTGAGATTAATGGCTTGCCTGTCTTTGTCACTTAACCACAAGTAAAACTACTCTAAAACATAAAAAAGAGAAAAAAAATGTGAGTTATGCCTGCCAGGAGTGAGCCTGCTCCTAGTCCTGCGTGGACTGGCACTTGCTTGCCAGCTAGTCCAGCCTGTGTTCTCTGAGCCTTGGTATCTGATGGGAAGGCAGACAGCTGGGCAGGAAGACAGCCAAGGTATTTCCACCAGACAGTCACTGACTCCGCAAAGGATGCTCTGTCCCTCTCTCTACATTGTCGTGGAGCAGAGACAGACACTGAAAGTGTGTGTGATTGGTCCAAAGAACCATTGCTACTTCTTCCTGCATCCAGACACTAACTCCCTACTGAGTGCATATCGACAGAAACCTGTCTCAAGTGGAGAATGTCAAAGGCACATCCTACTGATGGCAAATCAATAGCACTGCCCACAGAGGAACTTGAAATGAGTGCATGCTAAACATACAAGTAGGAAAACACAATGAATTCATGCTTATCACAAAGTAAAGGACAAACACATGGTACTTTCTGTTTTAGAGTGTTCAGAAATGGAGGCCATGTAATACTTACAGAAACTGCTCCTCTCTCTCTCCTTTTCCCTCTCTCTCCAGGTTCAGGAGGCCACAGATCTGTCTGTCATCCCCATGTCACCAATCCTTGATGCACTCATGGGATCGTTAGCCTGGTAGCAGTAGTATGCCAGCTTGGCCAGCCTCTGGTGCCCACAGACTGCTCAGATGCCATGTTGTTGTGGGAAGGGTATTTTTGAAGATAAAGTTATATCACAATGTAGGGATTATAAAGCAGACCACTGTCCATGATATGGTGGGTCCCATCTCATTAGTTGAAAATCTTAAGAGCAAAGGCTAGGATTCTCCCAAGAAAGGAGGGATTCTCCCTCCAGAAATCCTCAAAGTTGAACCTGCAATCCTTAACTAACTCCCAGCTGTCCTTTCATGTAGATTTCAGACTTGCTGGTCCCCACAGCAAGCCAATTATTTAAAATCAGCCTCTCCCTGGACCACACCTCATCTTCTTTCTTTCTGCTGCTTGGAAACCTACAAGTTCCATGCCAAGTGGCTCCCTGACCATCCCCGGAAGACTTGTGGCCATGGAGGACACCTTGTGAGAAGGGCCTGTGTGGCAGGGCAGAGGCAGCAGACTCCCTGTGTGCACAGCAGGGCTGCTTCACAGGCAGATGGCCTTGTGACTGAGAGGATTAGGTGAGGAACTGTGAAACCCAAGCGCTCAGATCCCCTCCAGGAAAGAACAACTTCCTTTGAGCTGAAGAAAGCCTGGTTCACACACACTGACTGGGCTTAGCCATGCCCTTCGTTGCTTTTCACATTACCTGAACAAGACAGAAGTAATTACAGAAGCCAAGCCTCAGAGCCATCTAGAGTATGCTGTCACCACTGTGACAGGTAATCCCCCTGCACTGTAACCAGATAACCATGGAGTGGGAGGAGGGGCTCAACAGTGAGCAGGGAAGACTCGCTTTCTTTTTTCACCCTCTTCCTTATTTTTCTCACCCTAATGTCTCTTTCCAGATTCACAAATGGTTGGTTTTAGAGTTAAAGAGACAGCAAGCACCCTGGTTTGTGTTCACTTCTTTACTTTCATTGTGTGTGTGTGTGTGTGTGTGTGTGTGTGTGATAATTAGATATCAACCCCCAAGTGTCACTCCTCAGGTGACATCTATCTTGTTTTTTAATTGGGGTATCTCTATCACTTGGCCTGGAGCTAGCACAGATTTGGCTGGCCAGCAGGCCCTAGGGGGTCCCTCTTTTGCCACCTCCCCAGGACTGGGATTACAGGCTCTGGACACCACATCCATTTATTTTATTTTTATTTTTATTTTATTTTTGTAGATGGGTTCTGGGGATTGAACTCAGGCCTTCATGGTTGCATGGCAAGAACCTTACTGAGTTACATCCCCATCCGCAACTACACTGACTGTAATGATAGCCCCATTGCTGAAGATATATTGGAACACCATCCTAGACAATTACGGGTTTTGACATATAAGAGGCAAAAACATCAACGTCCACATGTGCCTGATGGAAGCTAGCCAAGTTACCCAAGCTCAGAAATGGGCCACTTAAGATTTTTCCTGGAGGCCAGTGTGAAATCCCTCAGTCACAGTCTCCATCCACCCTCCAGCCTGTGAGTCCTGCTCTCATCCTCACCAGTGGAAGCTCAGGCCCGCTTCAGGCTGAATACTTGCTGACCTCTCATTTTATCTCCTTTCCATTTTATCTCCTATCCCAGCTGTCACATAACACTCGCCTCTACCTGGTGTATACGTCAGCTGGGATCCCTGGAGAGGTGGATGCCAAGAGATGATACATTTAAGAAATGTCACAGGAGATGCTCATGAGGAAAGGGGGAGACAGGGCTGGATAGAATGGTTTTAGAGATCTGTTTTGATATCTGAAGGACAGTGATGAGAGGGATAGACAGAAAATGGCTGCCATTGTAGCACAGACCACAGGGATAACCTTCAGACATAAGGCACCCAGCAAAGAGGGGGTTAGGTCCCTTCTGCAGAGTGAGGTTGCTTGAAGTTAGGGAGAGGGTGGAGACTGCTAAGGTGAGGTCTGGATTACGTGCCAAGCATGCCTGTGCTGGGTTCTTGGGAAGGGGAGCTTAGCATCATGTTCATGCCTCCGGTCCCTGTGCCCCACACAGCCATGTTCCCAAGGCTCTCTCAGCTTTTCATTCCAGAAGAAAGTTAGAAGAGGAAGGATGAGAGTGATATAAACTCCACTGCTGTTTCTGGGGCTGAGACCACAGCAGCTGTTCAGTGTCCCCTACTGTTCCTCATAGTACTTATGGGCAATGTGGTGGTTAATTCAGGGTTGTGCCCAGGTCTTGCTCCTGGGAACCTAAGCCATGGTGATGCCACCCTCCTCAAACAGATCACTGCGTGTAAGGGAAGAGCTTCTACACAGACTCCTCCTGGGTCACGGGGCAGAGGCAGCCCTATACCAAGAGTGACTCTACACAGCTGATCTCTACATAATGGGGTCAAAGTGTCATGGTGACAGCTGTGGCCTATGGTTCAGTGGGATCTTTACTGGATTCCTTTGAGAGTATCCCTTGTGGGACCATGGCTTCATTCAGGCCTGGGACAGAAATGCTAGTGGACATTTGCAGTGACCCTCCCAGTTAGACCACGTACCCATTAAGCTTGGGCTGTAGGCTAGCTGGACAAGGACGGTGACGACTTGTGGGTGGCCTGTTCTGGGATGTCTTCTCAGGTAGCCTATATCATCAGACTCATCTTTTATGTGCATGGATGCTGGGGCCATTCAAATTGATTATGAGTCTCCCAGGACCTGGATCACAGTGAGTCCCAAGGTCAGGTGTTGCCTCTATTTCTGCATTAGCTGCTGATGCTGTGGCCTTCTGTCCAGTCCCAGGCATGATCTTATGTCGTGCCTACTCTCACAGCTGACACTACAAGTGCCACGGCAGGTTCTCTGGGAGGTCGACTAATGACCATCTCTAGGCTGTAACATTACCCTCCTCTATGACTGCTCAGAGCTTCTCGACCCAGCTCTTCTCTGGCCTCATACATAACTCTTCCCAGCACTGTCTCTTCAGGAGCAGAAGCCTGATCTCTGGCCAGTGTACACACTGTTGGTAGCTAAACTATGCCCCTTGGAAAGGCATTAAGTACTATATTACTAGCCTGCAAAGCAAGATTTACCCACTGATTCAATAGTAGGAAGCTTGTTATAAGGGTAACCAACTGCTTTCTGATTGGAACGGAGGCTCATTGCACAGAAAGCAATGCTTTTACTGTAAAACTGGTCCAAAGCCATGCTAGGAAAATCATAGGTTCTAGTGGATTAGTTACAGCTGTTGCTTTGCTAAATAGACATTATGTGCTCATCAAATCACCTTCTTAAGAAACATGTTTATCCCCATAAATGAGTATTGCTTTTAGATTTCGTCAAAGAAGCTTCCTTTAGCAGCAGGCAATAGTTACTGCACAGACTCTCATAACTGGTCAAAATGCTGAAAATAAATGCCTATTGAATGCTCAGCCAAAAATAAGACATCTATATTATCCTCCCAAAGCTCATGGAACATCATAGAAGAGAAGGCAGAACAGACAAAGAGCTAGTAAATGGGATGGAATATTGTGGCTGCTTTCTGAGATGGCATGATCATTGCACTCTTTTAGAAAATAGTTTTATTTTTAGTCATGTGAATATGTGTATCTGTGTGTTTAAGTGCAGGAACAGAGACAAGAGGTTTCAGATCCCCTGAGTTGTATAGCAGTTATAAGGCAGTTATGAACCAGCTGATGTAGGTGTTGAGAATCAAACTTAGGTTCTCTGTTAGAGCCATATAGGCTCTTAATCATTGGGCCATCTCTCCAGCCTGGCTATTGCATTCTTCTGCTCACAACAGTGAGTGTCTGCATAAGACCTGCAAAAGACTGGGCCCATCAGCCCATCAGTTCTCCCCCAACAAGCATGAACTCATGGCATTTACAAAGATGGTCTTTCCAAATAAGCGGGGCTAGGAGTACGGCTCAGTAATGGAGAGCATGCTTAGCAAGCTCAACCCATCCACCAGAAAACCAAATCCTACCACCAAATAAGCCACACCCACATGTCCTTCAATCCAGGTGTGTGTGTGTGTGTTGCACATGGGTGTGGATCCGCTTGCATGTGAGAATGGAGGCACCATCTGTGGTCTCAGCCCTCATTCTTCACAGCCATGTTTGATTTATAGCTATATCTCATCTTGCTCCATAATAGGACCCCAGGCAATGGCTGCTTCCACCATCTGCCAGGAGGTTTGTTTCTGTTACACTGTTCTGGGACTGACTTGATTGCTCATGTCAAGAAGCCAAGTCGGCCTGGGCCTCAGACCTCAGAGTGTGGTATACAACAGGCCCCAACACGAGATGTCTAAGGCCTGCAGGGAGAGGCACTTTGGCTTATGGGTGCAAATCTACTAATACCCAGCTATCCATGACCAACTTCCAAACATCTCCTGACTCCAGGAGATCCCAGAAGTCCTTGGGTCTTCAAGGACAAGCCCTTAGCACCTGATCAGGCAGTTTCAAAACTCTGAGAGTACCTGGGAGTAGGATGGTGGTAAGGTTAGAAGTGGGTAGGTCTCCAAGTTTAAACACATCTAAGCCCCAAATGCCCCAAGTCCTTTGTTCTCAGTAACTTTACAAATGGAGTAGAAGGTCTTGCCATGTGACGGCTACACACAGAAGGGAACCACAAGGACCCATGGCAACCATCAATCACAGGCAATTTGCCGCCAACGTTTTAACAGCACCTTTGGTGCTGTGAGCGCCAAGGTTTAGTTTTAATTAGGGCAGAGTAGCTCATCTCCAAGCTAGGCCTGGGAATTACCAGGTTCTCACAACACATCGTGTAATTTGGCAGAGTGGTTTTCCAGGGAACTGCTGGAGTTATGGGGCTGCCTAAGGCCAGCTGTGCTCTGCACTGTCCCACTGCACTGTCCCTGGGGAAGCCTCCGAAGGGTTCATTCTGACCTGGGATGCAGAAGCCAGGAGGGCAAAAATAATGTCCTGGAATAGGATCACAGGAACCTCAAAGCCCTCTACCCTCCATTTCTTTTTTTCTTTTCTTCTTTTCCCTCTTTATCCCTCCTTTTTTTTTTTTTTTTTTTCCTTTCCTTACAGAGTCTCATGTTATAGCCTGGGCTGATATGGAATGCCTTACATAACCCAGGCTAATCTAGAACTTGGCAATCCTCCTACCTCAGAAAAAAAAAATTTTTTGAAACAATGTCTCATGTAGCCCAGGCTAAGCTAGAACTCATGATCCTCCTCCCTCCAGTGAGGAAGACAGTACCTCAAGAGATCAAAGAACGTTTGTTAAAGTTCATGGAGCCACAGGTGAGTACTCAGGCCCACCACTCGGGACTGCCACCAGCTGCTGTGGAAAGCACTGTATCTCCTGCTCCCAGGTCAGATGGCTCTGGTCATATCCCCTTCCAGAACAAGGCTAGGCTAGGCTATACATTCAGCTTCCTCCTTGCCCAGTGAACATTCACTATGTGTTTCTGTCTGTTTAATATTGAAGGAGGGAAGTGCAGGAGCCTGTGGTTATAGACGTAAAGCCTTCTGCAAGCATGAAGGGCTCATTATTATGCTGACACCACTGACATCTAAGTCGCCTCCATACCTGGAAGTTGTACAGATGCTGTTTTCTCTAGTGCAATCTTTGTGCCACAGTCACAAGGCAGCACACTGCCTGGAGGCCACAGAGTTGCTGGTAACAGGAATCTTTCAGCTCATTGCATTTTTGCTTTAGTGATTCTCTTATATCTGCTTTATACACAATCTTACTTCTTTCTTCTACAGATCACACTTTCTTTCCAACTCTGAAATTATGGCCAGGATCTGTGTCTAAAGTAAGAAGGTCATGGGAAATACCTCAAGAGGCAGCTTACCCCAAGATAAGGACGCGTCACCAGGATGCACCTCATTCTGTGGCCTATTTCTGCCTAATGTGTACCACATTCTCTGGGATACTGGGGTTAGTTTTCTGTCACTGTGCAAACATCCAAGGTAATCAAATCAGAAAGGGAGTACCTTGGCTCACAGTTTCTGAAACTCAATTGTAACCGCACCTCACAGTGGGAAGATGGGACTTTTGCTAGGATACAGCCTTCCCTAGGTCGTCATCACAATGGAGCCAATATCATTGTGTTCATTACTGTTCTCACTGCTGTGACAGAACACCTGGGAAAAGCAGCTTGAGGAAGGAAAAGGTTTATTGAGGTTCACAGTTTAGAGGGACAGGGATGGGGAACGTGTGGGCATGAGGCAGTGGCTCACATGTTGTGTGTAGTCAGGAAGCAGAGGGCAGTGAACAGTTAATGACTCCTTTTTATTCAGGCTGCGACCCTAGCCCACAGAATGCCGCTGCCCACAATTAAGGTTGGGTCCCCCCACCTCAGTTAACCTCATCTAGAAAATCCCTGTCTCCACAGTAAGTCTAGGGCCTGCCAGGTTGGCAATGGGTATCAACTGTAACCCCACTGGTTCTTACCTTCCTAGACTGACAGCTGCTGTGCTGGACACTGTCTCATCTCCAGTGTATTTGTCACTGGTAGTTATTGTCATGACATTGAAAATGAAGGAACCTACACTCTAGAGATTAAATGTCATGGCTGCCCTCACTCAGGAATGAGGCAGAGTCAAGACTTTAAGCAGCTCTGCTGGCTGGAAACAGAGTCCTAAGACCAGAGTGTAGGGGCAGCACCATCAGCTCAGGGATCCTGCTCTAGAACACTGACTCCAAAGCCAATCGGCCCCTATGTTCCTGTGACCACAACAGATTCCCCAGTCCCTACTCCCATAGTAACTTTTACAAACACTTGCCTCCCTCCCTTGCTCCTAACTTACAACCTTCCTATTTCTCCAACAACTGAGCTAATCAGAAGTGACTCTTTTTTTTTTTTTTCTGGCCCCACCTCACACAGCCCCTGTGCAAAGAAAAACCTTGTCTTCTGGCTTAGCAAAGCACCCAGGTGGTGTGTGGGACATGCTTCCTTGTTCTACCACACAAGCCATCATCCTGCTCTTTCAACAGAACACACATCTGTGTCCCTTTCTCCGATGTGACGGCTCTCTACCTTCCTGTACAATGCAAGCCCCCTTGAGGGCTTTAGGAAGTACAGATGAGAAACCTAGAGTGCTGACAGGTTGGTCTTCTGATTGTCACCACTGGCTCCAACACTGCTCTTCCTTCTTCCCCCTCTTGACTCCACATCCCCTTGGCTCCCATTCCCTACTCTGCTCTCCTTCACAGCAAAGCTCTGCAAAGCCTGTCTAGCCTGCCCGCCTCTCACTTCCTTCCTGCTTTTCCTTGCCAGCTCCTGCTCCAATAGGACTTGCTGCCCATTCAACCAAATGCTATGGCTGCTCTGTGGCTATGCCAACATGCCAGCACTCCGCACTGACAGCTGGTCTCACCCACAGTCCTATTCTTTGCATGGACTCCTGCCACTCCTGCCACCCACATTCATGGCTCAACCCGGGCCTCTTTCCCTCTTTCCCAAGCCGCAGCTCCTGAGTCTAAACATCTTGCCAGCTCCCTTGGGCTTCTTGAAATCCTGATCAGACATTCTGCTTGGGCTCTCTTGTTACCTAAGCTGGCCAATCTCTGTCGCTCAAGTCCAATCCAAGTTGCCCTAACTTTTCCTTCTTCATGCTCATGCCCACCCACCAGCAGATTCGGATGTCCTACCAACCAAAGGGCTCCAGGTCTACACACCCACCCTCTGCTGTGCCTGTTGAGTCCAAACTGGATCATCTGTTCCCATTCTCATGCTATCCCTTCATGATCAAGCCATACTGTTAGAGTGACCCTTTGCCAATTCCTACTAAAAGGCTCCTTTCCCTAGGCTGGTGGCAGTTGGTCCAGCCATAGGTTTGCCTGTCTTTACCTCCTCAGAACTGTGCCCCATTTTTTGTTTGTTTATTTTGTTTTCTTTAGATTCTGAGTTGTGAACTGGGTCCTAGTGCTGGTGCCATAGCACTTCTTAAACTGAGCCATCACCCCAGCTCTCCACAGTGGCCTTTGTGATTCTCCCCACTACTCTGACATCTTCTTTCACTGTTAATCCCTTCCTTGTCTCCATTCCTGCACCAACACACTCCTGGCCCCCTCAGAACTTTTGCTCATGATCTCTGCCTGTACTCTTCTTTTTGTAGCTGTCTAGACTTACCTTCCTCTTCCCTCAGCTCTTCTCAAAGGTCTCCTCTGGTAACTCCTCCCAGACTGTTAATTTAAAAATAGAAATCCTAGGAGTAGTATAGCTGGATCTTGAGGTAGCACTGTTCCTAACTGAGAAAGCGCCAGATTGATTTCCAGAGTGGTTCTACAAGTTCACATTCCCACCAGCAATGGAGGAGGGTTCCCTTTTCTTCACATCCTCTCCAGAATGTGTTGTCACTTGAGTTTTTTATCTTAGCCATTCTGATGGGTGTAAAATGATCTAAGGGTCACTTTGATTTGCATTTCTCTTTGACTAAGGACGTTGAACATTTCTTTAAGTGTTTTTCTCTGCCATTTGATATTCCTCTATTGAGAATTCTCTGTTTAGGTCTGTACCCCATTTTTTTTTTATTGTATTACTTGGTTTGTTGCTGTTTAACTTCTTGAGTTCTTTATATATTCTGGATATTAGCCCTCTGTCAGATATAGGATTGGTGAAGATCCTTTCCCAGTCTGTAGCATGTCGTTTTTTTGTTTGTTTGTGTATTTGTTTGTTTTTCTGATGACGGTGTCCTTTGCTTTACAGAAACTTTTCAGTTTCATGAGGTCCCATTTATTGATTATTGATCTTAGAGCCTGTGCTGTTGGTATTCTGTTCAGGAAGTTGTTTCCTGTGCCAATGAGTTCAAGGCTCTTCCCCTCTTCTAACAGGTTATCCAAAATATGCTCAAGTATACAACAAGGACATTTACTCAACCATGTTCATAGCAGCTTTATTTGTAACAGCCAGAATCTGGAAACAATTCAGATGTCCCTTAATTAAGGAATGGATAAAAAAAATTCTGGTACACACAATGGGATACTACTCAGCAATTAAAAACAAGGAAATCATGAAATCTGCAGGCAAATAGTGGGAACTAGAAAAGACTATCCTGAATGAGGTATTCCAGAAGCAGAAAGACATACATGGTATATACTCACTTATAAGTGGATAATATAATATCCATAGACATATAATATAGGATAATCATATTAAAATCTGTACACCTAAAGAAGCTAAGCAAGAAGCTCAATCCTCATTCAGAAAGGCAAACAGGATAGATATGGGAAGAGGGAGAAAACAGGGAACAGGACAGGAGCCTACCACAGAGGGCCTCTGAAAGACTCTACCCAGCAGGATATCAAAGCAGATGCTGAGAATCATAGCCAAACTTTGGGCAGAGTGCAGGGAATCATAGGAAAGAAGAGGGAGATAGAAAGATCTGGAGAGGAAAGGAGCTCTACAAGGAGAGCAACAGAACCAAAATATCTGGGTCCAGGGGTCTTTTCTGAGACTGATACTCCAACCAAGGATCATGCATGGAGAGAACATAGACCCCCTGCACAGATGTAGCCCATGGCAGCTCAGTGTCCAAGTGGGTACCCTAGTAAGGGGAACAGGGGCTGTCTCTGATATGAACTGAGTAGATGGCTCCTTGATCACCTCCCCCTGAGTTGGGGGGGGGTGGAGGGGCAGAGAGCAACTTTACCAGGCCACAAAGGAAGATAATGCAACCATTCCTGATGAGACCTGATAGGCTAGGGTCAAACAGAATGGGAGGAGGACCTCCCCTATCAGTGGACTGGGGGAGGGGCATGGGTGCAAAAAATGAAGAGAGGGGGGGATTGAGAGGGGTTGGGAGGGGCTGAGGGAGGGAGCTACAGCTGGGATACAAAGTTAATAAACTGTAATAAATAAAAAAAATTAATTAAAAAATAGAAATCCCCTTTCCTGGTATCTCTATCCATCTTTTTTACTTATTTTTCCCATAGCATCTGCCATCTCCTAATATACCATATAACTTTCACACACATTATGCTGGTTGCCTGCTCCATAATAGGTCTTAAGCTTTCTGAGAACAGAATTGTCTGTTTTGTCTAATGCTCCAGAATCAAGATCAGTGTCCAACCTCCTGCAGGTGGTTGGGATATGTTTGTTGATGCAAATCCCAAAGTAAGGAGTTCATGAAGGGTAGTGCCCTTCACTGTGAAGGTCGGCAGTCAAAATTACTACTGCTTGGCATTGAGACTACGTCAGGGAGCCTGAACAAAGTCTGAAAGGATTAAGCTTTGTAATTATAATAGTACTTGGAATAAACTGCAAATGAAATCCCGGGGGCATCTCATCAGAGCTACTATCAGGTAATAGGAGGGGCAAGCTCTGAAGAAGTCAAACTCAAGGTCAGGGCAGGGAGTCATGATAGGAAACAGACAACTGTGTTAGTGTAACTGGGTTGGTGATGGCATTCGGCAGGGCAAGGGCTGCAGATTCTGGCTTCTAGAATCTCGGTGCTGTAGCAAACTATTAGCCCTGTCATAACAGCCAGAGGTAAGGGCCATCTACAGCTAAACAGTACTTGCTGCACATGCCAGCAGAGCTGCATACATGCACTCAGGCCAGCTGGAACTGCATGCATAGGACCTATGCAGGATCAAGCCAGCCAAAGCTCTATCATAGATGGGAGGAGCTCATAAAGCCCCACCCTTTGCTGAGAAGTTACTGGCAATTAATGGCTGACAGGGGAGGGAGAACTGATTTTCTTCACGGACGCAGCCCCTGGCGGCTCCCCATGCTCCAGTGGACATTCCATACTGTGCACACACAGGCACTGCTAAGGAACCAGCATATTCATTCAAACAAGAATAACACACGAAGCAGGTAGGGAAAAAGCGGGATAGGGAAGGAATGGGAAGGGGGTAGATGTGATAAAAATATTATATGCATGTAGAAATTCAGGCCACAGAAGATGACAATGCAGCCACTCCTGATGAGATCTGATAGACTAAGATCAGAAGGAAGGAGAGGAGGACCTCCCTTATCAGTGGACTTGGGGAGGGGCATTCGTGAAGAAGGGGGAGGGAGGGTGCAACCGGGAGGGGAGGAGGGAAGGGCTTATGGGGGGATACAAAGTGAATAAAGAGTAATTAATAAAATAAAATAAAATTTAAAAACTAAAACTAAAATAGAAAGAAGAAGCTTCATTCAATAGAATGCCCCCTTCCTCTGTTGGTCCCCATTAAGGAGGTCTGTGGCTTACAGTGAGTGTGATAGTCATGTCACCTGACATGGCTCTTTGCATACTAAGGGAAATCTTTCAGGAGTGGAGGTGGGGGTGAATTGGGGGTGGGTGGGTGGAGAAAGCCTTGCTGATCAACAGTCCCTGAGGATGTGTTGTTCCTAGTCCTAGCAACCCTGGTGATCATGCGTCACCATGACGACAGTGCCATTCCAGACAGAGAGGATTTGAGCCCGTGAGATGCAGACCTGCTGTTAGCACTTTTCAACGTCAGTCTGAATTGTGGAAACCACAACCTTTGCTCTAGGGATCCCAAGGTAAAAGCCATAGACTCACCCTCAATAAAGGGGGGGGGGGGGGACAGCTCGGGAGCATGCTCAGCTTTGCTCAAACCCTCTCTGAAACACAGCTCATTCCCCATACACCCCTTTCAGCTTCCACAAACCAGCTTCTACCTTGCTTTAGCCAAATCCTCTCACCCAGAATTTTATAACTGCCCTAGGAACACTGGTATATAAACCATGAAACTGGAGGGTGAACTCACATGGAATTTTGTGGAAACCGAGGCCACTCTGATTTGGCACGGGATGTATTTACAGGTCAGAATAAGGTAAAAGATGTGAGGCTGGCTCTCATCCACCACATAGCATGAGGCAAGTTCCTCACTCCTGTTATCTGTCAAACAGAGTGATGCTAGATGCCTGTGATCTCAGCACTTGGTGGTGGAGGCCAGCTTTGGCTACAGATTGAGTCCAAGTCCAGCCTGGGCTACATGAAATTCTATCTCAAAAATAAAAAATAAAAAATAAAAAAGCCAAAACAAAATAAACAAAGGACGTGGCACAGCCTTGCAAACCTCTGGAAAGAGGTGATTAGAGTCAAGGGCAATTGAGTGTTTAGTGTGGAAACAGGCAGAGATGCCCCAAGCAGAGCTGCTGTGTGTGTGATGAGGACTGGAGGTCCCTGTGACCCCGCACATGGGGTCGGGGTATCAGGGCGCTGGAGAGGAGCTCAGCAGTTGTGAGCACTTGCTGCTCTCACAGAGGACTTGAATTCTATTTCTAGCACCCCTATGAGGCAGCTAAGAACTGCCTGTAATTCTGCTCTGGAGACTCACATGCCCCTGACTTCTGTGGGTATCGCATTCACATGCTCACATGTGCTAGCACACACACAAACACAATTAAAAGTAGTAGAATAAAGCTCTTAAATTTTTGAAAGAAGGAATTCGCGCTTTTTCTGGTGGGCTATGGAGAGGCCGGTAAAGCTGAGAAACAATAAAGGCTACCATGAGCTTATTTTACAGATTAGAAGTCTTGGGCATAGGATAGCTAGGTAACTTGCTCAAGGCTGCTCTGTTACCAGGTGACAAGTCTAGATTTGAACTCTAGTTTTATTTGATCTCGAGCTTCCACAGTAGGAATGTCTCTGGGATCTTGATTGGGAGTTCACTGAATCTGTAGATTACTTTTGGTGGGATGGTTATTTTCACAATATTGATTCTGCCAGTCCATGAGCATGGAGTTTGTGCCAGTTGGTTCTTGTCAACTTGACATAAACCTAGACTTATCAAAAAAGAGGGAATCTTACTTAAAAAAAAAATAAGCCTTTGCAAATCTATAGGGCATTTTCTTGACTAATTATGTGGAAAGGTCAGCCTACTACGAGCGGTACTGCCTCTGGGCACGTGGTCCTGGGTTATATAAAAATGCAGGCTGAGCAAACCATGGGCCGCCAGCCACTGAGCAGTGTTTCTTCAGGTTCCCGCCTTGCCTTCCTTCAGTGATAGAGTATGGCGTGAGCTATACAATGAAATAAACCCTTTCCCTCTCAAGGTGTTTTGGCCATGGTGTTTCATCACAGCAGAAACTAAGACAGATGTCGTTCCATTTACAAGTGGCACATTAAAGTCTTCATTGTAGAAGTCTTTCATTTCCTTGGTTAGGTTTAAACCAAGGCACTATAGAGGGGCAGTGCTACTGTGAACTGGACTGTTTCCCTGACTTCTTTCATAGCGTTTTTCATCAATATGTAGGAAGCCTGCTACTATTTTTGTGTGTTCACTTTGTATTTTCTCTCTTTCCTGAAAGTATTTATCAGTTCTAAGAGGTTTGGGGTCTTTAGGGCATTGGTTCTCAAACTGTGGGTCACGGCAGGTAGAATAACCCTTTGGGGTTGAATAACTTTTTCACGGGGTCGCCTAAGACCATCTGGCATATCAGATACTTATATTACAGTTTATAGCAATACCAAAGTTACCGTTCTGAAATAGGGGCAAAGATTAATTTTAGGGTTAGAGGTTGCCACAACATGAGGAACTGTTTTCTTAAAGGTCACAGTGTTAGAAGGTGGAGAACCATCGCTGTAAGGTCTCCCCTCTCCTCCCTTCCCTTCCCTTTTCTTTCTCCCCTCTGTCCTTTGGTTTTTCAAGACAGGGTTTCTCTGTGTAGCCCTGGCTGTCCTGGACTCACTTTGTAGACCAGGCTAGCCTCAAACTTGCAGAGATCTGCTTCTGCCTCTGCTTCCCTAGGTGCTGGGATTACAGGTGTGTGTTACCTCAACTCAATGCTGTAGGGTCTCTTATAAAAAAATCATATCAAATGCAAATAGGGGAACTTTGGCTTAATCTGTGTCCATCTTGTTTCCTTCTCTTGTCTTACTGCTCCGGCTGAGACTTCACGCACTGTATTGAATACAAGTAGAGAGAGTGAATGCCTTTGTCTTGTTTCTGATCTTAACTAGGAGTGCTTGGAGTTTTTCTCCACTTAGTATAATGTTGGCTACAGGTTTGTTGTAATAAGAACACTTGTCCATTGTTATTATTTTTATTTGTTTGTTTGTTTGTTTGTTTTGGGTTTGGGTGTTTTGAGACAGGGTCTCTCTGTTGTAGCTTTGGCTGTCCTGGAACTCCCTCTGCAGAACTCAGAGATCCACCTGCCTCTGCAACCCTGTTTGTTTTTTGTTTTGTTGTTATTGTATTTCATGTTTAGTCTTAAAACACTGTTTTAAACAGCTCAGACTGGCCTCAAGCATTATATAGTGAATGAGGACCTGGAACTCCTCTTCTACTTCTTGAGGGGAGATTACAAGCTTCTACCATGGTGTCCAGCTCAATTCTTAACTCTTTACCCTGTTGATTATTTATTTACCTCATTAAGACAATCATGACCCCCAAAATCAGAAACTATGCAACTGAACATCCTTTGGTACTTTATTTTCCCATCTCTTGCCTTTCACCTGGCAGGCTTCAGTGGGTTCGTGGCCCCGGCACCCGCAACAGCAGGCCCTTGGCTCTTCTATTCTGGACCATCAACTGACCGCAGTAGCATGGGAGCTACAAGTTGAGGGATGAGCACTGGGTGGTCACCAAGGATGGAGGCTTTTACTGTGATAATTCAGTATCAACTGGGCTCAGAAGGCCAAGATTTTTTTTCACCACAGGGACAGAAAGAATTAGCAACTAAACCTTTGCAGAGTCAGGGTCATGCAGCTGGCTAGGTGAGCGTATCGCTGAGCTCTGCTGTACTTTGATCTGCTTTACTTGATTTAGGCTTTAAGCTAGCCCTCTGAGCTCCTAAAAGTTCATCACATGCCAAGTCAAGGCCCTATTTCCTACCGAAAAACCACATTAGAGGAAAACATTAGAAATCTCCACCCCCTCATTTTCTCATCTCAAATTCAGTCCTGTGAGTAGCTTTCAAAGAGACACACACTCATTCCTCATCTTGCCACATGATGCTCATGGCCTCAGGACACTGCCAGCAAGACAGTAACCACCAGATGCAGATGTGACCCTGCAGCCTTGGTCCAGAACTGTGAGCCAACATAAACTTCTTTTCTTTAAAGGTCCCCAGGCTGTAGTGTTGCCTTCTTAGCCATAGAAAACACCAGCACAATCATCCATTTGTCTATCTTGAGTTTACAGAGAACAGTTGGGTTTTTATTTCATGTTTCTGTAGTCCACCTGCGTCTTCTTTCTTCTACCCTAAGATAAGGGGTAGAAGGAGGGGGAAAATAAAACATCCCATAATGACTCATTCATTTTACCCTGAGATTCTCAGGATTAATTTACAAACACATAGATTAAATGTGAACACTAAAACATTCAATAAGAGCTGTGGCTGTAGCTCAGTGGTTGAGCACTTGCCTGGCTATGTCATTTCCCTGGCTTACTTGCATACCCCTTTGCACTCTTTCTTCACTATGCTCAGACCCTATCCTGGAGTTACAGTCTCTCAGACACTCTCCTAGTTTTACAACTGATCATGTATTTCTTTAGTCCACGTTTGAACTCATGTGTCTGAAGCTTATCTTGTAGTAAATTCCTTACAGAGAAGAAGGGAACACTAGTTCTCAAGCTTGCTCATACTGGTAGGATATATGATCTCGTTTTGGATAAAGTACCTCAGCATGCATTAGGCCTGGCTTCCATCCCAGACCACAAGCAAACAAACAATCCAACTGCGGTGGTTTGAGTGAGAAAGGTTTCCCATAGATCCCTGTATTTGAACACTTGGTCCCAGGCTGGTGGCACTGTTTGGAGAGGTTTAGGAGGTGCAGCCTTGCTGGATGAAGTATGTCACTGGGACAGGCTTTGAGAGTCTAATATCCTCTTCCAGTTTGCTCCTGTGGTTGAAGATGAGCTTTCAGCTTCCTGCTCTTTCTGCCATGTCTGACACTTGGTCATGCCTTGCCACCATGAGGGACTCGTTTTAACTCTGCATGAAATCCTTGGAGCTATGTGTAATAGTGCAGGCCTGTAGTCTCAGGCCTTTGGAGGCTGAGGTGTGAGTTGATGCCTGGGCTATGTAGCAAGTTCTAGGTCATACAAGGCTACAGAAGACAACTCTTTCTCAGTTAAGGAGGAGGAAGAAAAGGAAGAGGTGTTGATTCTTGGTTTCTATTTCCCAAGTGCCTTAACCATGTTATCCTATGTGTAACGTGTTGCTGCTGAAAACTCTGATAATGGACTTTTTCTTTTCAGTTTGTATAATCAATTTCTGGTGTTGATCTTCATGGTTTGGTATTCCCGTGTGCTTTCTTGCAACATGTTCATTCAAAAGTATTTCAGAGTGTACCTGCACCCTGGGTGCCACTGCCACTGGCTGTCCAGCATTGCCCCCAGCCCAGCCGTGCCTCCAAGCCAGCTCTTTCTGTGCTCAGTGTATGTGCTGGCTACCTAGAGCTGATTCTCTGCTCCCGAGCCCTGAAGTCCATGGGCCCCTGCAAGTGCAGCTGGGGTGCTCTGCACACTGAAGGAGACACAGCTTTTGCTGAATTCTTGACTCATGAAACCAAGAAAGAAAATCTAGCATGAACCCTTTCTCAAGATGCCTGGAGACTGGGAGCTAGAAGTGAACAGGATGGAGGTAAAATTATTGTGCAAAGTTGCTGGAGAAAAGCTCATTGTCAGTTCCGGTATTAGCAACAGCATCCCTCTGACATTTGGTGGTGAGGATGAGCCCTCACAAGGGCAAAAGTCTGACACTCATGAACAAAAGCTACTTTGACATCAGAATTATGCTTTGAAATGGCTGTCATCCTAATATGACAGCAGGAAAAAGGTTAAGTTTAAATCATTGCTGTGATGCTTCCACTTACTATTCATTTCTAGTTTTTTTCCGTACAGATCTATTACTTGTAAATGTTATATAACACAGTGATGACAAATAAAACTGATTTCATCTCCCCCAAGGGAAGAAATGTTTTTAGGATATTTCTTGTTTCACAGCTTTAGGGCCTTTGTTTTCCCCCTGCTTCAGTGCTTCTTCCCCCAGGGCACCTGGATGTGTGGGTCTTCCTCTTCTCTACCTCTTGTGCTCCTGCTCCTGGATCCTTTTCCTTCTTCTCTGTCCCTTTAGTTTCATTTTAAGATTTAATTTTTGTTTTTCTTATAAGTATGTATATATGTATGTATGTATGTATACATGGGGACATGTGCATGTGAGTGCACGTGCTGTGGAGTTCAGAGGTCACCAGATCCCCTGGGGCTGGAGTTACAGTGGTTGCAAACCACATGCTGTGGGTGCTGGGTACCAAACTGCAGTCCTCGTTAAGAGCAGCACCCACTGCTAACCACTAGGCTTCTCTCCAGCCTACTGCTCAATTTTTGTAAGTTACCCTTTCCTCCCCCCTTTTTCCCCCCTGTGGGACTATTTCTGCACTTACCTGGCCTTGTGTTTATTCTAATTAAACTTCTGTGAGTTATTTCTATTTTTATTTCTGTCAATTTGTTTCTGAAATTTTCCTGGCTTCAACTTACGCATCTTGTGTCATTTTTCTTTTTTTGACAATACATTCCAGACTGGGATGCATCTCAACAGCAGAGCACTTGTCTAATACACACGACGCCACAGGTTCAATCCCCAGCATTGCAATGAATAAATAAAGGATGAAAATGTGTTACTTTCAATCACCATCAATCAATACCTGACTAAAGCAACTAAAGGAGAGAGGGGCTATTGTGGCCCAGTCTGATGTCCAGTCCATTATGATGGCGAAGGTGTGATGGCAGGAGCTTGAAGTGGCCGGTCACATTGCCTTGAATGAGTTAGGGCCTCTCACTTTCCTTCTGCTTTTCATGGGGTGGGAGTGGGAGCAGTTCCTGACTTTTTCCTTTCAGTCTTGTTCTGTGCTCATGTGACAGCTTGCCAGCTGAGACATGCTGGCCTGCTTCCTGCCTTCATTTGGAAGAGCTCTCTCCTCTGCTGCTGTTACCCTGATTTCTTTAGTCGTCTCCTGAGCGTGGCTCTATGGGCTTCAGGAGCTCAGCAGGCAGAGCTGATGTGAACTGAGCACCCAGGCAGGTTAGGTTCCTCTGGGTCTCACTCAGAGCCTGTCCTTTCCCTGAACTCTTTCACAGGTGCTGGCACTGCACAGTCAGCTCACCTGATGCTATTCTGAAATCTATGGGGATGCCTTGATACCCGATAATCTTATAAATTTTGTATATGGTTTTGTTTTCTTTCTCTCTCAGCTCTGTCTACTCTTACTTAAAGATTAGGTTATTTTGTTGTAGCATGTGTTGGAAACTATAACAGCAGATACAGAAAAAAGCACAGGAGTGTGTCCCACAAGACGCCCCCTCAAAATAGAAGCGTCAAAGGGTGTGTTGCTACTACCATCCTGAATCTGCCCATAACTCCCCTAGAATCTCTTCTTCATGGCTTGAGAACACTTATCCCCAGAAAGGCCAATGAACTTTAAGTCACACAGTCAGGGGAGAGGGAAAGCAACATCTGAACCTCTCCTGATGCTCTCATCCCCTCCACGCCCCATACTTTAAGTAACCACTCTTGCTCTGGCAATTTCCAGCCTTTAGAGTAAAGTCTGTTTCTCTGATCTAAGCTAACATGTCTGAACATGGTTGTGAGGGGCTATCGACTTGAGTATGGACTCATACTCCCTGAGCAAACCAACTGCTAGAACCTCAGTGACACTTCTAATTCAGGGTTTGAGCATTAAATCTTCTGGAACACGTTCCTGAACATGTTACAACCCCAAACTGGAGAGTGATCAAGAGACAGCCACTGTGCCATAGTGGTGAAGGCTGGAACACCCACTCTGAGAAGTAGGCAGGGCTGTGCTCCTTTGTAACCTGAAGTTGGCTCTCCTCATCTCTCTTACGTTCTGGAAGCTTCCAGGAGTCGTTGGTGTCCTTGGCAGCAGCTGCATCACTTCAGCCCCTCATCATCACAGGCGCTCTCCCTATGTGCCTCTGTTTTAACCCAGCCATCTACTTCTAGGGACATTGGTCATACTGGGCCATAAAAGTTCCAAAGTGGCCTCTTCTGAACTGATCACAGCTGCCCTACTTCCTTACAGAGTCACATTCTTGAGCAGTGGGCATGGGACTTTCAATGTGTCTTTTAGGGGACACAGCTGATCCCATGATACTTTCCTTCCTCCCACATCAATGACTGGGCAATCTTTTTGCCCTTTTGCTTTATAGGAGGGAGGAGAGACCTTGACAGCCCTTCTCACTTCTGTGTCTTCTAGAAGCCTTAAGGCAACTGGTTGTGGACACTATGCTGTAGTCAAAAACAGGAGCAAGAGGAGGCTTCCTTGCAGATGGAGGTGGGTGGGTTTCAGAGCAAGCGGCTGCTCTGCTTGGTCCTGTTCATGTCTCTTCTCTGTGTCCTCAGATCCCTGGTTCCTGGGCAGCTGGGAAGTCATGAGAGCCACTGAGTTTGCTGGGACACTGATCTACAAGAGTCTATCTCGTGACTTGTGTCCTATTATTTCGGTCCTCCTAAACAGTCATGTGGTTTAGAAGTTAAGAGGAAGGCAAGGACCCTGGAGGAGTCTGCACACCAGCATATGGCCATGGTTCTTTTTATGCAAGTCAGTGGAAGAATCTCTCAGGGGGCCTCAGGATCCTGCCCTAGGCCATAGAAATGACTAGACAATAGGAGGTGTCTGCTAGCCCAACACTGTGAGGGTAATCAGCCAGGACAGCCTCAGCTTCCCGACCTGTTGAGTGGAGGTGACAGCGTTACATATGGTGTTGCTTAAGACTGAGAAATGTAGGTCTGCAGCTCAGCTGGCAGAGTGCTTGCCTATCATGCACAAAGCCCTGCCTTTGGTGTCCAGCACCACATAAAATCAGGCATGGTGGTGCGTGCCCATTAACACCAGCCTTCAGGAAAATCAGAAGTTCAGGGTCATCTTTGGCTATGTAGTGAACTGAGGCTATCCTGAACTATTTATGTTTTGTTTTAATGCATGTGGAAATAATCTGCAAAACAGCTATAAAATAGCTGTTCTTGGCTACAATAGCCTGATAAGGTTTGCTAGGATACACCCTGGAAACCCTCAGGCCACTCCTGCCAGGGAAGCAGGTAGGCTAACTACAGTTCCTTACTTCTCCCTCAGCTCCTTCAAGTCCAACCCCCAAGTCTCATCCCCAGCTCTGCAGCAGACAACCTGCTGTGGCCTCTTCTCACTCTCATCTCCCAATCCCAAGGAACTAAGCAGATCCTGCTGGACACACTGATTTCCTTCCTTCTGTGGACTGTCTCAGTCCCCTGCTACCACCCTTCCCCATTCCTAAGTGTGGTCTCCCAATACCTAGAAAAACATTTACCCAGAAACTCCAGCGGCCACAACTATCAGGTCCCAGAAGAATTTCCTACCAGGAAAATTCAGCTACCATGCTCTCTTAAGAACCAGAGATGGCAACAGAAACCAAGGAATGGAACATCTGCCCAACAAAGACCAGGCCAGATATTGGCACCTAGAATTATAATCTTGAAATCTTCTACATTAAAATGCCTAAATGCCAGCATAAAAACACAAGTCAATAACAGGCAGGACAATATATCTCCAGTAGAGCCCAGCAACCCTACCACAGTAGGCCTTGAGTATTGCAACATAGCTGAACCACAAGAAAAAGACTTTAAAATAGCTTTATGAATCTAATACCTATTCTTAAAGAGGAAATGAGTAAATTCTTTAAAGAAACCAATGAAAACACAAACAAATAGTGAAAGAAAATGAATAAAACAGTTCAAAATTTGAAAGAGTAAATAGAGTAAAAATAAATAAATAAATAAAACCTAAACTGAGGGAAATCTGAAAACAAAAAATTTAGAAGCTTGAGTAAGAACCTCAGAGGCAAGCCTCACCAACAAAATAGAAGAAGTGAAAGAGAGAATCTCAGGCACTGAAGACACTATAGAGGAAATAGAAACTTCAGCAAAGAAAATGTTAAATTAAAAAAGAAAGAAAGAGAAAGAAAGAAAGGAAGAAAGAAAGAAAGAAAGAAAGAAAGGAAAAGAAAAGAAGTCTGGCATTAAAATCCATGAAATATGGAACACTATGAAAATACTAATTCTAAAGTCATCACAAATAGGAGGAGAAGAAACCCATGTCAAAGGCATAGAAATATTTTCAGCAAAATCATAGAAAAAATTTTCCCTAGCCAAAATAAGGAGATGCCTATTAAGGTACAGACTGAACCAGAAAAGAAAGTCCCCTCTGCACATAATAATAATAACCCTAAACATACACAACAAAGACAGAATATTAAAAGCTGCAAGGGGAAAGACCAAGTAACATACAAAGGCAGACCTATTAGAATAACATCTGAGCTTTCAACGGAGACACTAAAAGCCAGAAGGGTCAGGACAAATGTTCTACAGACTCCAAAAGACCACAAATGGCAGTCTAAGCTATCATGTCCAACAAAATGTCTAATCTTATTTCTCCATCTATTAAAACAAATGTAAGCAATATTTATCTATAAATCCAGCCCTACAGTAGGTGCTAGGAGGAAAATTCCAACCAAAAGAAGTTAGCCATAATCAAGAAAACAAGAAATAAATAATCCCAGAGCAGCAAATCAAAAGAATGAAAACAAGCACACATACCACCATCACCACCACCAGCACCACCAGAACAACAACAAATAACAGGAATCAACAAACGCTGCTCATTTTTATCTCTAACCATCAATGGTCTCAATTCCCCAATAAAAAACAACACACTAACAAAATGGATGCAAAAACCAAGATCCATCTTTCTGCTGCATCCAATAAATATACCTCAATATCATGGATAAAAATAACTTCAGGATAAAAGAATGAGAAAGGATATTCCAAGCAAGTGGACCAAAGAAGGAAGTTAGTGTAGCCATTTTAATATCTGACAAAATAGACTTCAAACCAAAACTAGTCAGAAGAGATAGGAAAGGACATCACATTCTCATCAAAGGAAAAATCCAGCTAGAAGACACTGCTGTTCTTAATATCTATGCACCAAACACAGGGGTACTCAAGTTCATAGGAGAAATACTACAGCTAAAATCACACCTTGTCCTGCATCCACTGATAGTAGATTTTGGTTGGGAGCCTAGCCTTTAGCGGCTGAGCCATTTCTCCAGCCCGATAGTAGGAGATTTTAATACCCAATTCATCAATAGAAAGGTCTTCCAGATAAAAACTAAACAGATAAATGCTAGAGCTAACAGACATTATGAACCGAATGGACCTAACAGATAGTTACAGAACATTTCACACTAACACAAAAGAATAAACCTTCTCAAGATGGAAGAACCAGTACCTGTGGCAAGAGCTGTGCTAGAGAGGCGTGGCTTCTCATCAGACACCAGACACAGGGCTGGTGATCCCAGGAAACGCCATGGGTTTTAAGATGTCAAAGTTGTTAAATACTGAAGGAAGTCTGTCTTAGAATTGGTGGCCTACAAGTTGCTGTGTCACCTTTTGAGGAATTGTGGTGTGACATCACTGGGGAGAAAACACACGTGCACACACAATAGCTGCTGGGTCAGACCAGCCTCTGCTGGACTATGGAAGGAACAGTGGCTCTCCAGGATGTTAAGGGTTAATATTGCATCATGAAGTGCAGTCTGGACCAATGTCACTCACACAGAATTAAGGAGGGTCACTGAGAAGTGTGACGGACAAGCACAGGAAAAGCAGTGTGGCAAAGGAAGATGGGTGTCAAGAAGGACGGACAGGCAATAATAAGGCAGGAAAGGTCATCTGATCAGATTATGGTCACCTC
The DNA here is from genome assembly GCF_030254825.1 of Meriones unguiculatus. Taxonomy (NCBI): domain Eukaryota; kingdom Metazoa; phylum Chordata; class Mammalia; order Rodentia; family Muridae; genus Meriones; species Meriones unguiculatus. The sequence continues at coordinate 16,147,599 of NC_083368.1, read as the reverse complement.
TAGGGCATGTGGACTGTAGTCAAAGGTCTAAAGAGGTCTAAAGAAGTGAGCATGGCTCAGAGTCATCTAGGAATACTGATCTGGTGGTAACCTGAGAACCTATGGGAAGAAGAGACCGTGGGGGTGGACACCTGTCCAAGAGGCAGCACCAGAACCCCGGGCGGCAAGGAGCAGAGCAGGAGTGTGGAAGGGATGGCAGGAAACAGAAAAGAGCCAGCAGCAAAGCTGGTAACAAGTGTGTGGGATGCCAGAAGTCAGGAACCAAGAAAGCTTTGTGACAGTCCTGAGGGCTGATTTCCCATCCCAAGCGTTCTTGAGAATGACAGAAATCACCCCTGCACCCCAAGGTGATGCAACCCACCAGACATTCCAGCTGGCAGATCCTGCTGTTTGCTACAGTTCCCCCTATTGTGTGAGTATGTGAATGTGTGGTGTGTGCACATGTGTATGCATGCACGTATGTGCACCCGTACGGAAGCAGAGGCTAGACATCAAGAGGAGGAGATCAGGTGTCCTGCTCCAATGCTCTTAGCTGTATTCCTTTGAGACAGGGTCTCTCACTGAAACTAGATCTGGGCTGGCAGCCAGGAAGCCCAACCCATCCTCCTGTTTCTACCCCATCCCTTATGTTAAGGTCATAGGCATGAAGTAACTCCAAGCTTTTTACATGGGTGGCAGAGATTTGAACTCAGGTCCCTGTGCAGCCATGAAACCATCTTCCCAGCTCAGTTTCTCCTTCTCTAACTTGCTGCTTATAATGTGTATATCTTTAAAGATGCGTGCAAGGGAAGAAACCCACATCCTGTGGTTATAAGTACAGCAGGAATCTCCTACACAGCCTTATTTGCTAGTGTAACAATGAAATGCAGGAAAAGCAAGAGCATACCAAACGACCTTTATAAAAAAACCAAGGAAATCAGCAGCAGGCCCAAGGTTCCAGTCTCCACTGATGTACCCCGTGTTTGTTTACTCTAGACCTTACCACCTTTGAAGAGATCAAGGGGCTGTGAGAATTCTCAGGCACCTTATGAATTCTAGATAATGGCCCTGCACTCTGCTCCACCTGAGAGATGCTATGCTTGCAGGGGAAGAACTCTTGTTCTTGAGCTCTGTGTCCAGCTTTGAGATGCTGCTGGAAGAGCATGGCTGGCCTACTTATCATGCAGGGGTCAAGCCTTGCCTGTCCATGGCCCCTGAGGCCTTCTGCATCCATGGGACTCTGAAAGGGTGCATTATTTTTTTAAAGCCAATGTCCAGGGAAGCCAGGGGTGTGGGTCATTTTGTTTTCTTGCCCACACTTAAGGGGTAAGTCTGGCTGCACTCTATGTGCTTCTAATGGGCTCTTAGCTGTGTCCATTAGTGAGGAGATGAATTATTGAACATTTTGTAGATGTTGATGCTAGGCCCTATTGCACAGGATAGAAATGCCATGGAGAAGAAGATTCTAGAAGAGGAATAGAGATATGGCAATAAACTAGTAAAGATTATTTTGATGCAGATGGGACTCTGAAGAAGATGCGCAGCTGCCTGGCACAAAGGGCTGCTGAGCTCTGCAGACAGGGAACGCCCATCTACATAGACCAGAGTGATGAGGAAGGAGCCTGCAGCGACTGAGAGACACACTGGAAGCAAAACAAGGAACAAAGACACCAGCCCCAAAGCCAGGGAGGCTCAGGCAAATGCCAGGGGAAATGTCAGCCTCATGGCAGTGAGGACAGGACACAGAAGCACAGAGTCCACCAATAACCAAAGTATATTAGGAGAGACCCAATCTGCTTTCCTCTGTAACACAACCCCAGATGCAGGTGGACACTGTGGACGCGGGTGGATGTTGTGGATGTCATGGATGTGGGTGGATACTGTGGATGTCGTGGATGCGGGTGGATGCTGTGGATGCGGAGGATGTCGTGGATGTGGGTGGATGCTGTGGATGCGGGTGGATGCCGTGGATGCGGAGGATGCCGTGGATGCGGGTGGATGCTGTGGATGCGGAGGATGTCGTGGATGTGGGTGGATGCTGTGGATGCGGGTGGATGCCGTGGATGCGGAGGATGCTGTGGATGTCATGGATGCCGTGAATGTTGTGGATGCGGGTGGATGTCATAGATACAGTGGATGCCGTGGATGCAACAGATGCAGGTGGTGCTGGTGTATCCCTGGATACAAGTGGATGCTGTTCCCTCAGCTGTCCCCAGTAGGTGTTGTCACAACAGAGTACCCTCAGTGAAATGGTGGGGCAAAGACGGACTGACTCAGGGTGAAGATAGCATGAGGACAGAGGAAAAACTAAACCAACAGATATGGATACATCTTCCCCTGAATCTTGAAAGTAGAGTTGGGCATGGGGTCGAGATAAGGATTAAACGTTTTGAGGTGCTGCCAGGCACGGTGGTGCATGCTTGTAATCCCAGCATTCTTGGAGGCAAAGGTAGGTAAAACTCACATTCTGTGAGTTCGAGGCCAGCCTGGTCTACAAAGCAAGTCCAGGACAGCAAAAGCTACACAGAAAAACTCTGTCTCCAAAAAAACCAAAATGAAACAAAAAAGTTTTGAGATGCTGATGTGGGTCTGAGAAAGACAGCTGAGCAGAGAGCATGTACAGAGGGGCAGAGGTTCACACTGTTGGAGAAAAGGCAGGCCAGGCCACAGGAGTAAGGCCCGAGTGGATGCAGGCGGGGACTTTGCATACCAGGCTTCATGTTGGTCAGGCACAAGCCAGCACTAACAGAAAGCAAGGTGTGAGCACAGCCATGCCTGTGGTGGAGTCACGGGGAAGACAACAGGTTCTCTTTGTTAGAGGGTCTGTCACAGCTGAGGTATGGAGATGGGGGAGGTAGGACAGCAGCTATGGAGGAGGAGATTTAGAAAGAGACAGAGGTACTCAGGGGTGATCAGGGAAGGCACGGATGCCACAGGAGATCAACATGGAGGGAGAATCTAGCTCCAGCCAGCACCCTGCCTCCTGGGGGCATGCTTAGGATTGAACATTGCTGTTGTTCTTCTAGAGAGACAAAGGAGACAGGGGCCTCAGTGAGTCACAAGGGGCAGTTAGAATGACAGCTAGGTGAGTGGGGCCAGAATTGACAGCAGGGGTAGCAGGAAAATGGACACATACGTTAAAGGGATCATCAGTCTCATACATAGGACCCTTGTTGGCAGGGGCTGGATATACAGAACACATGGGTTAAGAGGCATCAGCAGGTAAGAGTGTGAGATGGAAATTTTAGATGGGGACAATGTTTGGTTATCACAGTCTAGAATTCTGCCATGTGAGCCAGTGACCAGATGGGAAGAACCGAGAAGGCAAAGGAAATGTGAGGCCCAGGCACCGTCAATCCCCATGAGAGCTTTGCTTGTGCTGAAAACTTCTCATTACTTTATTTTTCCCGTGAGGCAGGACATAGAAGGCAAAGGAAAGACAGAATTTGCCACCACCACTTGAGGACACAAGATTGCAGAGGCCAAGGAACAGCTGGGAAGCCTGCCTGATCACCCTTTTGACTTCTGACACTAGCAGGGGCCTGATGCACAGAGGAGGGAACACAGAAACTAAGGTGAGAACAGCATAGGGCACAGTCAAAAGCATCTTCCAAGAGGATATGGAGCCAGGAGAAAGGAAGCCAAACTTCTGCACCTGTCTAGGAGGTGGGACCCTAGCATCTGCCATGCACACCTGTGGAGAGCATCAACAGGAAAAACATCTCCCTTAGAGACCGGGAAATTCAATCTGAGATGGGAATGAGAGAAGGAACAAAGGAACAACATTAATGAAGGGAGTCTTCTGAACTCATCAACTGCCATCATAAGACAAACAAAAATGTACTCCCATTTCTCCCCATTAGGCTAGGAGCACATTTTTTACTTTGCCAACATGATCATTAAGCTTTAAATATAAAAATACTGGCTGGGGCTGTATCCCAGTCAGTAGAGTGACTGTCCAGTATACACAATATCCTTGGGTCAATTCTGCATCATGGTATAAACTGAGCATAGGGAGGCTTGCCTGTCACCTAAACACTTTGGCTACATAGAGTTAAGTCTAGCCTTTGCTACATGAGTCCCCATCTTCAAAGCAGGGAAGGGAGGCTGGAGAGATGACTTAACAGTTAAGAACACTTGCTACTCTCCCAGATGACCAGTTTTGGTCCCAGGACCCATGTCAGGGGGATCAGACAATATCTTCTGGCCTCCAGTTACCCCCACTGGAGTAAGGTGTCCATACTCACACAGAGGCACACACGTCCATACACTTAAGTAAAAATAAAATCTTTTTTTTTAAAGGAAAGGAATATTTCACAGGATACAATTCTTCCAGGTGAATCAAGGCTTTTCCAATATTTGTTAAATATTGAACAAAGTACCTGGAGAATTCAGTGGAGCTGACAAACATGTTTGCCTTGCCAAAGGAAGGCCCAGCTCCTTCCATTGTGGATTGGGTTTCCTTCCATTGTGGATTGCTGTGGCTTGATGGAGGCCAGAATATGGATCCACCTCTGTGCATCTGCCTAACAGAGTCTCGGATGGTAACAGCTGCTGAAGGAGGATAGCGAATAACAACCGCAGAGCCATGATGATCAGTGCTGAGTAAAACCTGTCAGATCCCATGTCCCCATTTTGCACAAAGCCAGCTGACCTTCAGAACTGTTAAGTCTTGAGACCTGGGAAGTACTGGGGCTAAGAGCAAAAGCCAAGTCTGTCACTATAAAGCCTGACCCTTTCCCATGAAGCTTCAGATAGGATGATGTGTTCTGGGAAGTTACTCATGATTGTGCTAATACCCAGCCTTTCTTCTCTCATGTATTCATTCTCTTAGTCTGGAAAATGCTAATTGAGTCCCTTCTCTGTTGCAGACACTACTAAGAGCTGGAGCCATAGAACAAGGAATGTAGTTGACCAGGCCTACCAGGGAGTCTCAGAGAGCCAACAACTACAAGGTGCTGAGTGCTATGAAGAGTGTGTGCCAGTCTAGGGAAACCCAGTTTCAAAGCTAAGGCAACTGAAGAAATACCTAGCCACAGCCTCGCTGCTTAACAATAGACTCACTTAGCACCATGGCCCACAGTAGAAATGGCCATTGCTGGAGATGGGTGTTTCCTAGACTAGTGGGAAAGTAGGCACAAAACTGAGACTAATCTGAGACCCTGCAGTCTGCTTTCTGCCTCCTCCCTGCTTGTGCTGCATCTGTGGTGCTGCCCTTGTGGGCTACACCTATAATCACCCGACTTCTAGTCTATGGTTGTGTGGACCCATGGAAACCAAACCAGAAGCTGGTCTGGAAAGACACCAAAGTCGGGAACCTGTTCCTCCCATGCCATCCTGGTGGGTGGTTTTGACCTGTCTGGGTTTTTCATGCCCACAAAGCCTGGTGGCTCCCACTCCAACCCCTGCCACCATCTCTTAGCCTTGCAAGAGTGAAAAGGTATTTTGAAGTCACTAACCCCGGGTCCTACGTCAGCCTCCTTCACCCTTGTAAACAGTTCAGTATTGATTTTTTCTCAAATTACTTAAATGACCTAAATTGTGGGTGCTGGGACCCTGATGAATACACATCTGGTTTGGGGTCTATGCTTATTTTGTTGTCTTCTGTGTTTTGATACCTCTCTATAATAACTGCTTTGGCAGTGTGTGGTCAACACACAACTCCTTATTTTCTCTGAGAACCACCTCCAAATCACAGTGTTAGCCCAGGATCCACATTTTTTTCAAGTAACCATAATTGACTGGACTAAAGGCCAAAGGTCAATTAGGCTAACCAAAGGCTATTCTAGAGCCTCAACAGGACCAGATTTCTGTCAGCTTTGGCAAGTCAATCTCACAAAGAATAAAGGCAACTTGGCGGAGGAAATGGAGGAGACTCTTAACTCAGAGTCCATAGTCTGAGCACAGCCCACTGTGATGGTCAGTCTTGGTTGTCATTTTGACTGCATCTACAACCAACTAAAGCCCAAGCTGCCAGGTACACCTGTGAGGCATGTTCTTGACCACATTCCCTGAAGCAGGAAGACCCATCCTAATCTTGGCAGCACCTTTTGGTGGCAGGCCAGATAAAAAGACATGGAAGAAGGAAACTGCTTTGTGCCTGTGTGCCTTCACGTGGCTGGCAAGTGCCTCCATCCTGTTGCTGAGGCATTCCTTCACCTGCATTAGAACCTACTTATGGGGATTCCAACATAGAAGGAAGATGAGCAATTCTCCAGGTTCCTCCAGGACTCCAATGTCAGGCTGCCTGGACATCAGCCTTCTGGTTTGAACAGCTACAGGATTCTAGGCCTTTCCATCATGAGACATCCACTACCTGGACTGTGATTACAGACTCACCATAAGTACCAAAAATAGTACAGTGAGTCTTGGTACCCTTCCCAGTACTGAAATCCTATCCTGTACCTACAGTGCAGTCCCAACACAAGAAAACAGGGCTGTTGAGATAGTTCAGTCAGTAAAGTGCTGGCTGTACAGGCATGAAGACCTGAGTTCTTTCCCCAGCACCCACATAAAAAGCTAGGTGTGATGGTGCACATTTGTAATTCTAGCACTGGGAAAGCACAGACAGGCATGATCCCAGGGGAATGACCAGGTGGCCCTGGTCATCCAGCCTAGAATGATTGTCTATCCCCAGAACCCGACTGAGCCCTATATTAAAAAACAAGCAAACAGTAAGAACAATATGCATGACTCCTGAGGAATACTTGTCTCAAAAACCAAGATGGACAGCTCAGAGGAAGGATACCTGAGGTTGACTTCTGGTACATGCACACACACATGCACAGGTAAGTAGAGCACAGGAGACTGATGTTATTGTGTCATTGTTAAGTAGACCAGGGTTACTCAGTTGTATATGTAAATTTTATTCTCCTGATTTGTCATCTGCCTCTGTCTGATAGCCCAGGCCTAGTTCCTGAAGCTTCAATACAATCTGATCTAGGCCTAGAATGTTTTCATCCTCTGAGACTTACCCTTTCAAACTCTTTCTGAACTCTGGCTGGATGACTCAACTCAGCTGTTCTGACTCAAACTCCTCTCCAAGCTGACTGACTCAAAACTGGCTTCTCTCTCATTTTCTGACGGAATTGCTCTACAAACTTTGGCAATAAGCTCTATTCTTCTGGCTTCTCATTTTCTGGCTTGTTCTGTCTTTACCTATGTTTACCTTTGTTTGTCTAGCTTGTTCTCTCTACAACCTGTCTCTAAAACTCTCCTGGTGAATTCCATGCACTGAAATGCCATGAACTCAACTCCATTGCACTGCCTCTCAACTCACTGAACAGCACTGACTAGACTCAGAGATCTGCATGTCTCTGACTCCTGTGTGCTGGGATTAAAGGCCTGTATCACTATGCCTGCCCCAAAGCTTTTCTTTACCTGAAACTTGAGTTTAAGGTTGGCCTTGAACTCAGAGATATGCTTGCCTCTGTCTCCTAGAATTAAAGTTGTGTCTGTATTCCAGCAGATTGCACAGACCTAGAATGTCTTTAGATGTGATCTCATGTTCTGAATTAAACATTCAGTTCTCACGACATCTTAAACATTTATTTGTACATAAATGAGGTTAGTGGTGTCTGTAATTCTTCTAATCAATCGAGTTCCAGTGTGAGAAAAGAGCTTCTATTCCCTGGCTATCCCCACCCTGTCACCATGCCACTCTGCATCTCACTAGCCCCTTCCTATGGCTGCACTTTTACTGGTAACTGGAGTAATGCACTGTCATATGCATGCCACATGTGGATCAGTGATGAACTGCATGTACCATATGATAGTATCTATGATATCTAGAATATGATAACAGACCTGAGGAATTCTTATCATGGAAGTGTTTATTGTACCCTTTCTTTCTTTAAATGCATACACACACACACACACACACACACACACACACACACACCCCACTGTGCTACAGTTTCTTACAGCAAAATGCTGGGCAGGTGTGCAGCCTGGATGTATAGTAGGGCCACAAAACAGAGGTTTGTATACACAAATGCTAAAGTCATCTGACAATAATTTTCCATAATTTTTCCCAACTGTTAAGTAACACTTGACTGTAGCCTTTTGGGCTGATTTCTTTTTATGAAGCTCAGTGCCATGGAGGTCTTCGAGGCTGCTGTTTGTGCTGCTATTTGAGAGTCCAGCCCTTATTTCTGATTACATTGTGCAGATGTGCCAGAGTTTGCTGGGTCTTTAGTTTGTAAACAGACACGTTATTTCCAGTATCTTTTTCTGACATATTAAACTGCTATACCAAAGGTGATTTTTTTTTTATACTTTAATATTACGGGGATAAATGCCTCTAAGTGCTCTCTGGATCATACGGCAAGCTTACATCTCGGTTTTTGTTTTTATTTTGAGACAGGTCTCACTATGTAGCACTGGCTTGCCTGGAGCTCACTATGTAGACTTGTGGCCTCAAACTCATAGAGATCTGCCTGCCTCTGCCTCCACAGTGTTGGTATTAAAGGTGAACTGTGTACGCTCAGACTACACTTAGTTTTACAAGACAACAATCTCTCCTTCAGCATCATCTTCACACTGGCCACCAGCTTCGACCATTTGCCTTCCACTGATCAGCCCTGAGAGGTCATTCTCCACTCTCCTGTTTTGCTTCTCTGGCTACAGGGTTTCAAACGTGGAAAGAGAGCCATGACATGTACACACAGGCACACACACAAATAAATAAGTAAATGTAAAAAACAAAAACAAAAACAAACCTTTCAGTTTCTCTTAGGACTTCATCTGGGACCAGCATCAAATGTCTTGATCTAGACTGGAGAGATGACTCAGCAGCTAAGAGCACTTTTTGCAATTATAGAAGACTTGGCTTTGATTCCAAGTACTAACATGGCAGGTTCAAAAACATCTGTATTTCCAGTTCTAGGGGACCTGGCACACTCTTCTGACTTCCACAGGTACCAGGCATGTTTGTGGTGCACATACATACATTCAGGTAAAACATGCACATGTATAAAATAAATGTAAAAGAAAAAATTTTAATGTTTTGTTCTGTATTATGTGAAAATACTCTCTTGGCATTTAGAGCCATACTCCCCTGGTCAGGCAATCTGCACACATGTTGTGTTCTAGCATCCTCTGGAACATATCACACAATTACCCATGTTTTCTGGATGCTTCCCTCACCATTGGCATGTAATCTGTTCAAATAAGAGTCTTACAACTCATCAACACTGGCTGAGCCTGGCCCTAGGCTACATCCATGTCACATCTCAACTGTCACACTGTCACCCTAACCTTCAGAACCACTTGTGCGCAGGGCACTGTCGGCACCTCCTCAGGGTGAGTGTGATTTATTGTGTGAGGCAGAAGGTCAGGGTAGGGCTGAGACCCCAGGTTCTCTGCCACTGCCCAGTGCCTATCGCAGCCTTCCCTTGGCCCCTGCTGTGCCAGTGGTCTTAGCTGCCGTAGTTCAGCAAGCAGGGAGCCTCTTCCTAGTCCTTGTTTCTCTGAACACACTGTGATCTGTGAACTCCAGTCCTTGATGGGTCCTCAGCGTTCTGCTCCCCACCTGCTGTAAGTGTGACCAGCTGGACAGCAGTCGAGAACGTGAATTTGAAGTACAGGTGACGTAGTATCAATTATTTTCCATTTGTGTGCCTGTTTCCAAGGCACACAAAACCCTTCAGTGCCCATACCTCTGTGAGCTGCATCTGGACTAGAGGGGACTGAGTTGCCAGCAGAAAGCAAGGGACATGATGCCCAGCCATCCCTAGTGTCAGTCATAAGGACACCTGCAAGCCTCCACTTCCCTGTTTGGGGAAGTCCTGCACATCTCAGAAGAAGGTCAGCTGCCCTACTGGCAAACCCAGGCAAGGAAGCTACATGGGGAGACAGGAAAAGGTTGGCGAGGACCCAATCATCTCATAATACTCCAAAGCAGCTCCATCCCATAAAGGCCACAGCTGAAGGACCATGTGAGACACATAAATAACCCTTGAGTCTAGTCAGTCCACAATCAGGAGTCTCAGTGGCTAGGAGAGATAGCTGGAGAGATGGCTGAGTGGTTACTAACACAGGATGCTCTGGAATTGGACCCAGGTTTGAGTGCCAGCACCCACACAGAGACTCACAACCATCTGTAACTCCAGTCCCAGGAAATCCAATACCCTCTGATATCCTCTTTTGGCTTCCATAGGCACCAGGAATGCAGGCATTTATGCAGGCAAATGCAAAATTGTGACATGTAAAAAATTTTTTTTTTTTATTTTTTTGAAATAAGCAGCAGCTGAACAGCTGCCGTCTTAAGCCACTGGGAGAGGTGTGGGATGCTTCAAAGAAGCAATGGACTGCAATGTGCAGTGCTTTACAAGGCGCCCTGTACAGGACCCAGAAGGTGCTATGACTTTATCAAAATGACTGATGTACTGAGAGCTCCTTTGAGGCTAATCTCTTGAATGTGTTTTTACATATGGGTCTTGAGCAATCTGAATCATCTTTCTTCCCTCAGTGCCCACTAGAATGGAGGCTGTCTCTGTTCCTTGTCCCCAGCAGCTATTAAATCAGAGAAATGCAGGCACAGCAGGGACTGACCCACTACCATAGCACCATACTCCACTGGCTGTTCTGTTACCTCTGCTAAGCCAGTGTTGGGCTCACGTGGCCTGGGAGCTATGTAAGGAGCATCTTGTGGCTCTAAGGTCTAAAAAGATGTCATCAAACTGATTGAATTTAGAATCACCTGGAAACATTGCGCAAGGTGTGTCTATTAGAGATTTCACTCCGGCCACAGAGCATCATCCCTTACAATTATAAATCATTATAATACTATAAAATTTACTTTGTGAGTTTGTATCTGTCGTCGAGTCAGTGCAAGGATTTCAAACTTTCACATAATTAAAATACTTTGCATTTGTGACTTCAGAGAGCTTCTCTGATTCATACAATGGGATTCTACAGGAGGAAAGTGCTTAAACACCAGGAAATGAGCTTATCTATGGAGACCACATGGCCTCCTAGGAGGTGGCATGGAGGAAGGTGGGAGGAGCTGTTTCAGTGTTATTATCAGCCACTTCTCTAAGCTACTCCAGGCTACTCAGGGGCTGCCAAGGGGAATGTGGGTGCCACCATGAGGCCTGTCGGGTGAAGGGAGGCTTTGGATGCCAGGTTTCTAGGGACTCTTCTGGATGTGTTAAGACACAAACACAGTCACTGGAGAGTCCTCAGACTGGCATGAGCTGGAGGCCGACATTCGGCAAGAAGACTAAAATGGGCTGATGGCACTGGAGTCAAAGCCAAAGTGTCTCTTGAAGAATGACTGTGGGGGATGGTTTGTGGAATCCTGTGGCCTCTTCCAATCATGGTTTGTCATGGTCACCAGACATGACACTTGGCATTACACCATACAGAGGTAATGCCAAGTGCAGCTCAGTGAAAGTAGGAATCCATATATACCCATTTACTCATCCTGTAAACTGTTCTTAGGAGCAAGACCTCAGGTTATGAGCCACCAACAAGCTAATTTCTTTGAGAAGCATGTGCCATCATGGGGCACACAAGAAATGCAGAGAACAATGAACAATGCTAGCAGAGCTGAGCTAAACCCTGGAAGAAGAATGGGGCCTGGCTGGCTAGTGTAGCAGGCTAGCCGAGTTGTGTGGCATCTGGTATGGGGCCTGGGGAATGCTCTCAGCAAGGACAGATAAAGGAAGCCTGTGAGGGAGCACATATAGAGCGGGGGTCATGGAGGTTAGACTAGACCAGGCAGCTTTTTATACCGTTGGTATAATAGCATTCAGTCCTTTAACCCCAGCCCCCCAAAAAAGTCAACAACGTCTTGAGTTGCCTATAGGATGATGTGAAAGAAGGCAGGGAGAGGGAATGCCAATCCTTCACACAGACGAGGGAGGTACAGCAGGCCTGAGAGTGAGCTGTGTTTGAGGATACCATGGAGTTTCATGACTCCTACAGTTGAGGAAGGGTGGCCAACAGCAAGCATGATGCCAAGAGCTTAAAAGCCAGGTTAACTTTGGCATCATGGGAGAATACAGGATAGACCTGAAGGAAGAAGGAAACAAGTTTGGCTTGTACCTGGCAGGCTCATTATGCTGGAGAGCAGGAATACATAGACATGAGCAGACTGGCATGGAATGTAGAGGGTGAAACATACTGGAACCAGAGGCAGAATCATGAGCACAAAGGCACATGGTGCCACAAGTGAAAAAGACTATCAAGGAGAAAATGCCAAAAAAAAAAAAAAAAAAAAGAAAAAAGAAAAAAAAAAAAAAAGATGGCAAATATATGATACACGTATCCCCAACCTCCTCTCTGTGCTCATGGTAGACACTGCTAATAAATCCCAGTGTTCTTTCTTTCAGAACCCAGTGATGTACAAGGCAAAGGCAAAGGATGTGAGGAAGGGAAGCCTGGTAACAGTGGAAAACATTGCAGTGAGGTCCTACAGGGTGAAGTCTGAAGTAGGCTCCTGCAGGCTGACATCTGGGGAGTCACTGATCATTTTTCATGTTCTCTTACAGAAACTGGGGAGGGGTGCAGAGGCACGTGGAGGACCAGGCTGTCAGCTGTGTTCCTCAGTAACTTTGTTTTTTGAGACAAGCTCTCTCACTAAACTTAAAAGCCACTGATTTGGTAAACTGGCTGGCCAGCAAACTCAGTGATCCCCCTGTCTCTCTTCCCAGCTCTGTGATTAAGGCACATATCACCATGCCTGGTTTTCACAAGGGTGCTGGGGGAGGAGCGTAGGTCCCTATGCTTGCTCAGCAAAACCATTACCAACTAAGCCATCTCTCTAGGCCCTAGAAACTATTTTTTTATATATTGTTGTTATATTTTTAAGTAGACCAGGATGGCCTCAAACTCAGAGATCTGCCTCCCTCTGCCTTGAGTGCCAGGATTAAAGGTGTATGCTACCAGGCCTTGCCCTATTTTTTTATTTTTTAAATATTTTTAACTATTTGTTTTAACACTCCATCTATATTTTCTTTTATAAACATAAGCATGCCAAGTTGAAAGTGCTGAATAACAGAGCAAGTAAGCCCCAATACTTTATTCTCACTGGTAATATTTGCTGCTTTTTTCCATAGATACGTGCCATTGCATCGAGGCAACTGTGTCAGATGTACCCTCTGCATGTTGACTTTTCAATTAGCACATCATGTCTGGTACCTACCTCTCTTCACAGCTCATCATGTGGGCAGCTTCTAAATTTGTTATTAAAATAACGACTACAAGAAGCAGTTTTAATACATAATTTCCATTTAAATTTGGATGTTTACTTAGGATTGACTTCTAGAAGTGATCAAAATACTTAAGCAGTTTAAGACTCTTGATATAATAAAACTCATTTCAGAAACATTATGCTAATTGGCACTCCCACCAGAGTCTAGAAGTATTTATGTGACTTCACGGTTTTTAAGTATGCTGTTTTCCCCCCTAGGCCCACACAGATCTTTTCCCCCATACTTTTTATATAAACACATTGATCTAATAAATGTTTATCAGCATATATATACGCCGTGCATACATTTGTATATATTTATGTACACACACACATATAGATTATTATGTTTATCCAAATAACCATAATGATCTGGACACCAATATGAGTGCAAACAGCCAGCATGGTGGTGACATCTGTGATCCCATGGCTCCAGAGGTGGAGGCAGGAGGACCAAGTCAGAGTCATCTTCAGCTACACAAAGAATTGGAATCAGCCTGGGTGACATATAAACTCATCTCAAAGCAAAACATACACAAAGATTACTCTTCATAAAGGCAGCAGTTTTTATAACCCCTTCCACACGAACATGATGGTAAAGCTGATGCCTTCATCAGAGGAAACCAACACTTACAATATTTAAAAACAAGGTAATGAAGCAGGGGTGGAAGGCGAGAGAGCTGGGAGGGAGAAGGAAATCCAAGAGAGTGGGGCATTGCTGGGACAAGCTGGAGACTTGCAACAGGGTAGGCTACTGAGAGCATATGGGGTGACTCCAGCTGAGACTCCTCACAGCAAAAGACATGGAGATGAAGTGTCCACCTTCTAGCCAGGTGGGACTTCCAGTGGAGGAAGGAGAACACCAACCCACAGAACCTTCAACCAAAAACTTACTCTGCCTACAAGATGTACAGGGATAAAGATGGAGCAGTGATTGAGGAAGTGGCCATCCAACAACTGGCCCAGCCTGAGAACCCATGCACTGGGAGAGAGCCAACCCTTGACACTATTAATGATGCTATGCTGTGCTTGCAGACAGGAGCCAAGCATAGCTGTCCTCTGAGAGGCTCCACCCAGCAGTGGATCAAAACAGATGCTGAGATTCACAGCCAAATATTAGGTGGAACTCAAGTGTCTTGTGGAAGAGTTGGGGGTGGGGGAGAAGGACAGAGGACCTGGAGGGGACAAGAACTCTACAAGAAGACCAACAGATGCAACTAACCTAGGCTCAAGGAGGCTTACATAGAATGAAGCACCAACCAAAGAGCATGCATGAACTGGATCTAGGCCCCCAACGTGAATGTTAAGTGATGGGCAACTTGGTCTTCATGTGGGTCCCCCCTAGCAAGTGGAGTGGAGGCTGTTTCTGACATGGACTCTATTGCCTGATTTTGGATCACTTTCCTCTGGCTTGGCTGTCTTGTCTGGCCTCAATGGAGGAGGATTCACATGGTCCTGATGTGACTTGATGTGCCAGGGTTGGGGGGGGGCTGATCCGGGGAGGGGTGGGAGGAGACAAAGGAAGAGAGTGGGAAAGCAGGACAGGGAAGAGAGGAGAGAGGGGCTGGAATCAGGATGTAAAGTGAAAAAATAAAAATTTCAATAGTTTAAAAAGGGGGGATATAGGAATGCTGTATAGATAATATATAAAAATATACAGCAGAAGAAAAGGATAGATTATTAAATGTGCTCTTCAACTATAAAACTTGTCATTCTCAAATATTTTTAATTCATTGGCACGGAATTCTGTATATTGTTACAGAAATAGGGTTATTTTTGATACATGGGTATATAATTTTACATATTGATTCAAATATAATGTTATTTTTAATACACATATGTATATGTTCCTACTCTGGTACGAGGTATTAAACCTATACAATTCATTTACAAACGTAAGATTTACTTCCAGTCCTGTTAAAAGCTGCTACTACAAACTGTTGAGGATAATTAACTTGTACAAGTTAATGGTTAATCAATCACACTCATGGTAATGTCAGATACTAGACTAGTTTATGACAGAAATATGTGTCCTTGGTTGAACAGATAGTAAATATCTAGAAACAAGTAGTTTGCCTATTGATATTTACAATAGATAGATAGATAGGTAGATAGATAGATAGATAGACAGCTAGATAGATATGATTATACACTATGTAAATATAAATGTAAATAGATGGTCCTCAAAATTTTCCAGGACTTACAGAATATGGCATTTAAGGGTATTTTTTAATTTAAGGTTCTTTTTCGACTTGAGACATGTCAGATCCTGGCAACACCCCCAACCTACCTCAATAAAGATGATGAGCATCATAAAATTAGTGGCAAGCTAGCCACTGGGCAAAAATGCCCCAGCTCTCTCTACAGACAATACATTGTTCAAAATAAACAAGACTTGGACACAGGCTGAGTTGACTGCTGAGCTCTGCCATGACAGGGTCAGCAAGTCCTTCATATTTCCTGCTTCCCAATTATGTCTGCCAGATATACTGAGCCAGAAAGCTAAAGATGATGCTCCAATGGTTTAAAGAGAAAATGGGTGACTGACCAGGCAGTAGGCTGTCTCTGTCATCTCTTAGTTTGGGAAGCTGCTTGCCTGCACTTCCTACTTAAGTAATAATTTTATTCCTTCTCAAGTCTCTGATGGGGTTGAAGACTAGAGAGTTATAGTTTCACAGCTAGACTTAAGTTGTTTAGGATTTAAGAAAATGTTTTAAGGTCTAGAAAAATGTTTTAAGTTGATAAATATAAGATATGACAGAGAATAATTTAAGCACAAAACTTTAGACTTACCTAGATAGGATTTTCTTCAAGGTTACCAAATACAAATGAGCTAAACATTTTGACTGGAACTTTTACATATGGCTTTCCTGATTGTTTCTTAAGTGTTCTTATTGTACATAGTTTATTATAAATAAAGTCCATATGCATTTGGAAAAAAAAAGTCAATGAGTGAGACACTCTCCCAGCACTGATTTCATTCTTAGAACAACTACCCAGTATATTGAATAACATGAGCCAGTTTCACCAAGGAAGGAAACATACTTAATTATGTTAATTAGCTTACCCACGGCCATGCCATCAATAAGTGGTAGAACCAGAATTCACACCCATTCCTGTCTTATCTGAAAATCTCTGATTTCCTTCCTGTGAACTATTTTACAGGGAGGTAGAGAAATATAGGGAAAGAGGGTGAGAAAGAGGGGCATGAGGGAGGGGGACAGATAGGGAAAGAGGAAGAGAGGGGGTAGAGGAAGGGAAGAGAAAGACAGAGATGAGAGAGAAAGGCAAGGAAGAAATGAATGGTTAGATCTTGAATGGTCAGATCACTGAACTGAAGTAGAAGGGAGCCTGTTGTTTCCAGAGACTCCTCCCTAGTTCCTGGAACCCTCAAAAGCAGTGCTCCCACAGCTATCAGTGCACTGACCTGCTCTTTCTCTGGACACTGGCCTGACACTTCACAGAAAACCGGGCAGCTGGCAGCTTATTCCTAGAGGACCAGGTCTCTTAGGACAGAGTTCTCACTGAGACAGCTTTTGTTCTGCAGTTCAGGACCTGAAATGTATAGGACCTTGCTTGGAACTGACACTTAAGATACTGGCATTGTGGCTTCTAAAATCGCCTGGTATTGAGAAATAAACTGTGATAGACCCTCCCTGATTCCCTGCCTTTTCAGCCCACCCCTGCCCCCTCTTACCCCTGTTCCACTCTCCCTTCTCTTCTTCCTCCTTGCACCCGTTTTTTTCTTGGATGTCACCAGCTTGCTTGCTATCATTTGGATTGAGAACGCTCCCCAAAGGCTCCTGTATTTGAGGCTTAGTCCTCAGCTTAGCACTCTCGGGAGGTGGGGTGGTAGAACTTCTAGGAGGTGGGTCTACAGGCTGGACATACGTATGTCCCCACTAGGGCTCATGACCTCCCATCACGGGCTCTGAATTCTAGCCCGAGGAGGGGCCTTCAGATCTAAGCGGAAAAGGGGCTCGTTATTCCCCTAACAGCCACTATCACTGCAGTGGCTCATTTTGCCTGGCAGTGGGTGGGTAGTGCTGCATTTAGTGTCCAAAGCTGAGCAAGACTGTTGATGGCATCTTCCCCCCAGCACCCTACACAGCAGCTTCTGGCAGCGGGGAAGGCTGGCTAGCACAATTTCAGCTTCATTTCTGCATCCTGCAACCAAAATTAGTGTTATTTTCCCTATGAGTCTTTTAGATAATATTGAAAAAAAGAGAAACAATATTCATATATCTGTTTCTTAGTGCAGGTGTTCTTTAAAAACAACTTTTTTTTACATGTTTAAAGCAGTACTTTTTTTCTTTTTTTTGCATTTTTTGTTTATTCTTTTTTTAAATTTATTTTTTATTTATTACAATTTATTCATTTTGTATCCCAGTTGTACACCCTCCCTCAGCCCCTGCCAGTTCCTCTTCTCCTACCATGCCCCTCCCCCAGTCCACTGATAACAGAGGTCCTCCATCCCTTCCATCTGACCCTAGCCTATCAGGTCTCATTAGGACTGACTGCACTGTCTTTCTCTGTGGCCTAATAAGGCTGCCCCCCCACCTCAGGGGGAGGCAATCAAAGAGCCAGACACTGACTTCATGTCAGAGACAGCCCCTATTTCCATTACTATGGAACCCACTTGGACACTGAGCTGCCACGGGCTACATCTATGCCGGGGTTCTAGGATATCTCCATGCATGGTCCTTGGTTGGAGTATCAGTCTCAGAAATGATCCCTGCACCCAGATATTTTGGTTCTGTTGCTCTCCTTGTGGAGCTACTTTCCCCTCCAAGTCTTTCAATCTCCCTCTTCTTTCATAAGATTCCCTGCATTCTGCCCAAAGTTTGGCTATGAGTCTCAGCATCCATCAGCTTTGATATCCTGCTAAGTAGAGTCTTTCAGAGGCCCTCTGTGGTAGGTTCCTGTTCCCTGTTTTCTCCCTTTTCCAATGTCTATCACTTCGTCTTTCTGAATGAGGATTGAGCACCTTACCCAGCATCCTCCTTCTTGCTTAGCTTCTTTAGGTGTACAGATTTTAGTATTATCCTATATTATATGTTTAATATCCACTTATAAGTGAGTATATACCATGTGTGTCTTTCTACTTCTGGATACCTCATTCAGGATGGTCTTTTCTAGTTCCCACGATTTGCCTGCAAATTTCATGATTTCCTTGTTTTTAATTGCTGTGTAGTATTCCATTGTGTAAATGTACCACAATTTCTGTATCCATTCCTCAATTGAGGGACACCTAGAATTGTTTCCAGATTCTGACTATTATGAATAAAGCTGCTATGAACATGGTTGAGCAAATATCCTTGTTGTGTACTTGAGCATCTTTTGGATATATGCCTAGGAGTGGTATGGCTGGGTCTTGAGGAAGCACTATTCCTAATTGTCTGAGAAAGCACCAGATCGATTTCCAAAGTAGTTGTACAAGTTTACATTCCCACCAGCAATGGAGGAGGGTTCCCCTTTCTCCACATCCTCTCCAGCATGTGTTGTCACTTGAGTTTTTGATCTTAGCCATTCTGATGGGTGTAAGGTGAAACCTCAGGGTCGTTTTGATTTGCATTTCCCTGATAGCTAAGGATGTTGAGCATTTCTTTAAGTGTTAAGCATTTCTCTCCCATTTGCTATTCCTTTATTGAGAATTCTGTTTAGCTCTGTACCCCATTTTTTAACTGGATTACTTGGTTTGTTGCTGTTTAACTTCTTGAGTTCTTTATATATTCTGGATATTTGCCCTCTGTCAGATGTGGAGTTGATGAAGATTTTTTTTCCCAGTCTTTTTGTTCTGATGACAGTGATTTTTGCTTTACAAAAGCTTTTCAGTTTCATGAAGTACCACTTATTGTTGATCTTAGAGCCTGGGCTGTTGGTGTTCTGTTCAGGAAGTTGTCTCCTGTGCCAATGAGTTCTAGGCTCTTCCCCACTTTTTCTTCTAACAGGTTTAGTGTGTCTGGTTTTGCTGGTCTAACTGGATATCTACATGTAGAAAAATGCAAATAGATTCATACTTATCACCCTGCACAAAACTAAAGTTCAAGTGGATCAAAGACCTCACTTTTTTTCAAAGTAAGTGTGTGTATGTGTGTGTGTGTGTGTGTGTGTGTGTGTGGTGTCTGTGTGTTTGTGTGTGTGTGTGCATGTGTTTACAGGGGTATGTGTACATGAGTGCAGATGCCTCCGGTGGTCAGAAGAGGGTACTGGATCCCTGGAACCAGTCTCAGGTAGTTATGAGCTCCCCAACAAGGGCTCTGGGAATAGAAGTCAGGTCTTTTGCAAGAGCAGTATGCCCCCTTAACCTCTTAGTGACCTTTCCAGACCCAGTTCTTCCTACTTTCTGTTGCTGTCTCTACTTCTGGCACTCACCCAGTAGATCATGCTTGAAGGGCCACACCTGAGGAAGGTGGGTATGCTGTGACTCCCTTTTGGCCAGTCTTGAGGACTTCTGATGAGGGGTTTAGGATTAAGCCTGTTTCCCTTTACTCCAGCAGTGTCTCCCAGAGGAAGCAGCTCATACTACAAACACACTGTGGAACAGAGAACCTATTCTGTGGGTCATACACATCCAGAATATTTCCACAAAAAAGAATTTTGGCTTTCAAACTTTTCTCTTTGTAGGGTTACTTTTCATTTTAAAAGTTATGGTTAAAATGTTACACCAAACCTAAAATTTGCCATTTTAGCTAACCTTCAATAGATTAGAGACATTTAGTATAGTCACAGTACATTGTTAAAGGATATTTTTCCCCATTGTGAATCCCAAGATTGTGAACTGTAAATACCTGTTTCATTGTGCTAAGGCTCAGTCTTTGATCCTAGGGCTTTCTGTTTACTGTAAACAAGTGGTGTGGCTCAGCCTTAGCACACACCTTTAATCCAAGAGCTTTCTGTAAACAGGATTAAATAAAGTTAACAAGAGGCAGAGCAAGCAACCAGACTGACAGGAAGTGAAGATGGAAAAAAAACCAATAGAGAATGAGAGGAAGTCCAGAGGATGAACAGAGAGACACAGGAAGTAGAAAGGAGGGGCTTCAAGTTGAAGGGTAGTTAAGACACTGTGGGAAGGGCTTTTTCTTCAGGGTTGTCCGCTGAATAGAAAGGTCAGCTGGGTGCTTTCTCTGCCTTTCTGAGCTACTAGGCTTTCACCTTAGCATCTGGCACCTGAGTCTTTTTATTGTAAATCAAAGGACTGGGAGTTTCTTCTTTATAACAACAATATATGGCTATCACTATTGTCCATTTCAACAACAGTTCCCAACTTCCCAAACCCAAACTCTACTACCATTCCACACTGACCCCTGGCTTATCCTCCCCTGCCCCTGGCAAGTACCATTTTACTTTTTAAATTTTTAATCTTTATGTGTATGGGGTGGGATATGGGGTTGCTACTGGTGCCATGTCACATGGTTGAAGGTCAGAGGACAAGATAGAAGGACTTAGCTTCTATCTTGTTTGGATAGGGTCTCTTTGTCATTTGCCTAACCCTAACCCTCTAACCCTAACCCCCAACCCCTAACCGTAACCCTAACCCTAACCTTAAGTAGCTATCTGGCCAGAGAGCTTCCAGGGGTTCTCATGTCTCTGCTCCCTGATCTTGCTGTAGGAGCGCTGGGTTTCCACACATGCTACCATAGCTGGCTTTTTCATGAGGGCACTGGAAATCTGAGCTTAAGTCCTCATGCTTGTGCATCAAGTACTTTACCCACTGGACCATATCCCTAGCCTCACCACCCCACTTTCTGCTTCTATGAATTTGACAATTGTGAGGGCCCTGTAGAAGTGGAAACACACTGGATTTGTCCTTTTGAAGCTGAACATTTCACATAATGTTCTTAGGGCTCACCCTGGCTGTAGCATGGGTCAGGATCTCCTCTATCGCAACTGAGTGGATTCACCATAGTTTGCTTATCCAGTCATCCCAAGTGGACTCTGGTCCTTAATTTAACAAACATTATTCATGCCAATGATGAGGCAAGCACACTATTTGCCACTGGCCACATGACTGCTGCGGACAAAGTAGAGACTGGACCTCAGAGGTGAAACTCTGCTGAGTCATCATTCAAAAAAGAGTGATTCCTTCTTGTTTGAAGAAATCATTATTGCATAGACTGTTCTCAACTTATAAATCCCCACCATTAAAAAAAGAAATCCTCACAGCTGTGTAGAAATGAATTACTAAATTGTGGGAACAGTCATGGAAAAGCTTGAAAACCACCATGCATGTCATGAATCTTCCAGGGGGAAAAGGAGCTCTGATAGCTCTGTCATGTCTGGCCTGTGGCTGCAGAAGCGCCTCTGAGTGCTGGGAGGACAAGGATAGAGATCCTAGTAACTCTTCCCATCCCCAGTACCAATGACTCCAGTGCCAATGCGGGTGCCAATGACACCATGTGTCTCTGGCATGTTTAGGCTCTTGACACCATTTCCTCTGGCTGCTGTTTACTATGAACTCTGCAAAGACTTAAATGTTTTGTTGTTTTGTTTTCTAAAACAGGGTCTCAGTTTGTACAGGCCTTCAATTCCTTATACAAGCCAACACAGCCTTAATTTCATGATCCCTCTGCCTCAGTTTCTTAGGTGCTAAAATGTGGCAAATTAAATTGCTTTTATTGTTTTTAATTTTCCTTTCCTTTCTTTCTTTCTTTCTTTCTTTCTTTCTTTCTTTCTTTCTTTCTTTCTTTCTTTCTTTCTTTCTTCTTTCTTTCTTTCTCTCTCTCTCTCTCTTTCTTTCTTTCTTTCTTTCTTTCTTTCTTTCTTTCTTTCTTTCTTTCTTTCTTTCTCTTTCTTTCTTTGAAATAGAATCATAGAATCTCATGTAGTCCTGGCTTGCTATGTAGCAAAGAATGGTCTTGAACTTTGATCATCCTATCTCTGCCTTTTGAGAACTGGGGTTACAATCATGCTCTACCATGTCTGCTTCATCCAGTGCTGGGGATTGAACTCAAAGCCAGGCAAGCACTCCACCAACTAAGCTACCTCCCCAGCCCTAAAATGTATTTCCTAGAAGCAAGCTCCGTTTTGCCACAGGGCTCTGTGATCAGTTCTGGAGTGAGTAGTAAGAGAATAGGTTTTCTCACCAGAGAACTATGGGACATAACCCCACCTGCTGCCCAGAACGCCCAAAGCAGTATAGGGTGCTAGTTTTCTCACTGAGCATTTGATTGGTGAGTTATTCTAGATCTCCCTCTTGTGGGCCATCAGTGAAGTAAAATACACCATTTACTTTTTTTTTTTTAATTCTTTATTAATTACACTTTATTTACTTTGTATCCCCCCCCTGTGGTTCCCTCCCTCCTCCCGTCCCAATCCCTCCCTTCCTCCACCCTCTGCATGCATGCCACTCCCCAAGTCCACTGATAGGGGAGGTCTTCTTTTCCTTCCTTCTGATCCTAGTCAATTAGGTCTCATTAGGAGTGGCTGCGTTGTCTTCTTCTGTGGCCTGGTAATGCTGATTCCCCCTCAGGGGGAGGTAATTAAAGAGCAGGCCAATCAGTTCATGTAAGAGACAGTCCCTGTTCCCATTACTATGGAACCAACTTGGATACTGAACTGCCATGGGCTACATCTGTGCATGGGTCTTAGGTTATCTCCATGCATAGTCCTTGGTTGGAGTATTAGTCTCAGGAAAGACCCCTGTGCTCAGAATTTTTGGTTCTGTTGCTCTCCTTGTGGTGATCCTGTCCTCTCCAGATCTTACTATTTCCCACTTCTTTCCTAAGATTCCCTGAACTCTGCCCAAAGGTTGCCTATAAGTCTCAGCATTTGCATTGATAGTCTGCAGGGCAGAGCCTTTCAGAGGTCCTCTGTGTCAGGCTCCTGACTTGTTCCCTATTTTCTCCTTCTTCTGATGTCCATCCTCTTTGCCTTTCTAGATAGGAATTGAGCATTTTAGCAAGAGTCCTCCCTCTTGATTAGTTTCTTTAGGTGTACAAATTTTAGTAGGTGTATCCTATATTAACCTTCTCCAAAAGAGACCATATAGTTGATCACAAAACAAGACTCAACAGATACAAGAAGATTGAAATATTCCCTTGTATCCTAGCTGATCACCATGGAATAAAGCTGGACCTCAATGACAAAAGTAGCAAAAGGCCTCCACACACATGGAAACTGAACAACTTGCTACTAAATGACAGCTGGGTCAGAGAAGAAATAAAGAAAGAAATTAATGACTTCTTAGAATTCAATGAAAATGAAGGCACAACATACCCAAACTTATGGGACACAATGAAAGCAGTGCTAAGAGGAAAGTTCATAGCACTAACTGCCTTCAAGAAGAAATTCGAAACATCTCATGTAAGCAACTTAATGGCTCACTTAAAAGCCCAAGGAAAAAAAGAAGCAGACACACCAAAGAGGAGTAGACAGCTGGAAATAATCAAACTCAGAGCTGAAATCAATAAATTAGAAACAAATAAAACAATTCAAAGAATCAATGAAACCAAGAGCTGGTTCTTTGAGAAAATCAGTAAGACAGACAAACCCTTAGCCAAACTAACTAAAAGGCAGAGATAAACTATCCAAATCAATAAAATAAAAAAGGAAAAGGGAGATATAACCACAGAACTGAAGAAATCCAAACAATAATCAGGACTTACTTCAAAAGCCTATATGCCACAAAATTTGAACATCTAAATGAAATGGACAATTTTCTTGACCGATTCCACATGCCAAAGCTGAATCAAGACCGGTAAACCAATTAAATAGTCCTATATCCCCTAATGAAATAGAAGCTGACATCATTTACTTTTAATAAATGTGATAGTGAGTATTATTATAGGTTGTAAATTAATTGCTGTGACTTCTGTAAATTGATCAAGACTTTAAAACTTTTTCTTTTCTTTTTTCTTTATTTTTGGGGTGAGGATTGAAACAGGGTTTCTCTATGTAGCCTTGGCTGTCTTGGACTGGTTTTGTAGACCAGGCTGGCCTCAAACTCAAGAGATCTGTCTGCCTCTGCCTCTGCCTCTCTGAGTGCACTACTGCGCCCAGCCCTTAAAAGTTTTTATTTTAAAATATTACTAACACAAACTGTGATTAGAGTGTAATATCAAAACATATGTCAAACCATCATCATTAAATCTTAACATTCATCTTATATTATTTTATTCTATTTATTTGTATATGCAAGGTGTACATAGCACCTATGTGGGGGTTAGAGGACAGCTTGTGGGATTTAGTTCTCTCCTGCCATGCATGCCCTAGGGACTGAACTCAGGTCATCAGGCTTGGCTGTAAGTGCCTTTACATACTATAACTATTTAGCTATCCCCCGTATTTATTTTAGATCTAGTATCATAACATCTTCTACAATTTGAACTTTATTCTAAATTTGTATTTATTGCGCACATACTTATCGTTAGACATCCAGATACATATGTGTCAACATAATACAAGTTATCTTAGAGGTTTTTAATCTTCTGAAAAAATGTCAGTGTGCATCTTTTGTTCCTTCTAATTACACTTCTGAAGTCTCTCACTGTGGTAATTCCACTGCTTTTCCTTCAAGGCATGTATCTTGCACATCTCTTAACAAAACTTATGAATCTTAACTATTAAGAGAAAGCTTTAGGTAATGGAAAATAACAGAGCTGATCCATCATCTAAGCCTCAACAGCTACTTGAATTAAAGATAAAGGTAATGAGTGTTTTCTACTTTCCCAGGAGTAGGAATGTAGATCCACAGACTGTGTATTACACTTGTTCACATTTATGTTACTTGAAAAGGAAATGACTTCCAAAGCAGAGCAGTCAGAACAAATCAAAAGTGAACACAGACACAATAACACACATGCACATTCATACATGCATGTACACACGCATGCACATACATGCATGCATACACACAATAACACACACATATGCATTTGCTCACAGATGCACACGGGCACACCTACAGTAAAGAAAAAAAGGAGATAAATTATTCACTGATACTCAGTTCACAGATGACACTCAACGACTGTCAACCATGAAAGAAACTTAGTTTCTTCAGAAATCAGAGAAATGCAAATGGAAACCACACACCTTTGCATCTCTTGGTGGCTGGGCTCCTGCCATAGAAGCGTAGAGCAAGGAGCCTGTTTCAGGACAGGCCCTGGGTAAGACTGCTACAGCTTGTTAGGGGATAGGAGGGGTAGATGGGGTACTTCCATGTCTATATTGTAGTGGTATTCCTGTGCTCTATAGAAAAAAAAATCAGCATATACATGGCATTAATCGCATGCACATGCTGTTACGGTTTGTTTAGTCTGAGTCAGTCTCAGGCAACCCAGATGCCCCTGTAACAGGGCTGATATCAGCACCTAACTTGACTCAGAGTTTCAAGAAGTACCAAGCCCATATCCAGAGAAAGAGGGAAGAATGTAAGAAATGGTAACAAAGGAATCCCAGAAATCATAAGCCTCAGAAATGTGGGTGGCCACCTAAGTGGAGGGGCTGCCTCTGTGCTACACACATAATGTATATGTGTATATATGTATATATAATACTATATATTATTATATATACAATCTGCCAGCTGGAGATGAAGCGGGGACAGATTTCTGGGCTATTAATCCAATGCCAGCTCTGTGGATACTGAAAGTTTGAAGATTCAGTTCCCACCTCTGCTCGTTGTAATCTGTGACTGGCAGGCAGCAGCAGCTCTGGGAGTCTTCTCTGCTCAGGATATTCTTCTTCCAAATCTGTATTTGGCAACTGGGACGTCAAATCAATGACCTTAAAGATAGGAAGTGAAACATCACCACTTCCTGGCTCTGGGCTGGTTGAGGTCTTTTTGGTTATGTTTTTGTTTTTCTGTGAATTTGCTGGATTTCCTTCTAAGAGCCCTGCTGCCTCCTACCTCCATCCAGATTCTCTACTCCAGCCCCTGGGTTAATCAGCTTAGGGATCCTTGTACTCCCTGACAATCATCAAAAGGCCAAGTGTCCTGAACATGGACTAGGACTGGAGTGGAGCAGGACTTCAGTTTAAAGTGGACACAAAGAAGTCCTGGTAGCACACACCTAGACAGGAGACCCATGAATTCAAGACCCGTGTGGACTTTAAATACAGACCCTGTCTCAGATGCAACAATAAAAACAAAACGATCCAAAGCCTTACATAGCTAGGTATCAAAGATGCCTTCAGACTTACAGCAGCTGAGATGGTTGACATCCTACCTCTCCTTCTCAGGAGGACTCTGAGTACATGACACCACAAGGACTAAATTTAAAAGGCAGAAGACAAGATGAGCAGGAAGTCCTGGGGAAAGATGAGAGGGATAAGGGAGATCTGGCAAGCCCTGTAGGCAGCTAGACCAGGTTCTAGCTGCTGAAAAGACAAAAAAGGAAGATGTAGGAGGAAGAGAAGGTGAAGGGGAGGAGGGAAGGAGGGATGCGGGGAACAAAGGCAACTCCTCTTGCTTGGCGATCCTCATGCAGGCTTCTTGTACCCTTAACTCTTCTTATTTAACCTAAAGCCTGACCTCTCCAAAGGCAGTCGGTTTTTCCAGGGATTGGCAGTCGTAGGAAGGCAATCAGTTATGTTTTGTTTGTTTTTACTGGGCATTTAATCATTAAACTTAAATAATCAGAAAATCCAGAATATGGAGAAGCTAGCAATGCTAGACACACTTGTAATTTCAGCCCTTGGGATAAGGAGGGCATTGAATCAGGAATACAAGGCCATTCTTAGATACACAGTAAATTCAAGGTGAGACCCAATTTCAAACAAACAAGCAATGTCAAGAATACTCTTAAGAAGCCAGGCTGGAAAACAAGAAAATCATGAAATTTGCAGGCAAATGGTGGGACCTTGAAAAGATCATCCTGAGTGAGATATTCCAAAAGCAGAAAGACACACATGGTATATACTCACTTATATAGACCTATAAGATAGGATAAACATACTGAAATCTGTACACCTAAAGAGGATAAACAAGAAAGAGGACCCAGGATAAGATGATCAATCCTCACTTAGAAAGATAAATGGGACGAACATTGGATGTAGGAGAAAACAAGCAACAGGACAGGAGCCTACCACAGAGGGCCTCTGAAAGACTCTACCTAGCAGTGTATCAAAGCAGATACTAAGACTCATAACGAAACCTTCGGCAGAGTGCAGGGAATCATAAAAAAGAAAGGAGAGTTAATATAACCTGGAGACGACAGGAGCTCCACAAGGACCAAATATATCTGGGCACAGGGGTCTTTTATAAGATTGTTTCTCCAACCAAGGACTATGTATAGATATAACCTAGAACCTCTGCTCCAATGTAGCCCATGGTAGCTCAGTATCCAAGTGGGTACCCTAGTAAGGGGAACAGAGACTATTTCTGACATGAACTCAATGGAGGGCTCTTTGATTTCCCCCCCTTCTCTGAGGGAGGAGCAGCCCTACTAGGCCACAGAGGAGGACTTTGCAGCCAGTCCTGAAGATACCTGATAAACCAAGGTCAGATGAAAGGGGAGGAGGTCCTGCCCTATCAGTGGACCTGGAAAGGAGCAGGGAGGAGATGAGGGAGGGGGAGAGGGAAGGTGAGATTAGGAGGGAATGAGGGAGTGGGATACAGCTGGGATACAAAGTTGATAAACTGTAACTAATATTAAAAATAAAAATATATTAAAAAAGAAACTTAAAAATAAATAAATAAAATAAAAGAAGCTGGGCTGGAGAGATGGCCTAATGGTTACGAGCAGGGACTGCTCTTCCAGAGGACCCGAGTTCAATTCCCAGCACCCAGCACCCAGCACCCATATGGCAGCTCACTATGGTCTGTAACTCCGAGATCTGACACTCCCACACAGACATACATTTAAATAAAACCACCAACCCACATAAAATAAAGATAAATAAACTATTAAAAAGAGAAGCCTCATCCCTCCTCTGCTTCCAGTCTCCTCAGGTGTGAAGTGATGACTTGGCAAGGTGGTTTCCCTGAGGCCTCCTCCAGTTTGGATAGTGTATTATTTTAAGTAAAAGTTGAGAAATTCTCAGAAAACTGAGAATTCAATTATTTTAGAAATATGTCAGCAGAGGGTGGCAATTCATTTCAGCTTCCCTTATGATTTAATTCAATGATCTCTGTCCAGAAGACCTCTGGGGTTCATCTACATTGTATTTGGTCCAACCACCAGAGAAGCTCCCACAGGCTCAGAGCCTGCCTGCTTTTCACACATGTCATCAGGGACGATCCCAAGAACTTATTGTCTCCTCCCACTTCCCTTCATTCATCTGTTTCTCACAGTACTGTTTGAAAAGATTACTCTTTGGCATAGGAACCAAGCTATCAGCATCAAAAGTCTTCAAGCAGACTGTTTATCATTACGTCACTGATAATCTGAGTGAACGACTGAGCCCTGTTGTGGAGATAAACATGGTTTTGTTCTAATCCCAGGTGTGGGATGTGGGACTGAGTCAGATGGTCCACAGCAGCAGACTGTTTGCCTCATGCAGGCTCTGAGAGGAGCTCTTTGCCAGCTGCAGATAGTTTAAATCTGAGGACTCTGGAGAGAGACTAAATACTGGAGCCCAGAGAGTGTGGAGCTCCAAGAAAGAACAAGGCTCCCCCCTTTGGTTGTTGCGGTGATACAAGGAGTTGGAGATCTCCTGATTGGATTGGACTGACTCCAGGAAACCTCATGACCCTGACCAGCAGGAAGCAACTAAGAGAACTGCATCCCTTCTCCCACTACCTTTCTCTCTCTCCTACCTGATGTTGGGGTGTTGGAAGGGATTGGAGTGGAATAGGGAGAAAAAGCTAAAAGAAAAATAAAAGGTTTTTAAAGTACGCCTACAGAGCCCTTGGCTCTACATGATTTTCATCTCTAGAGCATCTCGTGCCAGAACCAAAGTTTTCTGGGTTGTCATTAACTGCAGACAAAACTGCCTGTTCACTCGAGAAGCCACTGATTAACATCTACCCACTACAATTTTGGTATTAATTATCTGGGAGAACTGGTTTTAAGTGTCCAAATCTATGCATGGGAATTGAAGTTAAAAAAAAAAAAAAAGTCTTGTGGGCAGGGAAGCTGAGTGAAGTCCTGAGTCGATGTGTGTTGTTGACATGAGTATGGCCAATGCCTCAGTACCATAGACATGGCCAATCCTTCTGCTGACCCAAGTGTGAATGTTGACAGTGCATGCACAATATGTTCACCAATTCCCAGAAATTTGTGGTCTGAAGACTGCTCCCCTACAGAGACTGCTCTTACTGAGATTACCCAAACCTGCCTCATCTGATTGCAGTAACCCCACCTCCTTGTGCAACAGCCTGTTCAACTGTATGTAATAAAATACGGAGCTTCTGTGCCGTGATAGCTCCATTGGAACACCCAGCTCCAGCTTTTGTTGTTATTGGGCTGTGTGTGTGAGAGAGAGAGAGAAAGAGAGAGACAGACAGACAGAGACAGACACAGATTTCTTCATTCTATTGCCCCTACTCAGGGTTCTGGAATATAAGCCAAGCAAGGACACATATCTTGGCATTCTCTCTGAGCCCCCATGAAGTTAAAAGGTGAAGCTCTTTCATTTTCTTCTCCTGTCTTCTTTCAGGTGCTAGCTGAAGCTTAAGTTTGCTTCCCATAGTGCAGTGATTCTCAGCCTTCCTAATGAGGCATCCCTTTAATACAGTTCCTCATGTTGTGGTGACTGCCAACCACAAAGTGATTTTCATTGCTACTTCATAAATGTGATTTTCTAGTTATGAATCATAATGTAAATATCTGATGTGCATATCTGATAGGTGAACCCTGTGGGGGGGGGTCAACCCCAAAGGGTTGTGACAGGTTAAGAACCACTACTCTAGTACTTTGGGCTTTTCTATTCTTCCTCTAAAGCTTCCTTTGCAAGCATGTGTCTCTTGTCATGTAGCTGACCTCCTTGCTTACTGCATATGGCATGACTCTCTCTAAGAATTTATAATAAACGTCTTTGAAACTAAAGAGAAAAAGCAAAGAAAATAAAACAACGTTTTTAAGGCTTTCCCTTGTCGATGGCTTGAGCATTGCTATAGCCTGTTTTTCTGTATCTAGGGAAGAGCCTGTTTCACCACTTGGTGCCAGCTGCCTTAGTTAGTTCAACCAGATAGCACAGTGAAGATGAAGTACCTCCTTCCTCCAAAGAGCCATATCTCACCATTGTGCACAAACTTTCTCTTCTTGCTCTAAGGATTACAATCTGTGTCACATAAACAAAAGCGTGACTTTACATAGAAGCCATCACTGCATGGTTTCTCAAAGTCATCCTTGTTGCACTAGTAACTTTTTTCACTGTAGTAACAAAATACCTGACAAGAAGTGAATTGAGGGAGGAATTCTTGGGCTCATGGTTTCCGAGTGTGGTCTCCCATGGCAGTGTGGCAGGAAGGCGGTGGCAGTGGAAGTAACAAGCTGCTTGTTCACCTCTCTCCACACCCAGAGACAGAGGCAGGATGGGAAGCCATGTCAAGGTTGACTGTGAGCCTCAATGCCCACCCAACAGAAAACACCTGGTTCTGGTAGTGTCCACCTTCCAAAGATCTCACAACCTCCCAAAACAACCCAACTGGGTCTCAAGCCAACTGGGGACCAACTGTTCAAACATGAGCCCATAGGAGATGCTTTACCTCTAAACCATAATAAATATTGTTGATTTATTCAAACTCAGGAGCTGCAGAAGTAGGACCTAATTGATTCTTAGGAGCTGTAGTCTGGAGGAAGAGTCCATGGCTCTGCACTGTGTTCTGAGGCAGGCAGGGAATAGGCGTTAATGTAGGCTACTGAATGCCGAAAAAGAGCAAGGGCTATGTGGTCAATGGAGTATAAGTAGAACAGACATGTCCAGACAGCAGAAGTTCAACAACCTCCTGATGTACGTCTTGTCCACTTGTTCTGGTCACGCCAGATGTCTTTGGTCAAAGTGTGGAGGTGAGCAAAGGTCATGTTTCACTCAGCAGCTGGAACCCTGCATTAGAACTGTCCTTTTTCTGGCATCCAAAGTCCACTCTGTGAAGCTTTATGTAATGACTTTGGTTTGGCTTCTTTCTGCCTGACATCACTATACTCTCTCCAATCCCCACCCAACCCCAGTCTTGGGCCCATTCTTGAAGACAGGAAGCCATTAATGTCAGGGAGATGCCTTTCATGTTATATCTGTGTGTTTTCTGAAATATCAGCCACTTCTGCGGGATAGGGTCACTACATGGTTAAAGGAGAAAGCCTACCTGTATCCCAAATGACCAGCTCCTAAATGATGGGTGGCAATAGAGATTTTGAACAGTTGGGTGACTGGTGCAGACAGAGAATAGGTTCTCCATAGAGCTTTCTCCAAATATTTTATTATTTTATAGGTATGGGCATTTTGGCTGCATGTGTGTATGTATGCCCACATGTGCCTAATTCCCACAGAGGCCAAAAGAGGACACTGGATGCCCTAAAACTGAAGTTACAGATGGTTGTGAGCCATCGTATGTGCGCTGAGAACCAAACCCATGTCCTCCAGAAGAACAGCACTGCTCTTAACCACCAACCCATCTCTGCCGTCCCTTCATGGGGTTTTTAAGACAAGGCAGAGCACAGGTTGGTAAAGCTGGCCACTAACATCTGGGAGGACTTGGAGGTAAGAAGAAAAACTGGGAAAATAAGGAGATCTTTTCAAGCCTTTGTCTTTGAAACGATATACCAGACAGAACCAAGGGTAAGCCCAGATGAGCTTACTGGAAGGAGCCTGAACAAAGACAACACTAAAACTAACACCATTTGATTGACTGTTAATGTTTTTTTCAAAGATTTTTTTTTTTATGTGCATGTATACCATGTGTGTGCAGGTGTCTTTGGAGGCCAAAAGAGAGTATCAGATCCACTGGAGCTGGCTTTGTGAACTGTCTGACATGGGTGCTGAGAATTTAATTTGGCTCCTCTAGAAGAGCAGTAAGCAAAAACCAATGAACCATCTCTCTAGTACCCTCCCCAACCCCCATTCCCCACACACTTTTGTTGTTGCTGAGACAGGGTCTCACTATATACCCAGGCTGACTTCCAACTCACAGAGGCCCACATGCTTCTGTCTCCTGAGAGCTGAGATTAGTGGTATACACCCTCATTCCTGGATAATGATCTCCCCTTCCCACTTTTGAAAAAGAGTCTTATGTAGCTTAGGCTGGCTTCAAACACACTATGTAGTTAGTCAAGGATAACACTGAACTTGTGATCCTCATGCTGGGATACTAGGTGTGCCCCACCTCACTAACTCCTGAGATAACAGCCATCCACCTCGGTGGGAAAGGTTTACTACGTAATTGGGCTTATTTTGTTTTTTTAGAATTGTCCAATACTTTATCCCATAAACACAGAGTAAGTGTTCCCATGGCCTGAATGGAGGAGGCTGGTTTTCAGACAGGAAAAGATTGAAGAAAACATCAACAAAGAAAAACAAAACAAGTTATTTCAAAATTACTTTCTCCATAAGATGGGGGCAGGGAGGAAGAACAACAAGAAAATAACTGGTTAAGGCCGGGTTACTTTTATTAAGGTAAAGATGGTGACAGATCTCAAGTGAACTGAGTCTGGCAACAGCCTGATCGTGGATTTTTGGCTGCTGAAAATAACAGAACAATCAGTTCATGTGGTTTGACCACTGAGTTTGGTGTCTTATTACAGCAAGCTTAGCATGGTATCCATCAACAAAACAACTGGCTGATGTTGAAAACAAAAGTAAATCTCCAAAAAATGCTCAAGGAATGAAGTTCCCACAAACCCTGCATGTCTCATGCTTTTTCTCAGGTATGCCGCAAAAGAAAAAACTAACAGTTCATGAAGAAAATCTGAATTCCAAAGGGTAATAAAGACTGACAAAAAGGGGTGTGTGTGTGTGTGTGTGTGTGTGTGTGTGTGTGAGGGAACCTTCTGGCGTTTGTGGTTCTGAGAACTATGAGCCCAAATAAGCTCTACATTAAGAAATATGTGACCAGGAATCAGGTCCGCATTCAGTGGTAGGGACTGGTGAATCAAGTCTGAAATATGTAGGCAAACTTAAGGACTGTTGTGCAAATGAGTACCTAGATTTATGCTGGGGATCATCAAGGCCTTCATACATGCTCCAAGGAAGGGTCTAGAAAGCCCCTACCACTCCCCCCCACACACCTCTTCCTCTATTGAGCTGACACAGGTATGTGGTTCCAAGCAATGCACTGAGTCAGCCTTCAGGGGGAGAGGTCTAATTTGCTCAGATTCCTGAGGAAGGAATTTCACGAGTCCTTGACTGACCTGGAATACTGCCATATAAATGTTGAGCAATAGATTAGAAAGTTTAAGTTAAGGCAACCAGGTGGCCCCTGGTCTCATGTTTCATTTTCTTGAGGAATTCTGAATGACAGCTGTTTTCTTAATCTTATTTCACAAGAGCTAAACATTGGGCCAAGCCTACATACCCTAGGTTTTGACCTTGACTCTCTTGAGGCTTTCTGTTTCCTCAGCTGGGGAGGAAGGACTTTCAGGCAGTAGTTAAACTAGGCCCCTTTGAATTCTAGCGTCCTGGTTTCTAACTGCTTGCTGGGCTTCCAAGCAGTGACCTCTGTGGGCCAACAATGCCCTGTGTGAGATCACTGGGCTCTGAGAGACAGCTTGCGGTGGCCTGTTGAGCACTGCTTCGGCAAGGCAAGCCAGCATGATCTAACACCATCTAGAAAAATTACATCTTTTCATCCTTCACAGACCAAATTTCACTTATGACTCTGCTTGGCAAATAACTTGCTTTCAGAGCTGCCAGAGTGGCAACTCATTGACAGGTATGGGGCTAGGATAAAGACTCAGGCAGTCCAGGCGCCTGGACCAGTGGGAGCAGTGACCTGCTGGAAGTGGGTTCATGGGCTCCTGGGGAGCGGTACTGAGGCTGATTCATCAGAAGAGAAGGGCGTCACTGTGGCTACGCCTCCCTTCTGGGAGAAAGGTTCTGTGGAAGCTCCAGCTGCTGAAAAGGGGAGTCTCTGATATACTCTGTGTACTGTTAACATTTATAAAAATAATAATAATAATGGAGAGGAAAGCCTTTAAAGTATGAGAAGGCTACAGGGTCTGCCTAGAGAGCATTATCGGGAAGAAAAAAGTGTTACAAAATATTATTTTTAGAAAAATTCGTCATGGCATCAATGAAAAGCAAGGGCACACTCTCCTGATTGTAAGATCTCATGTTCATGTGG
Organism: Meriones unguiculatus; assembly: GCF_030254825.1. NCBI lineage: Eukaryota > Metazoa > Chordata > Mammalia > Rodentia > Muridae > Meriones > Meriones unguiculatus. Next base: position 16,113,259 of record NC_083368.1, on the reverse strand, counting down.
GGAGAGGGCGTGTCCACATGTGCCTTTACCCTGCTGTCTTCCCCAATCACTTCATCCAGTTTTTAAATTTTTGTAATTAATTTTTAAGGAAGTTAAGAGTTTATTTTGGCTTACAATTTGTAGGGATAGAATTCATCCTGATGGGGAAAGCATGGAAACATTGTGACAGGAAGAGTGGTTGATGAGAGGGCTGTGGACACAGCCAAGCACTAGAGTGAGCTCCTGTGCTTAGGCTGAGGGCGTTCTCCTTGTCAGTCACCTGGGACCCCAGTCCAGGAAATGACATCAACCATATTCAGGGTGGATTTTTGCACCTCCGTTAGCCTATTCTAGATAACCCCCACAGGTACTCTGAGAGGCTTTTCTCCACAGTGATCCTAGACCCTGTAGAGTTGTCAGTGTTAACCATTACAGGGAAAGGGGACTCTGGCAAGGCCCTTTTAGTAAATTATGCTAAGAGCCAGGCAGCTAATCCCTGCACTCAGGAGGCAGAGGCAGGCAGATCTTTGAGCTCGAGGCCAGCCTGGTCTACAAAGCAAGTTCCAGGACAGCCAGGGCTACACAGAGAAAGCCTATTTAAAAACAAAACAAAACAAAACAAAAAAAAAGAAAATCAATTAAAAAAAATAAGCTATGCTGACAAAAGTATGGAGTGGATGTTATCATTGTATTATTGTTGGTTAGGGAAAGTTTCACTACACACACTCTAATCCATGACTGTTTTGTATACAAATTTTATTTATTTTATGTATGTGAGTGTTTTGCCCGCTTGCATATACATTAACTATGCCCAATGCCCTAAGGGGACAGAAGAGGCACTCGACCTCCTGAAACTGGAACTACAGATGACTGTGAGCTGCAGTGTGAGTCCTGGGCCCCAAATTCAACAAGGGCAGCAAGAGACTGCTGAGCCAACTCTTCAGCCATGGTGCACCTGGCTTCTATGTGGGTGCTTGGTAGGCAGCTTGATGCCTCATGCTTGCAGAGTGTGCACTCACCCACTAAGCCATCTCGATAGCCCTAAAGTATGCAAGTGTGAGGGTGTGTGTGTGTGTGTGTGTGTGTGCATGTGTGAGTGTGTAAGAGAGATTGTGAGTGTGTGTATGAGAGTGTGTGTGTTACTGTGAGTGTGTATGAGTGAGAGAAAATGTGTAAGAGATTGTGTGATTGTGTGTGAGAGTGTGTGTGAGTGTATACAAGAGAATGTGTGAGTGTGTATTTGGGGGAAGGGAGTGTGTGTGAGAGACTGTGTGTTTAAGAGTGTGTATATAAGAGAGTACTGTGAGATAGTGTGTATTTGTGTATGAGGTGAAGGGAGTGTGTGTGTCAGAGTGTTTGTGTGTTAGAGAGTGTATGTGTGAGATAGTGTGTGTGCAACTGTGTGAGAGGGTATGTATGAGAGTATGTGTAGGAGAGTGTATGTGATAGTGTGGGTAAGAGAGAGTGTCTGTGACAGTGTGTACTTATGAAAGCAGACACACATGCTGTGGCAGGTATATAAAGGCCAAAGGCCAAAGTGAGGTGTTGCTCCTCACCTTCAGCCATGTTTGATAGTCTTTCTGCTGTCCACCACTGCATACGTTGGCCTAGCTGACCTTTCTTCCCAGGCTCTCCTGTTGCTGCCTCCCATCTCTTCACAAGATCACACGTGTAGAGTACAGTGCTCAGTGTCTGAGGATTTGAACTCAGGTCTCAAACTTGAATAGCAAGTGTTTTGCCCACTGAGCTATCTTCCCAGCTCAAGTCTCAGGTTTTAAAGCAAAGCCAATGGATAAAGATCTAGGTTTTGTGGTATTTAAACATGCGTGCATGTCTATCCATGTATATGTCTGCGAATGTGTACACACCGTTTGTGTCTTCCTTTTGCTCTCTGCCTTGTTGGTATTTATAATTTACATGTATCCTCACTGCAGAGGAGAAGAGGAAGCCATGCTTTTTCTGGAAACATGTTCATTCTGCTCTTGAGCTTAGTCAGGTTTTGACTAGCTATAGAAATCTAGGTTTGAGATCCCATTTTGAATTTGCAGCCACTTCTCTATAGTCTTTCTGAATATGATTCTGCCGCTGAGAAGTGTAATGTGATCCGTTGTAAATGTCAGCTCTCCTGGGATGTCTCCTCATTGGTTGCACTGTGTTCTTTATTGATGTTGGTCATCTAGCCTCCATTTCTGATTCTATTTTCTAGAACTCATTGCAAGTAAGATGGTCCTGAAAGAATGCCCTATCTTTCTCTGGGGTCACCCCTCACTTTCTGAGTTTCCTGTACTTTAGAAAATCCCCTTCTGTTTTCCAGTCTTCTACTGATTTTGCTGTGGCAGGCATATTTTAAATTTCAACTGTCCCTTTTGTTTTCTGATGTCCTTTCTCTGGTTCTTTGCATGTGGTATTCTTGATTTCTCAGTTTCAGTATTTTGCAAGTTTTGGGTTGTTCCTCTTTTTGTGGCTCTCCACAGATTTTTTTTTTTTTTTTCCTTTCTGGAGGTTTTTCTCAAATGCTGTGGTGGATCCTTGGCATCTGTATCAGTCCATGTGGGCAAGTGGAACAAAACATCACAGACTGGCTGGCTAACGTTTGTACTTCTTTTCACAGAAGTACAAGATCAAGGCACTGGCAGGTGGCTTCCAGTTAAAGCCACTCTTCTGGATTCACGTATGGCCCCTTCTTGACAAACCCTCATGTGTTCTTTTCTCTGTGCATGTATCCTGATATAAGGTCACCAGCTCCATAGGATCAGGACCTAACCTATCCTATAAGCTCATTTAACCTTAATCACCTCCCTAAAGGCTCTTTCACAAATATGATAATGTTGGTGATTAATGATTTGACATAATTTTGGAGAGTCATGGTTCTCCAAAAGTCCATATCAGCATTCCATTCCACCGGAAAAGCAGGACAAACAAGCTATTGGACATTCTGAGTATTGGAGCAGCTTTGGCCATGAGCCTATCTTCAAGGTATCTGAAGAAGAGGTAGAATTTGTGGGAAGCTCTAGAACAACTGTTCTCAACCTGTGGGTCACAACCCCATGGGGGGGGTGTGTCTCATATCAGATATCCCACATACCAGAATTTAAATTACAGTTCATAACTGTAAAATTACAGTTATGAAGTAACAACAAAAATATTGTTATGGTTGGGGTCACCACAACATGAGGAACTGTGTTAAAGAGTTGCAGCTAGGAAGGTTGACAAGCACTGCTCTAGAACCTTTTTGGCCTTTTCTCAGGTCCATCTCCTCCTACAGAAGTTCTCCCTTCCCCCACCTCAACCACAGCAGCCTCAACTTTGCTATCTTGTGTATATGTGGTGGACATGAGGACTCTGCGTGGTGCCTAAGTTCCCCATCCAAACGTTTTAAATGTCTCAGTTTCAGCCCTGAGCTTCCCCCTGTGGGCGGAGCCTCTTCAGTTCGTTCATCCTGCCTGGGCTCTTCTGTGAACTGGGGTGAAGAGAGGCACTCTTCTGACTGCACATGTGTAGACTTGCCAAGGTCCCACTCACTCCAGCAGCAGCTCAGCCTATCTCTACTGCACAGTCCTCTCACTTCCCACTCAGGCTGTGGCCTCCTCTCTCCTTCCAAATTATGAGCACATGTTAAAATCTCACATGCCTTGGCTGTGGGTGTGGCTCATTTGGTAGAGTGTTCTAACATACACAAACCACTGGGTTTGGTCCCCAGCACCTCCCATACCTAGGCATGGCAACACACACCTGTAATCTTAGCACTCAGAAGGTAGAGGCAGGAGAACCATGAGCTTATGGTCATCCTTGGCTACTAAGTGAGTTAAGTGAGCTTGAGGTCAACCTGGCCTACATGAGACCTTGTTTAAAAACCAAACCAAAGCAAAAACAGAAACGAAACAAAAACTCACTTGCATTCATGGTTACCAGGCTGTTCCCATGGGAGTGTGTAGCTTTGTTTTCATTCATAGTTGAGTCAAAGGATGCAAACACATGCAGAGCACTGCTTTGAAAGAAGTCTCTCAACATACTGTATCACAAATGCTCCATGTGCATCGCCAGGCTCTGCGGGTAGCTCTACCACACGGACTGCAGAACTTTGCAGGAACCAGCACTAAGAGTGCACAGGCTCTGCCTTTTCCTCCTGGCAGGCCAGAGCTGCTGGGCACTGTGCAGCATTTGCTCACAGGCTTCCCCAGGCACCTGCTGCATATGAGCAGCCCTAAACAGGAACACTACTCATAATGTTCTGCAAATTACACTATGCCCTTCTTGCTTTTCCCCCTGTGCATGTGTGTGAGTGTATGTCCATGTGGGAGGTTTATATGCATGTGAGTACACGTGTGATGAGGCCTGAGGTCAATGTTGAATATCCTTCCTTTATCACTCTCCTCATCTGTCCTTTGAGACAGGGCTTCTCACTGGACTTGAAGTTCAGTGATCTGTCTAGGGGAGGTGACCAGTGAGCTTCAAGGATCTGTCTCTCTGCCCTCCTTAGCACTGAGGTTGCAGGCACATGCTGCCCTGTCTGGCTTTTTAAAATAAATTATTGTTTATTAATTACAACTTATTCATTTTGTATTCAAGCTGTAGCCCCCTCCCTCATTTCCTCTTAATCCCACCCTTCTTTCCCCTTCTCCTCCCATGAACCTCTCTAAGTCCACTGATAGCAGAAGTCTCCTCCCCTTCCATCTGACCCTAACCTATCAGGTCTCATCAGGACTATCGGCATTGTCTTCCGCTATGGCCTGGTAAGGCTCCCCGCTTAGGGGGAGGTGATCAAAGAGCCAGCCACTGAGTTCATGTCCGAGACAGCTCCTGTTCCCATTACTAGTGTACCCACTTGGACACTGAGCTGCCATGGGCTACATCTGTGCCGGGGTTCTAGGTTATCTCCATGCACGGTCCTTGGTTGGAGTATCAGTCTCAGAAAGGACCCCTGTGCACAGAATTTTTAGTTCTGTTGCTCTCTTTGTGGAGCTCCTGTCCCTTCCAGGTCTTTCTATCTCCCCCATCTTTCATAAAATTCTCTGCACTCTGTCCAAAGTTTGGCTATGAGTCTCAGCATCTGCTTTAATACCCTGCTGGGTAGAGTCTTTCAGAGCCCTCTGTGGTAGGCTCCTGTCCTGTTTCATATTCTCCCTCTTCCCATGTCTATCTATCCCATTTGCCCTTCTGAATGAGGATTGAGCATCTTACCCAGGGTCCTCCTTCTTGCTTAGCTTCTTTAGGTGTACAGATTTTATTATGTTTATCCTATATTATATGTCTAGTATTCACTTATAAGTGAGTATATATACCATGTGTATCTTTCTGCTTCTGATATACCTCACTCAGGATGATCTTTTCTAGTTTTCTCCATTTGCCTGCAAATTTCATGGTTTCCTTGTTTTTAATTGCCAAATAGTATTCCATTGCATGTCTGGCTTTTTATGTGGGCTCTAGGGATTCAAACTCAGGTCTTCATAATTGCCAGCTTCAGGGTCCCTCTCCTTGCTTCCTGCTCATCTCTGTGGCTTTAAAATATGCTGCATGACAGCTCCAGCTGATTAACTTCATCACTGAAAGGACAGCTTCATTTTAGCAATTCTTCTGCTGAGAAAAGCTTTGATTGTATCTGCCTGGGAATGTCAACATCACAATGAAGACATTCATGTGTGTGTTAGGATAGGCATCCATACCTTACCTTCACCGGTTAGAACTCAAGCCACTGAGTCCATTCACCGTGCCCTCAACAGGGGGCCATGGTGCTCATCCCTGCTTGTTCTCTCTTCAGCATCTAACAGTGCATGCTTTTACATTTCAGTCTGGCTGGTGTCTGATCAGAGTGTCAGAGGTCTACACTCTCTGTCCAAGTAGGTTGGGCATGGATAAGAGATGATGATGCTCTTCCATGTTACCTCCTCTCTTTGAGCTGTCTCTCTCTGCTCAGAGGTAGGACAAAGACTTTTATGCTGCCTATTTCATACTGACCTATCTAAATGTTGATCCTATGGATACTGTTTGAAGAATTTTTGTGACAGAAAAGATATAAATTCTTTGTACTCAAAAAAAAAATCAAAGTGATTGTTCTTAAAATACTGAAAACAGCCGGGTATGATGGTGCATGCCTGTGATCCCAGTACTCAGGGAGACAGAGGCAGATGGATCTCTGTGAGACAGAGGCCAGCCTGGTCTACAAAGCAAGTCCAGGACAGCCAAGGCTACACAGAGAAACCCTGACTCAAGAAACCAAAAAACAAAACAAACAAATAAACAAAACCCACCAAACACAGAATTTACTCCATGTGGACAGTTCTCTAATACAGCTTCTCTTTCAATGATCTTCCCTAGAAACATTGGAATTTAAAAATGTGAAATTCACGATGAAGAATATCACACTTCGATGTTTTCTCTATGGATCCATGACCATTGGGCTCTGGACAGCTCTGCTACTTTCGTTTTTAAAGTACAATTATGAGGACAGACATCAGAGGAAAATCCAGGAGCCCAGAAGGGCTAGGTCACTTGGAAATGTGTACCAGCAAACCTATGACTCAAAGGAAACTCCCAAGCAGAACACTAATGGTAAGTTTGATGCAGATGAACCTGGAAAGCCAGAATTATATCTAGGGTCAAACTGTGTTTTTCTGTTAACTACTTTCAAGGGAAAACATATTACAAATTCAGCATTTGGAAGAATAAGAGAATGCCCTCCTTCAGGTAATTTAACTTCCAAACTATAAAATATTTCATAGATGGATATATTATACATAGAATTCAATAGAGCATTTACACACACATTTACCACCTAAATTTCTCGTTTTTGTGTAGTTTGCAATATTGGCTTCAGGCAGCTTTCTGTTTTCCTCAGAAATGAATTTCAACAAGTACAATAGAAATATCACCCCCAAACCTTCTCCACCTACCAATGTCAAAGACAACTGTTGTCTGAATCCAGCAATGTCATTCCACATCCTCTGCATGCTATTCCTTAGTTCTGGTACTGCATAGTTTAACATATCTGTAGACAGTCTGTGTCAATATTCTCTGGGAATTTGCTCCCCCTAACACTCACTGTTGTAAGATTTGTGCTCCATGGTCACACGGGATGAACGGTTTGACAAAATAAGTCTCCAAAGATGAAGAGAATAATAAAGAGACCGTGAACGGCTTGAAGGCAGATGTGTTCTGGGCTCTGGGGGGCTCTGGAGCACTACTGGCAGTGTGAGGAGAGTGGGAATGGCCCTCGCAGCACTTCCACCCCTGCTTTCTCTCTTCTCTGTAATTCCTGAGTTATAGTTAGCTGTATGCTTACACCATGGACCCCTGAGAATCTTTCTATTTCCAGTTCATTTCTCTGCTGTTCATACCACACCAATCCAGTTGACCTGATCTCAGACTCAGAGGCTCTGCTCTGTGGAGTTTAACTACTACTTAGAGTTACCCTAACTCTACTTAGGTTAATCATCATTCCTATCATTTCCTTTTGGTTAGTTTTGTCCCTTAGCTGAGCTCTCCTTTTTCTGTCAGCTTCTAATGCTGCTGCAGTGACTGCTTTAACATCTTAGTAAGTTTGGTCCAGCTGTTTCAGCTCAGTGTTGGAATCTATTGGCTGTCCTTTTAAATTCCATTTGGGACTTTCCCAGTTCTTGTTACGACATTTTTTTTTTATTAGATCCTGGACATTAAAGATACTGAGAGGTGGGACTGGAGAGATGACTCAACCATTAAGAGCACTGACTGTTCTTCCAGAGGACTGAGGTTCAATTCTCACCACCCACATGGCAATTGTCTGTTAACTCCTGTTCCAAGAGATCCAACTCCCTTACATGGATATACATGCGTTCTGTTGCAGGATATTTGATCCCATTATGAACTCCAAAATCGTGAACTGTAAAACCCTTTTTCTTGTTTGGTGTGGTTGAGCCCTATCACACACCTTTAATCCAAGAACTTTCTGTTTATTGTAAACTGGTGATTATGGTGTGGTTCACCCAGCCCTAGCACACACCTTTAATCCAAGAGCTTTCTGTGCACAGGATTTAATAAAGTTAACCCTAGGACAAGAGGCAGAGCAAGAAACCAGCTGACAGGGATTAAAGAGTAGGAGGGACTTTGAATTGAGGAAGGGCTTTTGGGGCTTTTAACTCTATAGTTTAGGCTGTAGCTCTCTGGCTTTTTGGGCCTTGGGCTATTGTTTTTTGTTTTTTGTTTTTTTGTTTTTGTTTTTGTTTTTTTTTTTGGCCTTTTCCTCCTGGGCTATCAGCTGTGCCAGTGAGCCTTCTGGGTTTTTTCCACCCAGACCTGAGCTGAGAAGGAAGGTCAGCTGGGTGCTTTCTCTGTCTCTCGGAGATAGTAGGTTTTCACACCAGCACCTGGCTCCTGCGTCTTTATTGGTAAAAAAAAAAAAAACGGTTCCGATTTTCATTTTTTAAAACAGTCAAAACACTAATGTACATAAAATAAGTTATATAAAAATATATTGAGAGGCATTGTAGCATGATTCCAAGCAGGTTCCCTTCACTGAGGTGTAGGACAAGTATAAGCAAAAGGAGATTGCAGTGTCTGTCACTCATAAAAGCCAGTGAACAGAGGCAATAATTGAATCTTAAAACTTCACTTTATTCAGGCACCAGCAATCTGAGAGAAGAGAGGATTAATATCCTGAAGGTCTGCCTTTCATTAAATGTCCAGCCCACATTTTATGTAGGAGGGCGGGGACAGAGGCTGTCAGTTTATTCAGAGTTCGGCCTTGACATCCTGGTTAAGGTGGTTGACCACAGTTCTGAGATTTCTTATAAATGTCTGTTTCTTGTTGTTACTTCTTTCACTCCTCTAGCATTCTGTGGATGTCTGGGCTCAAGTAAACAATGGATATAGTTAATTGCTGCTGATATCAACCTTGTACTCCCCCAGGGACATTTGGTCTAGCACAGTTACCTCAGAACAAACAGACCACGAACAGTGTGTATGTGCTAAGCTAGGAATATGTTAGTGATGATTCCCTTCTGCAACACCGGGTTTAAGTGTCATACAGCACAAAATGTGAAAATGCTGCTATGGGTCCCTTCTGTCCTCTACTGGAAGGAACCTGTAGGTATGTGTGTTCTGACCACTCTACCCTGCCCTACCTGCCTATTGTGCTGTGTGCATACCATCTCAGGTAGACAGGCACCATGAACACTCAGCTCCCTGAATTTGTTTGGAGGTCCTAGCAGGAAGCATAGCTACTTGGTGAAGACCCATTCTCCTCTACTCAGGGAAGGTCAACCTCTTTGATCAAGAGTGTAGCTTTGGGAGGGATGCACATGGAGCTGTGAGGAAGGAGGAGGGACGCCCACCCAATCAGCCAGATCAGCCAAATCAACCCTGGTGATCAATGTGGTGACAGATATTTCGGCCATATCACCCATACTTCCAGCAAGAGAGCTGGCCCTAGCTACAGTGGCCCCTGGATATGGCTATCACTTGGGAGAGCAAGCCTCACACTTCACCTGGGCAGCACAGTAGAGCTGGCCCTGTGAGGGCACGAGAAGGAGAGATCTGGCTCCACCGCTTGCCAACCTCAGCTTAGGGTGAGCTAGATGGGACCGTGCTGGGGATATTGCCCTGGTGGTGTGGGTGCAGGAGAGTTGGCGGGCTGACCAGCTTAGCTATTACTCAGGCCCAGATCCAGGGCTCTGAGTTGGCCCACCACAGCATCTACCCGTGGTATGTCCCATTTATGATCTACTGGAGCAGTGAAAGAGCAAGTCCTGTAGATCTAAAAGCAGCAGAATCTCCATGACACAGGGCAACAACAGGATACTGAGAGGAGTCCAGATGAGGATCCAATATTGATGATGTAGCAGAAGCCAGAGGCCTTGAACCACTCCAATGACTCATTTCAATGAATGTTTGCAAGTAAAGATGTGTGGGACAAAGGGACACACCATGACACACTGCAGCTTCCACAGCAACATTTTTTTGTTTTAGTTTTTGTTTTCCTTTTCTGGGGAAGGTTATAAGGGCGGAGGGCAGATATGAAGGGACAGGGAGATAAGTGGGGTTGGAGTACATGATGCAAAATTCACAAAGAATCAATAAAAAAGGTTAAAAAAAATAATCCAGCTTCATTTTGGTTCTCACTTAATGCTGACTTTTACAACCTTGTCACTGGGCAGTGTCAGCTTATCCTGCCTCTCCTCCCCTCCTTGCAACCCTTTGACATGAAGGGTTAGAAGACTCAAATGCCCACTAGTCTTCACTGGCACCAGGTTCAAAGAGAAATAGAACACCAGCTATTCTGGTTCACACTGCCCACTCTGTCTCATTGCTGCCAGACGAAAGTGAACGTTCAGTTCCCCCCTGGGCCCCATGAGAGGCTTGGGAAAGTAGAAAGCTACTGGCTCTACCCTGCCCCATTTTGCTGTCAGGGGGGGGTTGAAGGTTCAACACCCACTATCTGCTATCAGGTGAGGCTAGAGCTCCTCCCCGTTCAGTCTCCCTACACCAACCAGGAGGGTGAGTAGAACTGCTGACCAATGGGATATGAGGCTCTGCCTGGCCCCACTGACACCACCAGGTAGGGCAAGAGGAATACTACTGTTTGCTTCCTGAGGGTGACGTGCAAAATCTGGAACAAGTTTTGCAAAGGTTTTTGTTTTGTTTTGTTTTGTTTTTGTTTTTAGGCTATGCTTTTCCCCAGCTCTGTCCTAGGCTAGGGAAATCAGTTTATTATCTTGGAGGTTTGCTGATGATGTTTTATCTGTGACTATTTTTTACCTGGAAACTTCTGTAGCTCCTGTGTGGCATTTATGAAATATGTATGTATCTTATTTATACACAAGTGTGTGTGTGTGTGTGTTTAAGAGAGACAGAGACAGAGAGAAAGAGACAGGGAGAGAGGCCATCCCCTGGACTGCACATTGTTCCTTGCCCGCTGATTTAAATCAGGTGACTAGCTGCTGCTGTGCCTTCCCTCCGTAACAGACTTCTTCTAGGACTGTGTGTCAAGGTAATTCCTCACTTCTTAAGCTGCTTTTTGTCAGGGTGTTTAGCACAGCAAGAGGAAAAGTGATTAATGCAGCAAGCAAGGTGGAGTGTCTTTCTTCATCTAAAATTAATGACAACACTTAACTAAAAAGTCTTCTTTGGTTTATGTAAATGCTTTGTCATGGGGGGGTAGTTTAGAGTCCAAGAAAATGACTGTTTCAGAAAAATTCAGGATAGGGTTGCTCTTGTTACTTGCATTAGTGTGACAATAGTAAGCTTTTACTTACGTGACTCAAATTACCTTTTCTTGCAGATGAGATTGACTTTTCAAACCCAGAATTTCTTGAAGGATTAGTGCAATATGGATTTAATGCCGTTCTCAGTAGAAGATTGGGCGTCGAGAGACAGGTGCCGGATTCCAGGGATGAAATGTATGTTTTCCCACTAACCAGACTTTAATCTTAGCATGTTAGAAGTCCTGTAGTGTAGATTCCTATTCTTAGCTCTTTAAGTTGGGCAATGTCAAGCTTATGACATTTGTGGAATAGAGACCACCTTCCCCACAGGCAAAATTGGTTCTAGAGGTTTGGAAGAGCTGGAGGGTTTTCACTCAGTCACCAGCAAGGGCTTCTGGCCAAAGCATTAATTCCCAATAGAAGATGCTTGGAACATCTACCTATCTTTTTTGTCAAATTCTGCTTCATTTTCATTGTCCTTCAGTTGTCGGTGTTAATATTAACTGTGGTAAAATACACATAAAGTTGCTGTGTTAATAATTTTCTAGGGGACAATTCAGTAACACTAAGCACAGCTATTTCTCCAACAAGGCCACATCTTCTAATAGTGCCACTCCCTATGGGCTTTGGGGGGTCATTTTTTTTTTCCAAACCACCACATTACACTCTCTGGTTTCCTTAGGCTTGTAGGCATATCATAATGCAAAATGCATTTAGTTCAACTTCAAAAGTCTCCATAGTCTAAAACGGTCTCAAACTTGTTTAAAAGTTTAAAGACTTTTCTGAAATTGATGAAGTCTCTTACCTGTAATCCCCTGTAAAATCAACATCAAAAAGTAGACCACATACTCCAGAAGATAATGGCATAAGATACACATTACCATTAGAAAAGGGAGCAGAGTGAGGACATGCAGGACCAAAGCTAGACTGAAAACCAGCTGGGCAAACTCCAAACTCTGCACCTCCATGTCTGATGTCAACGTCCTCTTTGGACCTTCAACTCCTTTCAGCTTTCCACACTGTATCACACTTCTCTCTCTTGGGCTGGTTCCACTCCATGTTAGCAGGTCTCCTCAGCAGGTATCCCACAGCTCTGGCATCTCCACCATCTTGGGGTCTCCAAGGCAATCCAGGCTTCACCTTCACATCTTCACACAGTGGCTTCCCTAGGCTTCCATGCAGGGACACCCCGGACACACACCTGGCCTCAGCAGCTTTCCTGAGTCACTGAGGGAGATTCCATAACTCCTTTATGGTATCCTTGACTCCCAGATCCATCGAAAGCTGCCAAGTCCTGCTGCTTGCTGGGGCTGGAACATGAACCCCTCATTCAGTTACATCTTCATTGTTTTTCTGTTTTCAATGTTTCCTTCGCTGCCTAAGCTTGGATGTTCTGGAATTCACTCCATAGTCTAGGCTCCCCTTGAACTCAGAGGTCCACCTGCCTCTGCCTATAGAGTGCTGGGATTAAGGGTGTGCACCACACCCACTGACTGACTACTTAAGGTTGCATAACCATTTGAGGTGCACATCTCTAGGGAAGACTAATTCTCCATCCTGTCTTTTCAGTCCATCTCTTTCTATGTCTCTCCAAATTATGGTATTTTCCATTTTAAAAATTGTATTTATTTAATTACAAATGTAGTTACAAACGTGTGTGGGTGCAGGAATACAAATGTACATACCACAGGTTGGTGTGGGGGTCGGTCAGAAAACAACTTGTAGTAGTTGTTTCTCTTCTTTCACTGAATGGAGTCCAGGGATCAACTCAGATCACTGTGTCCCTTTACCCACTGAACCATCTCACCTGTCCCTAAACTTTTAAGGCTAAATAATGTTCCATTGTGTGCATCTACTTTACTCATTCATCTTCTAATGAGCACTTTGGTTGATTCCGTATCTTAACTACTGGGATACTGCTTCAGTAGTGTGAGAGGCAGACAGCACTTCTATAGCCTGGCTTTACACCTGAGTGTATATCTAAGAACAGAGTTGTTGGGTCATGTTGTCCTCCACAATGGCTGTGCCAATCTTCCTCTACATACTTATTATTTTGATAATGGCAATTTTAACAGATGTGAGTTTTAGAATCTCATCAGTGTCATCATAGTTTTGACTTGCATTTCCCTGATGATTAGGGGCAGTGAATATTTTACTTTATTGAATATTTTTTCACATACCTAGTGACTACTTGTTGTCTTCTTTTGAAAAAGGTCTACTAGGCTTGCTTGCTATTTTTTTTGTTTGTTTGTTTGTTAAGACAGGGTCTTGTCTATTCCAGGCTTGCCTTAAACTCACTATGTAGCCAAGAATGTTTTTTAACTTCTGATTTTCCTGCCTCCATTTTTCAGGTCTGTACCAATATGCCTAGTTTTATGCTATGCAGTGCTAAGTTCTAACCCAGGGCCAGATGAGCACTCAACCCTCTGCTAATTTCTGACTCTATCAGCAATCTGGCTCTCAGTCCCTAGTTAGATGTATAATTTTCAAGTATTTTTTGCTTATTCTGAAAGTTTTCTCTTCATCCTGTTGATAATTTCTTTCGTGGTGCAGGTTTCCAGTTTTGATGTCATCCCATTTGTTTATTTTGGCTTCTATTGCTGTGCTCTTAGGTCACATCCACTTGAGTGCAGACTATGTGCTTGCATAGGCACCACTACCACTCCAACCTGTTAAGATCTTTCCTGGTTGCCACCTCTCATGGTTTTTATTCCTTTGAGCATGCTGCCAGCTTCCACTCAACAGCTGAACATTCTCCATCCAACGGGGATAACAATTGGGTCAGGATAAACTGTCAACTGTAAAGATTCCTTTAATCCATGTTTATCCTGCAGGTAGACACACTGAGATTCCTGTTGGCTCATCTGCCCAGTGCCTCCTGATCTGTAACTGTCCAGAAAATATTTCCCCTTTCACATGATTGCAGTGGAAATGATGATTTTATTCTTTTGATCTCACTTGTCTGGGCCTCGTTAATTACCTCCATACTGGCCTAAGCCAGTATGAGCCAATGAAGTTTCCCAGAAATTTCTGTGGATGGGGAAAAGAATGTCCTTCTGATCTAAGTGGGGCCAGCAAGGTGGCATACGCACCTGAGATTAATCCCTACCTGACCCTGAAGCACACATGATGGCGGAGAGAAGTGACTCCTAAGTTGTACTACCACCTCCACATGCCCACCATGCCATGCACTTGCCCCCCCTTGCCCCACACAAAACAAAATAAATAAAGGTTAAAAACTTAAAGAATTTAGAGACAGGATGGAGAGATGTCTCAGTAGTTCAGAGTACTTATTACTCTTCCAGAGGACCGGAGTTTACTTCCCAGCACCCATGCCAGGCAGCACACAACTACCTCCAACTCTAACTCTAGCTCTAGGGTATCTGATGCCCTCTTCTAGCTCCACAAGTACTTGCATGCACATGTGTATGCACACATAGATGCAGATACATACACATAAATGAGAACATTTTTTTAAATTAAGAACATTTTGATAATTTTTTACTCTTTTTAAAGATGTATTTATTTATTATTTATACAGTGTTCTGCCTTCACATATGCCAATAGGCCAGAAGAGAGCACCAGATCTCATTATAGATGGTGGTTCCTGGGAATTAAACTCAGGGCCTTTGGAAGAACAGCCACTGCTCTTAACCTCTGAGCCATTTCTCTAGCCCCATAATTTTTTTTTTTAATGTACTGTCATTGTACTGTCCTAGTTAGTTCGCCAAAGTAAAGAAAGCAAAAGTAAGGGTTGGCATTTGAAGAAGGCCCCAGAACACTCGAGGCTTTTGGATGAGTAATTCTTGTCCTATTTTTCTTGCAGATGTCTTGCAAAACACTACCCACCCAATCTACCTACTGCCAGCATAATCATATGCTTCTATAATGAAGAATTTAACACCTTGCTCCGAACAGTTTCAAGTGTGATGAACCGCACTCCATATCCTTTCCTTGAAGAAATAATTCTGGTTGATGACATGAGTGAAATTGGTGAGCAAACACTGACTGTCTATTTGGAAGGTGGCATTCTTCTCTAGTGATACTTAAGATTTGTTTTTGCTTGGAGTGGAGGGGAATGGTCTCATGTAGCTCAGGCAAGCCTCACCTTGAACTCTTGACTCTCTTGTGCTGGATTCATGAGCACACTCCACCATGCATGGCTTGATACTTATACGCTTTATACTGAAGATGTTTCTGGTGGATGTTGAGGGGATGCTACACCTGATGCACTCATTACATTTGGTAAGAAGACTGACCCAGACCCTGTCATGATGGGTCCATGAGATCAGCACAATGGGTTAGCCTTAACTTTAGGGATCATTTTAGAAAGAAGTGCCATCTAAATGGAGGAAGCACAGATGAGTTGGGGTTTCCCAGATGTACAAGAAGAAAGTATGTTTTAGGTGAAAGAAATGGCAGCTTAAAAGTCCAAAATGAGACAAAACAAGGGTGAACATGGATACTTCTGCATTTTGCAAAGTTTATGCATGAGTGTAGAGTTGGAAGGATGTAGGAAAAGGCATAAGGGTGGAGTTACTTAAAGGGGGCTACTCGGAAAGGTATTTTTGAAATTCTATCTCAAGAACATGGGGAGCTATGGCTGGGAACGTAGCTCAGTTGGTAGAGTGTTTGCCTAGCATGCATAAAGCCTTGGAGTCACTCTTCAACACTACACAAACTGGGGGTGGTGGTGTATATCTGCAATTCTAGCCAGGGAAGTGGAAGTAGAGGGTCAAGAGGTCAAGGTTGTCCTTGGCTACAGAGCAAGTTCAAAGCCAATTTGAGTTACATGAGAACCTTGTTCAAACACAAATAATGAATGAATGCATAAAGAGAACAAGTTAGGGTTTAACCTGGGGAGATGACCTAATCCAGGTACTTCACAGGAAGGAACTTGATTGAAACAACTGGAAGTAGGTGATGATTCCTCTATGCTTACTTTTTAAAGACAGAATAATGATACCAGAACAAAAGTTTAGTTACCCATGCTTAGACTCTGAAATTGACTGTTTGTTTGTTTGTTTGTTTAAAACTGAGTATCGACCTTAGGTAAGTTAGGAGTGCCAGGATAATGATGTCAAAATTGGGTAGATTTCAGGCCTGCAAAGTCACCTAACCTACTGGGAAGTTAGTCTATGAGGAGAAAAAAGGCATGCTGAATAGAAATGACATTCCAGGAGGGCCATTCTATGTGAGTGACACTAAGTTGCTCTGGCTGTGACCTAAGCTAATGTTACTATATTTGGAAGTTACTGATATTGCCCAGGTGCCTATCATACAGCATTTCCACAGGTGTCATCACTATCTGGTCTTGTACATGGGATGGGGATGGCTGCTTCCTCCTTCACCCACACTGCTTTATCTGCTCTGTAGGGCTGAGATGTTTGCAGTTAGATGGGCAGGAAATCCAGGGGAAGGTGGGTACAGGGTGAAGATATACCTGCTGGCCGGAGGAGTTCTGCTTTCTTACTCAGGAGCTTGCAAATCCTATAGTGCACACACACAGTTCCAGGAGTGACCATGTCTGCTAGCCTTTCAGCTCAGCACCTAGAGTCTAGAGACATGGTGGTCTCTTGTCAGTTTGACAAGGTAGCTTGATCAACAAACACTGATCTGAGACCATGTGCCAATAAGACCAGGTTGTTGGTAAAGGCATTCTTCCTGGTTTTTAGATTGATACCTGTTGCTCCATCCTCTTTGGATCAGGTGAGCTGTTGGGCCTCTTCCTTTAAGTCCATTCATGCGGACTCCACCCTCATGATCTAAAAGTAGCAACTCCAAATCACATTGGTGATTTTGATATATGTATTTGGAGCTGGTAGAGACAAACACTCAGTCCATGATCTCTATTGACTTGCTCATATATATATCTTGCATTTTAGTCCTCTTCATAAGAGCCCAAGAGGGTCATTCCCGATTCCTGAGTGTGCTGCCAGACCATCTTCTCTATCATTCCTTTACCTTAGCCTCAAAAACAGGATACAAAGTGTTGTGTTCCAATGGAACTCAGGATTAATATATTCATTACTTTAGTTCAGAATAACTCTATCATAAATTGTGTAACAAATCTGACTGAAAACTAGACATGCCCTCAGAGAGTGCCAATGGCTTCCTCAGCTTGAGGGAGTTGGGGTTAGGTAGCTCTTGAACTTGCTTGGTTTTATAACTCACCTTCAAGTCATTACAAAATTAGAAGAAAAACTGATCACAGTACAACTTGTATAGTTAGTAGTAAAACCAGGTAACAACAAAAGCCTACACTTTTTCTACTAAATTTTAATAATGATTTAGTAAAGCAAAGATATATCACTAGACACATAAAATTGGACAGTTTGATTATGAACCACTTTTCATGTGAATTTGAGGCTAAGCAGGGACATATTAAAATCTATGCAATAGCAGTTTTTTATTGGTCATAATGATAACTGTTTAAATTTCTATATAGATGCATTTATATATAGATGCATCTATATATAAATTTCTATAGACAATTTATAAATTGTCAAGTGTCAATATTTTTCCCAGATGATTTGAAAGAGCAACTGAACTATCACCTGGAACTTTTCCGTGGAAAGATTAAGTTAATAAGAAACAAAAAGAGAGAAGGCCTCATCAGATCAAGGATGATTGGTGCCTCCCGTGCCTCAGGTATGAACATCCTTTCAGGCCATGAACTGGTGTAGTAATTATTTTTTCTGTTGCTGTCACTAAGTAGGAAAAGGGTTCATGTGGCTCATGATATGAGGGTACTCAGCCTGTGTCTGCATGGAAAATATGGTGGCAGGAGTGGAAGTTGACTGGGAACATCGTGTTTGCACTCAGGAAGCAAGAGTGAATAGGATGTGGGGCTGAGCTATAAAACTTTAAGGCCCACTACCAGTGCCTCATTTTTTCAGTAAGGTTCTACCGCCTAAAGGTTCTATAACTTTCCCAAACTGTGCCACCAACTGAGTCCAAGTGTTCAAATGCAAAAGCCTGTAGGGACAGCTATCATGACATGGGGAGTCTTCCTTTCTGCATAGGAACAGTCCTATGACATAGCACATGTCACAGCAGGCTCAGATTTTTGATCTTCCACTACCTCCAAAATATTCTTCTCTAAAATGTCATCTCATATGGAAGGCAGTCTTTTACAAAGGCCATGGCTTCAGTCCCATCACAAACTGAGTTCCCCTGAGAATAGACTCCAAGATGGAGTTTTAGATGAATTTTAAAGGATATCAAGAAAAGCTCAATGGAAGTTCCCTCAGAAGTTTATTAGTGGGGGTAGGGGGGGAGGGGAAGGGACAAGATGGCGGCGCCAGGAGAACACTGTGTCTGAGGAGCAGGACATTTTCCGTACAGAGACCAAGAGACTGAACTCTGGGCCCTAAAACAACAGCGATCGTGTTTCCCAGGTGAGAGGAAACCCCCACGGCGTGGGAATCAGTCCAGTCCACTCTCAGGCCACCCAGCCAGAACCTGGAAGAGATCCGTAGAACAGGCACTAGGTCCCCGGACCAGAGCCACACGCCTGCGTGTCCTGATCGCCTTCCCAGGCTGAACAATGGGCACAAAAACACCAGAGACTGGGAGTCTCAGTCTCAAGAAAAACCCACGGGGAAAGAAGGCAGTGGGACTGGCCACGGGTCACCCAGTCTTTACCTGGAAAAAGTCTCGCAGACTGGCGGGTACGAGCCGCCATCACTGAAATGGGCTCCCTCCGCCAGCAGGGAAAGTGGCTGCGCGCTCAGCTCTCAGGCACAAATAGAGCTGTATGCCCCAGGGCAACAGAGACTGGGAGTGCCTGTCAGGAGTAAACCCCACAAGGGAAGGAAGGAACCGGGGTCCCGAATTAGGTCATCCAGTATATCCCTGGGAAAGGTCCCGCAGACTAGCGGGTGGGCGCATGGACAGCCCAGAGACCTGCTTTGTACTAACTATTCCTCACAGACAGAACAGTGCGCCCCAGGACACCAGAGACTTGGAATCACTGTTGGGAGAAATCCTCACAGGGAACGAAGCAAAGGGGATGGACTTAAGCCACCCAGTATATCCCCTGAAAAGTTCCCACGGACTGGCCCAACCCAGGGACCTGCTATGCACCAGATAGACTGCTGTTACCAGGAGAGCAGTACTCACCCGCCACAGATTACTGCTTGGGTACTGGGGCACAGAGCCCCAACCTCAGACCTACAAAAGCCCAGGATCCCCGAGATCAACCCCCAGATACTGCTCCAAGGGGCAACCACTTATCCCTAACAAAACTGACCAAACCAAGGGACACACAGGTTACAGCAGCAGCTCACTAAATTCACAGCAAGAAACTCAGAGGCAGGGCAGCTGTCTCCAGGACTTCTCTGGATGAGAGGAGAGCCCTCTCGACTAACAGGGACCACAGTTACCACTCAGGTCTCTATGCCTGAGGTGAGCTGTGGCAACTCCTGAAAAACACCAGCCATGCAGTAACTATACCCAAAAAGCTGAGGAGGCTTCTTCCAGGAAAAACTATCTTCCTGCCAAGGGGATTCTGTCTACCACAGGATTCCAGGAACGACCAGAAACTAACTCCAAACACTATGATAGCCCAATGGGTAGAGGCCAGTGTAAAAGCTCAACCAACAAAAGACAGCAATATGGCATCTCCAGAACCCAGTTATCCAGGGGCAAGTAGCCCTGGACACCCCAGCATAAATGAAATTCAAGAAGATGACCTAACATCTATGCTCATGAAGAGGATAACAGAGGAAACAAATAAAATGCATAAAGAACTAGAGGAAGATCAACTCAAACAGATTATGGCGATCCGTAAAGAAATAGAGGAATATAAAAACAAGCAGATTATGGCCATCCGTAAAGAAATAGAAGAAGATAAAGAAAAACGGAGTATGGCCATCCGTGAAGAAATACAGGAAGTTGCAGCCAAACAGTTTGTGGACTTTAGAGAGGAAATACTTAAATCACTGAAAGAAATAAAAGAAACAGAGGATTGTTCAAACAAACAGCTGAAGGAATTGAAGGAAAACAGGAAAATACAGTCAGACAGGTGAAGGAAATCAACAAAATGGCTCAAGACCTGAAGATAGAATTGGAAAAATTAAAGAAAACACAAATGGAGGAAATTGTGGAGAGAAAGAACTTAGGGAAGAAAACAGGAATTACAGAGGTAAGCATAACCAATAGACTACAAGATATGGAAGAAAGAATTTCAGGTGTGGAAGATACAATGGAAGAAATTGATGTATCTGTCAAAGAAAATGTTAAATCTAAAAAATTCCTGACACACACCGTCCAAGAAATCCAAGACAACATAAAAAGACAAAACCTAAGAATAATAGGAGTAGAGGAAAAAGAAGATTCCCTCCTCCAAGGACCAAAAAATATTTTCAACAAAATCATTGAAGAAAATTCCCCCAACTTAAAGGAGAGGACAATAAGAATACAAGAGGCCTATAAAACACCCAATAAATTAGACCAGAAAAGAAAATCCTCCCGCCACATAATAATCAAAACGGTAAGTATACAGAACAAGGAAAAAAATACTAAAAGCTGCAAGGGAAAAAGGCCAAGTAACATATAATGGCAAACCCATTAGAATCACACCTGACTTTTCAACAGAGACTATGAAAGCCAGAAGGGCTTAGACGGATATCATGCAGACCATAAGAGAACACAGATGTCAGCCCAGGCTACTATACCCAGCAAAACTCTCAATCCTCATAGATGGAGAAAACAAGATATTCAATGACAAAAACAAATTTCAACAATACCTACAAACAAATCCAGCATTACAGAAGACACTAGAAGGGAAAATACAACCCAAGAAAACTAGCTACTTTCAAGTAAACACAGGAAATAATTAACCTCACTACAGTAAAACAATAAGCAACCAAACACACAAACTTATAACCACAGCCAACATCAAAATCAAAGGATCTAACAGCCACTGGTCATTAATTTCTCTCAACATCAATGGACTCAATTCTCCAATAAAAAGACACAGACTAAGAGAATGGATGCGTAAACAAGACCCAGCAATCTGTTGCATATGAGAAACACACCTAAGACACAAAGATAGACATTACCTGAGGATAATGGGATGGAAGACAGCTTTCCAAGCAAATGGACCCAAGAAGCAAGCAGGAGTAGCCATTCTAATATCTGATAAAATAGACTTTCAACCAAATTTAATCAAAAGAGATGGGGAAGGACACTTCATACTCATTAAGGGAACATTCCACCAGGAAGACATCACAATCCTGAACATCTATGCCCCCAATACAAGGGCGCCCACATTTGTAAAAGAAACATGATAAAACTTAAACCACACATAGATCCCCACACATTAATAGTGGGAGACTTCAATACCCCACTCTCAACAAAAGACAGGTCAACAAAACAGAAATTAAACAAAGAAACAATGACCTCTAACAGAGGTCATGGATCAAATGGACCTAACAGACATTTACAGAACCTTACACCCAAACACAAAAGAATTTAACTTCTTCTCAGCACCTCATGGAACCTTCTCCAAAATAGACCATATAGTGGGTCACAAAGCAAGCCTCAACAGATATAAGAAGATTGAAATAATCCCTTGTATCCTATCTGATCACCATGGAATAAAGCTGGACCTCAACAATAACAGAAATAGCAAAAAGCCTACACACACATGGAAATTGAACAACTTGCTACTAAATGACAGATGGGTCAGGGAAGAAATAAAGAAAGAAATTAAAGTCTTCCTAGAATTCAATGAAAATGAAGGCACAACATACCCTAACTTGTGGGACACAATGAAGGCAGTGCTAAGAGGAAAGTTCATAGCACTAAGTGCCTTCAAGAAGAAATTTGAGACAGTCCATTCAAGCAACTTAATGGCTCACCTGAAAACCCTAGAAAAAGAAGAAGCAGACACACCAAAAAGGAGTAGATGGCTGGAAATAATCAAACTCAGGGCTGAAAACAATCAATTATAAACAAATAAAACAATTCAAAGAATCAATGAAACCAAGAGCTGGTTCTTTGAGAAAACCAACAAGATAGACAAACCCTTAGCCAAACTAACTCAAAGGCAGAGAGATACCATCCAAATCAACAAAATCAGAAATGAAAAGGGGGACATAACTACAGACACTGAGGATATTCCAAACAATCATTAGGACTTACTTCAAAAGTCTATATTCCACAAAATTTGAAAATATAAATGAAATGGACAATTTTCTTGATCGATTCCACTTAACAAAACTGAATCAAGACCAGGTAAATCAACTAAATAGTCCTATATCCCCCAAGGAAATAGAAGCAGTCATTGAAAGTCTCCCATCCAAAATAAGCCCAGGACTAGATGGTTTTAGCACAGAATTCTACCAGACCTTCAAAGAAGAGCTAACTCCAGTTCTCTTCAAACTATTCCACAAAATAGAAACAGAAGGAACACTACCAAACTCACTCTATAAAGCTACAGTCACCTTGGTACCTAAACCTCACAAAGACCCAACAAAGAAGGTGAATTTCAGGCCAATCTCCCTTATGAACATTGATGCAAAAATACTCAACAAAATACTTGAAAACCAAATACAAGATCACATCAAAGATATCATCTACTATGACCAAGTAGGCTTCATCCCAGGTATGCAGGGGTGGTTCAATATATGGAAATCCATCAATGTGATCCACCATATTAACAAACTGGAAGAAAAACAAAACAAAACACATGATAATCTCCCTAGATGCCGAAAAAGCATTTGACAAAATCCAATATCCATTCATGTTTAAAGTCTTGGAGAGATCAGGGATACAAGGCACATATCTAAACATAGTAACGGCAATATACAGCAAGCCTATAGCCAACATCAAACTAAATGCAGAGAAACTTAAAGAAATCCCACTGAAATCAGGGACAAGGCAAGGCTGCCCACTCTCTCCATATCTCTTCAACATAGTTCTGGAAGTCCTTGCTAGACCAATAAGACAGTTGAAGGAGATCAAGGGGATACAAATTAGAAGGGAAGAAGTCAAATTACCACTATTTGCAGATGATATGACAGTATACTTGAGTGACCCCAAAAATTCTACCTGGGAAATCCTACAGCTGACAAATACTTTCTGCAAAGTGGCTGGATACAAAATTAACTCAAAAAAATCAGTAGCCCTCCTGTATACAAAAAACAAAAGGGCTGAGAAAGAAATTAGTGAAACAACACCCTTCACAATAGCCACAAATGACATAAAGTACCTTGGTGTAACCCTAACCAAGCAAGTCAAAGACTTGTATGAAAAAAATTTCAAGCCTCTGAAGAAAGAATTAGAAGACATCAGAAGATGGAAAGATCTCTCATACTCATGGCTTGGCAGGATTAACATAGTAAAAATGGCCATCTTACCAAAAGCAATCTACAGATTCAATGCAATTCCCATCAAATTACCAACACAATTTTTTACAGACCTGGAAAGAAAAATTCTCAACTTCATATGGAATAACAAGAAACCCAGAATTGCTAAAACAATCCTCTACAATAAAAGATCTTCCGGAGGTATCTCCATCCCTGCTCTTAAGTTGTACTATAGAGCAACAGTTTTAAAAACTGCATGGTACTGGCATAGAAACAGAATGGTGGATCAATGGACCCGAACAGAGGACCCAGAAATAAACTCACACACTTATGGACACCTGATATTTGACAAAGATGCCAAAACCATACAATGTAAAAAAGATAGCATCTTCAACAAATGGTGCTGGTCCAACTGGATGTCTACATGTAGAAAAATGAAAATATATCCATACATATCACCCTGCACAAAACTGAAGTCCAAGTGGATCAAAGACCTCAACATAAAACCAGACACATTAAATTGGCTTGAAATAAAAGTGGGGAATACCCTAGAACTCATTGGTACAGGGGAAAACTTCCTGAACAGAACTCCAACGGCACAGGCTCTAAGAGCAACAATCAATAAATGGGACCTCATGAAACTGAAAAGCTTCTGCAAAGCAAAGGACACCATCATCAAAACAAAGCGACCTCCTACAGATTGGGAAAGAATCTTCACCAACCCTTTATCTGAGAGAGGACTCATATCAAGTATATATAAAGAACTAAAGAAGCTGAAAAGCAGCAAACCAAGTAATCCACTTAAAAAATGGGGAACAGAGCAAAACAGAGAATTCTCTGTAGAGGAATACCGAATGGCAGAGAAGCACTTAAAGAAATGCTGAACCTCACTAGCCATTAGGGAAATGCAAATCAAAACAACCCTGAGATTTCACCTTACACCCATGAGAATGGCCAAGATCAAAAACTCAAGTGACAACACATGCTGGAGAGGCTGTGGAGAAAGGGGAACCCTTCTCCACTGCTGGTGGGAATGTAAACTTGTACTACCACTCTGGAAATCAATCTGGTGCTTCCTCAAGATCCAGCCATACCACTCCTAGGCATATATCCAAAAGAGAGAGGCTCAAGTACACAATAAGGACATTTGCTCAGCCATGTTTGTAGCAGTTTATTTTTAATAGCCAGAAGCTGGAAACAGCCCAGGTGCTCCTCAACTGAAGAATGGATGCAGAAATTGTAGTACATCTACACAATGGAATATTACTCAGGAATGAAAAATAAGGAAATCATGAAATTTGCAGGTAAATGGTGGGACCTGGAAAGGGTCAACCTGAGTGAGCTGTCCCAGAAGCAGAAAGACACACACGGTATATACTCACTCATACATACATGTAATATAGGATAAAACTGCTAAAATATGTACATCTAAAGAAACTAATCAAGAGACAGGACCCTGACTAAAATGCTCAATCCCCATCCCAAAAGGCAAAGAGGAAGGATATCAGAAGAAGAAGAAAACAGGAAACAAGCTAACCTCTCCCCCAGGGAGGGCCTCTGAAAGGCTCTGCCCCGCAGACTATCACAGCAGATACTGAGACTTACGGCCAACTGTTCGGCAATGTGCATGGAATCTTATGTAAGAAGTGGGAAATAGTAAGATCTGGAGAGGACAGGAACCCCACAAGGAGAGCAACAGAACCAGAAATTTGAACACTGGAGTCTTCCCAGAGATTCATACGCCAACCAAATACCATGCATGGAGATAACCTAGAACCCCTGCACAGATGTAGCCCATGGCAGTTTAGTGCCCAAGTGGGTTACATAGTAATGGGAAGAGGGACTGCCTCTGACATGAACTGATTGGCCTGCTCTTTGATCACCTCCCCCTGTTGGGGGAGCAGCCTTAACAGGCCACAGAAGAGGACAATGCAGCCAGTCCTGATGAGATCTGATAGACTATGATCAGAAGGAAGGGAAGGAGGACCTCCCCTATCAGTGGACTTGGGGAGGGGCATGCGTGAAGATGGGGGAAGGAGGGTGGGATCAGAAGGGGAGGAGGAAGGTGTTTATGGAGGGATACAAAGTGAATAAAGTGTAATTAATAAAAATTTTTTAAAAGTTTATTAGTGGCACTATAACATCAGCCCCTAGATAGCAATGATGGGACCCCAACAGCTGATAACCTTCCATTCTGGAAAACAAAGGGACCTTTTTGTTGTTATGAGTTGCCAAGGATGATGGCTTCCACATGGTATGATCCAGCCCACATGTTAGGAGACAGCAAAGTTATCATTCAAGGTTGTCTTGGGCTCTGGAAGCTGCAAGAGGAAGGAGAGGGCTCCATTGGAGAGGGAAGAGTTAGACTTGTGGGCTGATGGCCCTGATCTAACCCTGAGCAGGAGACCCGGGTGTCCACATCTGTACAGGTGTAAGGATAGCAAGCTTGGGGTGGCCAGACTGTGGGGCCCACTCCCAGGGGACTCTGACAGCAAGATGAGGATAGTTCTGGGCCTCATGGAGTGCCCAGATAACCTTATGTAAATGTTCATGATGTAGACATTTGTCTTGTCACTCAGTTAGCTCATATCTTCCCTCTCCTCTCTTTCTATACCCCATGCTAATAACTATCTACATTCAAAAGCAAAATTGATTCATAATATTTCTGTATTATTTTCTTATACTTTGCTTTACTGATTTCATAAAATGGATAATAGTGTTTTATTTGTTTTAGGTTTGGTTTGGTTTTTGTTTTTCTCTGTGTAGCCCTGGCTGACCTGGAACTCACTCTGCAAACCAGGCTGGCTTCAAACTCACAGGGATTCACCTGCTTCTGCCTCCTGAGTGCTGGGATTAAAGGCATGTGTCACCACTGCCTGGCTAGTTTTGTACTTTTTCTGAAAATCAATATAAAACAGATTGTGTTAGGAAATTAAGCAAAATTATTATATATTTTGTCATGCACTGTAAAAAAAAATCTAGATTTACTATGTGTGTCTTTCTGCTTCTGGGATACCTCACTCAGGATGCTCTTTTCCAGTTCCCACCATTTACCTGCAAATTTCATGATTTCCATGTTTTTAATTGCTGATGTAGTATTCCATTGTGTAAATGTACCACAAATTTTTTATCCATTCCTCAATTAAGGGACATCTGGGTTGTTTCCAGATTCTGGCTATTACAAATAAAGCTGCTATGAACATGGTTGAGCAAATGTCCTTGTTGTATACTTGAGCATATTTTGGATATATGCCTAGGAGTGGTATACCTGGATCTTGAGGCAGCTCTATTCCTAATTGTCTGAGAAAGCACCAGATTGATTTCTAAAGTGGTTGTACAAGTTTACATTCCCACCAGAAATGGAGGAGGGTCCCCTTTCTCCACATCCTCTCCAGCACGTGTTGTCACTTGAATTTTTGATCTTAGCCATTCTGATGGGTGTAAGGTGAAATCTCAGGGTCGTTTGATTTGCATTTCCCTGATAGCTAAGGATGTTGAGCATTTCTTTAAGTGTTTCTCTGCCATTTGATATTCCTCTATTAAGAATTCTCTGTTTAGCTCTGTACCCCATTTTTAAATTGGATTACTTAATGTGTTGCTGTTTAACCCCGTCAGATATAGCGTTGGTAAAGATCCTTAAGACACACATGGTATATACTCAGCAATTAAAAACAAGGAAATCATGAAATTTGCAGGCAAATGGTGGGAACTAGAAAAGATCATCCTGAGTGAGGTATCCCAGAAGCAGAAAGACACATATAGTATATAATCACTTATAAGTAGATATTAGACATAGAATATAGGACAATCATACTAAAATCTGTACACCTAAAGAAGTTATACTGGAGGACCCTGAGTAAGATGCTCAATCCTCATTCAGAAAGGCAAACAGGGTAGACATAGGAAGAGGGAGAACACAGGGAACAGGACAGGAGCCTACCACAGAGGGCCTCTGAAAGATTCTACCCATCAGGGTATCAAGGCAGATGCTGAGAATCATATCCAAACTTTGGGCAGAGTTCAGGGAATCTCAGGAAAGAAGAGGGAAACAGAAAGACAAGGAGAGCAACAGAACCAAAAAAAATCTGGGCATAGGGTCTTTCCTGAGACTGATACTCCAACCAAGGACCATGCATGGAGATAACCTAGAAGACCTTCACAGATGTAGCCCATGGCAGCTCAGTGTCCAAGTTGGTTCCCTAGTAATGGAAACAGGGGCTCTCTCTGACATGAACTCAGTGGATAGCTCTTTGATCATCTTCCCCTGAGGTTGGGAACAGCCTTACCAGGCCACAGAGGAAGACAATGCAGACAGTCCTGATGAGACCTGATAGGTTAGGGTCAGATGGAAGGAGAGATGGAGCTCCCTTATCAGTGGACTGGGGAAGGGGCATGGGAAGAGAAAAGGGAGGGAGGGCGGGATTGGGAAGGAATAAGGGAGGTGGCTACAGCTGGAATACAAAGTTAATAAATTGTAATAAATTAAAAAATTTAAAAACATAGTTCTCATTTCCCTCAATGCAACTTGAGGTACCAAGCACATAGAAAACATTCAATGAATCCTCACTGCATCCAACTTGCATTGGGATTGAATATTTTCCTCCAGGGACTGTGCTGGCTAGTTTTATGTCAACTTGACAAAACTGAGAATAATCAGAGGAGGGAGTCTCAAGTGAGAAAATGAGCGCCCCTCATAAAGGATGTAGGCAAACCTGTAGAACATTTTCTTAATTAGCAACTGATGTGAGAGCTTAGCCCATTGTGAATGGTGCCACCTCTAGGCTGGTGATCCTGGACACTGTAAGAGAACAGACTGAGCAAGCCATGGGAACAAGCCAGTAAGCAGCACTCCTGCAAACTGACTGCCCGTTCTGTTTGAGTTCCTGTCCTGACTTCCATTAGTGATGGACTGCGATGTGGAAGTGTAAACCAAATAAACACTTCCCTCCCCAAGTTGTATTTGGTCTTTTTCTTTCTTTTTTTCCTTTTTTAACCCTTCCTTCCTTCTTTCCTTCCTTCCTTCCTTCCTTCCTTCCTTCCTTCCTTCCTTCCTTCCTTCCTTCCTTCTTCCTTCTTTCTTGCTATTTTGAGACAGGGTTTCTCTGTGTAGTCATGGCTGTCCTGGAACTCATCTGTAGACCAGGCTGGCCTCAAACTCAGAGATCCGCCTGCCTCTGCCTCCCAAGTGCTGGGATTACAAGTGTGAGCCACCACCACCCAGCTCCATCATGTTTTTCATCACAGCAATAGTATCTCTAGGACAAGGACTGACTCTAGTCTGCTCTTGCTTACAGGGGACATCCTGGTGTTCTTGGATAGCCACTGTGAGGTGAACATAGTCTGGCTGGAGCCCCTGCTACATGCCATTGCTACAGACCACAAAATGGTGGTGTGCCCTGTGATCGATGTCATTGATGACTTCACCCTAGATTATAAGGCGGCTCCTGTTGTAAGGGGAGCTTTTGACTGGAGCCTGAGTTTTAGATGGGACAATGCTTTCTCAAGTGAGATGGACGACGACCCAGAAGGACCAACCAAACCCATTCGGTAAGATTCTTCTTGTTTGGGGGACTATAGTGAAAAAATCAGTGTTTTATTTTGCCACTGTTTTCTCTCTTTCTCTTTATTTCCTCTCTTTCTTCATTTTTCTTCTTTTTTTTTTTTTTTTTTTTTTTTTTGAGACAGGGTCTCTCAAAATAGGCCTGACTGTCCTGGAACACTTTATACCAGGCTGGCCTCAAACTTACAGAAATCTGCTGCCTCTGCCTCCTGAGTGCTGGGATTACAGGTATGTACCACTATGCTCAGCTTGCTTGTTTCCTAAAGTATTGAATACCAGAATTTGGTAGATGCTAAATTTGTTCAAATGACACTGTCCCTTGTGCTCCACCATATTCAGGAAGCTACCATAGCTGTTTAATGCTACCCTGATTTTCAATGACCACTGAGAGAGTGTAGAGAAATTTTAATCCACCACATGGCTGCTCTGGCAGGGGATCACATCCAAAGACATTCTAGGTAATCCAGCTGGCATACAGACACTCTGGAACACAGTATGATCTGGCTGGAATACAGACATGACCTTATTATACACCCTTAATCCCAAATAATGAAGGTAAGGTTAGTTTATAGAAGAAAGCAGCCATGTTTGAAAGTGACATCTAATTGAGAGGCAGACAAAGTGACAAATCAGAGAAAGATTTGACAGAAGGAGTCAGATATAGGACACGGCCAACTCTCATGAGAATAGGACAAGGAAGAGGGGACACTTAAGAACAGTGCAGACAGAGAAAGGTATTTCTTACCAGGACAGTTTTACAGAGACAGGTGGCAAGAGAACAAGCTAGACACAGATGAGGACACAGTGAGCCAGAGAATGAGGAGCCAGATTAAAACATTTTGCCAGAATTAGTTTGAGGCCAGGTAAAGCAATTCCGTCAGAAGTCAAGAGAAGCCAGTTTGAGTCAGTCAGCTTGGAGAGGAGTTTTGGCCAGAAAAGCTGAGTTGAACTACCCAGGCAAGGTTCAGAAACAGCAAGAAAGGCTTGGGAATGGCTCTCATCCCCTCATCTGATGAAATAAAATCATTTGTATGTGTGTATGTGTTTATATGAAGTGTGCTCACACATCTTTGTGTGCATGTGGAAATAAATCTTGAGTGTGATCCTCAGGAGGTGTCTGGCCAAACCTGGACATGCTACTCTTAAGAGGCAGTCTTGGCTCATAATTCGAGGATGAAATTAAAACAATGTAGAAAGTAGAAGGGAGAGTTGTGAAATTACATAGTAGTTCATGGAAGAACCCTCTGGAATATTACATAGTTCTGAAGTGTTGACCATGTAGGATCAGCCATCTTCCTGAGCACTTCACTGCCCACTTCCCACTGGAGACTGCTCAGCCCCAGCATGCCTATTCTCAACAGAGACTTCACATTACACCTGCCTATTTCTCTGGCTGTCCCCAGAGATTAGGCTTTCTCAGCCTACGAGGTTGGGCCCACAAAAAAGGAGATCAGCTGCTAGTTCCCTCTTCCACCCACTCTGATGGTACTGAGGATAGACAAGATCCCTGCTCTTGGATGTGCACAAGCTAGTACTGGGAGCCCTGTCATCAGTGTTCATCTGTCATCAATGTCCACCTGACATCAGTGTCCCTCTCTGAAACAGGTGTAACATGTATACCTTGTGTGCCCTTCAAATGCACGAGACTCTTCACAGTTGCTTTTTAAATACTTTTATTTGTGAGGGCAGCAAGCAGACTCAGCAAGAAAAGGCACTTTCCAATCTGGAAACCCAACTTTGATTCCCAGGACCCACATGGAAAACTGACTCCTGCAGGTTGTTGTCTGGCTTTCACACACACATACCATAAAACATACAAGTACCCATACACATACTGTTTTGCATCTATACAACTTTAAAACTTTCTTCTCTGTCACGTTAACTATATATACACAAAATAAATTAATGTTAAAAATATTCCTATGAACTTAACATGATCTAAGAAGACAAGCCCTCTGAATGTGCCTAGGAAGAGGTTTCTTGACTGTTAATTGAGGTAAAAAGCACCTCTACAAGTGTGACTGGTACCATCCCATGGGCTGGGCCCTGGACTGACTAACAGCAGGAAGCTAGCTGAGCATCAGTATCTTCCTCTACTTCATGGAGGTGCAATATGACCACAGCCTCACACTCCTGTCATCATGACGTCCTGTCACCCTGGACCTGTGAGCTAAACTGACCCTTTCTAAGTTGCTCTTGCCCAGTACTTTGTCACACTGCACTTGCTGCCTGACTGGCCTCCCCACAGGGGTGCTAAATGCATATCTCACATTGGTCTGAACATTAAGCTTCCTATGAAACCAGGACTTCCCATCTCTGTGGGCAGCAACTCTGTCTGCAATGTGGAGAACTCCAAGTATCAACCTAGATTCCTGTCATCTTCCAATATTCCTGTCCTACTCATCAGCAAATCTGTTACGACCATCTTCAAGCTAAACCAGTCACCAGACATCTTGTCTACCCTCATCATTATTACTTTATTATTACATTATTACTCATCATTATTACCCTTGGCAAGGGCACAATCCCCATACATCATTTTTCTCTAAAATTACTGTGATTTCTTCAAACTGCAAGCAGTTAGGAGGCAGAGGTAGGCAGATCTCTGTGAGGTCCAAGCTAGCCTAATGTACAGTGAAACATTGTCTCAAAAAAAAAAAAAAGGTGGTAAAAGTATAGGTTCTCTGCTTGCTGATTATGGAAATGTGGATGTAATGTGACTAGCTCCTTCAGGCTCCCTCTGTCTTAACTTCCTCTCCTCACCACAATGGACTGTATTCTTCATAGGGAATGAGTTAAAGTCCTGAGTGTGTACTGCTGATATGGGCACATCTATGCCAAAGACTCCAAAGCCTCAGCCACGGGAGTGGCAAAGCCTTTTTCCTCCCCCATGGGCTTAGAAAGATGGAAAAGTCTTCCTTAGGTCCCAGTGTGAATATTGACTGCAGAAAATGTCTACCATAGCCCTTGCTCCATGTTTAAGGCCTGAAGACTGCTCCCCTACAGAGACTGTTCCAACTGAGAGATGAGTTAAACCTGTGTCCTTTTCAGCTTTGTATAATAACCCCACCTCACTGTCCAAATATAAACAATACGCATACTAAGCTTCCAGAGCTTCTCTATCAAAGCTACCAAAGACCGCCAGATCCCAGCTTTTCTGGGTCAATGCACCTGCGTGTCTGTCCATTCTTTCTTCAACCCTTGTCAGAGTTCCAGGACCCGGGCCATGCAAGGATGCAGAACCTCCCTTATGTTGCTTTGTCACAGTACTTTATCACAGCCACAAGTAATCAATACAAGTAACCCCATTTTTTGTTTTGTTTTGTTTCGTTTAAGGCAGGGTTTCCCTGTGTATCCTTGGTTGTCCTGTACTCACTTTGTAGATCAGCCTGGCCTTGAATTCACAGAGACATGCCTGCCTCGGCCTCTCAGAGTTCTGGGATTATAGGCACGTGCCAAAATGCTCAGCTTTGTAATACCATCTTTTGCCATACAACAAAGTCAAAACAAATTTGATATAAATGTAAAACCCAAAATTAGAATGCTACTAGTTGAGAACATATGTTATGACATTCAACTACTCAAAGATTTGGTGACTATGGATCTGAAGAGCACAGGACATAAAAGTAAACATGGAGGATGGGGTTGCAACAGATTGAAAGCCCTTGCAGAGTGAAGGAAAAGTCAGCGAAGCAGAGAGGACACAGGATGCAAGGAATGCCTGCAGTTGTATATCTGGATTAACACCCAGAGCATATAAGACACTCAAAAATAGCAAGAAAAAGTTCAAAAATTAGTCAGAAGACATGAATACACATTTTTCAAGATAAAAATAGAAATGGCCAATGGTATGTGAAAATGTCTCAGTATCCCTCCTTATCAAAGGATATAAATCCAAGCCCCATTGAGCACTGGCTCATTCCACTAAGACGGCAAAGTCTTGTCTTCTGTGGAAACGAATGTAGCTAGACACTGGAAAATAGTGTCACAGTTCTTTCAAAATTAAAAGTAGAATAACCTTATGGCCCAGCAATCCCATCACTGACAATATGCCTAAAGGAATGAAGTCAGTATGTTTAAGAGACCCTCATTCTTACTCTAGCATGAATAGCATCCATGAATCAACCTGCCTCTTACAGCTGAATGGATAAGAAAATGTAGGGCATGTACAAAGGGGAATAATGTTCAGCCAATAACATATGAAACTCACCATCTGTAAAAAACATGGATGAACTTAGAGGCCATTATGCTAACTGAAATGAGCCAGTCATAGACAGATAGGCACCACACCATCTTACACAAGTGGAATCCAAGAGTTGATCTCCTGGAAGTGCAGAGTGAAATGGTGGCTACAGGAAACACAGAGGCCAGAAGAGAGCAGCAGATCACCTGGAGCCTGAGTTACAGGTGGCTGTGAGTTGTCTGGCCTGGGTGCTGAGACCCAAACAGGTCCTCTGAAAAAGCAGTAAATGTTCTTAATCAATGAGCCAACAATAACACTTTATATATTTTTAGAAGAATTAGTATCACTATCTCTCTGGAATTTATTTAATGTTTTTTACTCCTTTCTAGGTCACCTGCAATGGCAGGAGGAATTTTTGCTATACACAGACATTATTTTAACGAACTCGGGCAATATGACAAGGGGATGGATCTTTGGGGAGGAGAAAATGTGGAGCTTTCACTAAGAGTAAGTCAGACTTCCTTTTGTTTCCCCCACGTAGTTACATTTGTACAGAGAGAGTGAGAGCTGATGTTTCATTTTGTTGAGGTGAATAGAATCCAGTTTGTGTCTACTGGGCCACAGCCCTTACTTACCCTGAGCAAGAGTGCAATCTGACTTTTTTCCATGAACGTGCAAGACTGTTCTGGTGCCACATACAAAGGCATGCAACAGATGATTGGGCTCCCTGAAAACACTGGATGGGACATTAAAGTCCCTGACCATATGCTTTGTTATTTTCAACACATGGTTAAAAACAAACAAACAAACAAACAAAAAAACTGATAAGAAAATGAAATCTGTGGGTTCTCTTCTCATTGTCTTGATTGTTATACTTCCCCCTTTTTTTGTTTTAGATTTGATTTTCTCTCCTCTTTTCTTCCTTTCTTTTTATTTCTCTTCTTTCTCCTTCCTTCCTTCTTTCCTTCCTCCCTTCCTTCCTTCTTTCTGATAGCTGGCCATTTCAGTCACTAAAAGACCAGGTCTTGGCTGCCTTATTATTTCAGAAAGTTTCTCACTAGCCTGGAATTTGTTGGTTAGGCCAGGCTGGCTTAGGAACACTCCCATCTTTGCCTCCTTGGTGCTGGTATTACAGGCATGCACCACCACACCCGCTGTTCTTTTTTTTTTTTTTTTTTTAATTTTTTATTCTTCAGGCTAAGCATTCAGAGCAGAGTACCCCCTGCCTTTTCTTCCTGCAGCAGTGTCTACTGAGAACCGCATTAGTTACTTTCCCCACCCTATGACAAAACAGCTGACAAAAGCAGCTTGATGAGGGTTTATTTGGGCTCACAGTTTGAGGAGTCCATCACAGTGGGGAAGAACTTTCAGTGGTTCGTCACACTGCATTCATATCAGAAAGCAGAGAGAGAGACGGAAACCTGCTCAGCACACTTTCTGCTTTCTCTGCTGTGAGGACACCAGTCCATGGGATGCTGCTGCCCCGTTAGCGAGGGTCTTTCTACCTCACCGAATCCAATGTGGATGCTTCACCCACTGACATGCCACACGTTTGTCTCCTGGCCAATTTTAGATCCTGCCAAGTTAGCAACCAAATTAACCATCATAAGGACACAGGACAGTGTTACAATAGACCAGTACAGTGTGAAAGTAACTTCTGACGTTATGGTCTTCCATTCTATCAGGGTACAATTATTTAATTTTATTTGTGATAAACACAGTGGAGAAACACAGTACTCTGTGGTCATGTAAAAGGCAAACAGAGACATTTTTTCGTTGAGGTGGCTTCCACAACCCTCCTGAAGAAGCCCTTGAGGTGTACAGGATTAAATGTGTGGTTTGTTGGACAGGTTCTTATGCCTAACTCACACTGCTGAAGCATTTTACAGACACTTAACTTACTTAAACCCCACAGGCCTGTGGGATGGCTACTGCCATTATCTTTTACTTTTAATGAGAAAACAGACACAGAGAACTTACATTCCTTCCCAAGTTCACAAAAACAGGAAGTACTTTGTTTCAGACCTACTGATTCCTGCTTCCCATAGAGATCTACTTTCCAGTCTTGGGGCCCTTCTGGCACGTCTCTACTATTTCTTAGTCAATTCTAGCACGCATATGTGTGAGAGAAGCCTCCAATGCCCTGAGTTTGCTTTGATTGCTGAGTTCCATGGCTGCCATGGATCATGAAGAGGAATAACTCACTAGATACTCATGCAGCTATGCTTTACGACCAGCCTTTGAATGGTTCCCAAACCAGCTTCAGATTTTTGTGGTTTAACAATCCTGGTTAGCATCCAACAGGCCTTGACCACCTGAAGTCTCAGCTTGCCCATGTTCTAGTACCTGGCATCCCTCCATACTGCCAAGGTGTGCTACTCTGAAAACTGAAACACCTTGACTTCTGCTCTTAGAGATGACCACTTAGGGAATTCCATTTCCTGGCCTCACCCCAAGACTGAACTTGTTTTAGGCTAGCCTTGAACTCAGGGATCCACCTGTCTCTGCCTCCCATGTGTTGGGATTAAAGGCATGTACCTCTGTGTCTGGTTTAAGACTGTACCTCTTTAGATATAGATGCCAGCTTAAATCCTACTCAAGATCACTAAAGCCTGTTGGGTGCTCTGATATGAAAACAAACCATATATCCACTACAGAGTTCTCACACATTGACATAATGGAAGTTTAGGTAGATTTCCAATACTTTCCTCCTACGTGAGCCAAGTATTTCCAAAACTTTCCATCACTTTCCATCCACTGAGTCAATGGGTTACGCTTCTTGGTTCATCTGCCCTGAATTTTAATTGCTAAGGGTATTAGGAATAAGTCAGTTATCATCTCAGTATTGGTTAGTCTGTGTAACAAAGTAGCTCAAAGAGAAATGGCGTAAAATAGTAATACTTACCTTTCTCTGGCATCTGTCCAGGGTGGCGGGAGTGACTCAGCAGAGGCTGACTGGGTTGGCCTTTAGTTTCCGGTTTTAGTTGAGGTCTGGCATCATTTCCACGAGTAGCTGCCACATGGAACATGTTCTTCTCACACTGAATGGTGGGAAGATAAAAGTCAAGCCATGGCACATGGCATATTCCAGCTTCTGTAGTCATGATGTGGGCTGACATTCTCTTGGCCAAAGCCTGTGAAACACAAGTCCAGAATCAATGTGTTCTCAGACCCAAGATAAGGAAAGGCAAGTGAGCAGAATTTGAATCTGTCATTCTAGGTTTGTGAAATAAACTAAGTCAACGTAAAACTGATTTAGATGAAACCCATGTTAGCAGAGCAGTGATGCCTCACTTATCAGTTCATTTTTGTCAGTAAATTTTAATTGATGTGAAAAACTGCCTCAAAATGCAGTAGCTTCAAACTATAAGCCATCATTATTCCTCTCAATTCTTGGTGTTATTGTAGCAATGCTAGTCTTGGCTAGAATGTCTGATATTTACAGATGTTGCTGCCTCTATGTTCACCATCTAGAATGCCTTTTGCCATATGACTGTCTCAGTACCATCTGGGCAACGAGAACCACTTGCCCATTTGTCAAGAAGGCTGGCTCAGGCTCACTGACACTGAAGAGGTCAAAGAGAAAAAGTTACAAGAGGGATCAATGTCTAGGAAGCTGCAAGTACTTTTCAAGCATCATGTACTCTGGGCAAGCACTCTCCCAACTGCTTTCTTTTCATCCTAGTTTTACTCTAGATTTGCTCCTAAAGGGGACACATGAATTTGGATATGCCCTATTCTGTGATCACTATCACTGTAGGGATGGCCACAACTCTTTCTCTATCAGGGATAAAGGGCATCTGTGGCCAGCCTAGTGATGTGGTTCAGCTGGTAGAGTGTTGCCTAGCATGTACAAAGTCTTGGGTCAACACCCAACCCCACACAAAACCAGGCATGGTAATATGTGCCTTATAATCCCTGAACCTCTGGAAGGAGAAGCTGAAGTTCAAGCTCATCTGTACCTATACTGTAAGTCTGAGGACAGCCTTGGCTACATGATCCTATCTCAAAACAACAAAATAAAACAAAAGAATAAACAAGCAGCTATCTGGGACCTATGAAAATTGGATTAAAATCTACTGCTTTCTTCACAAAGGTTTTAAAGGAAATTTTTAGTTTTATTACCTACTTTTTTTAATAAGTTGAATTATGTATATTGTTCTATGAATAATGGTCATAGCCTCTTAAAACCAATGAACATCTCAAAAAACAAACAAGGGGCTAGAGTGATGGCTGCTCTTCTAGAAGGCTGGAATTCAATTCCCAGCACCTACTTGGCAGCTCACTGTAATCCCAGTTCCTGGGTATCCAATTCCCTCTTTCAGCCTTTACAGATACAAACACATATGCAAACAAAATACCCAGATATAAATATTAAATACATTAACAATGTATTGGCTTTTCAAATTTCTTTCTTCTTTCTTTTTCTTTTCTTTCTTTCTTTCTTTCTTTTTTTTTTTTTTTTTTTTTTTTTTTTTTTTTGAGACATGGTTTCTCTGTGTAGCCTTGGCTGTCCTGGCCTCACTTTGTAGAACAGGCTGGCCTTGAACTCAGAGATTTCCCTGCTTCTGCTTCCCTGAGTACTGGGATTAAAGGCGTGTGCCACCATACCTGGTTTTTAAATTTCTCTAGTTTTTCTTTTAAAAAGCAAATGAAACATAAATCTTTTCTGACAGCTTTTGTGGCATGATGATGCATCCAGAACAGATATATATATATATATATATATATATATATATATACATATATATATATAAACAACTATTTAGTTCATAATTTCCAATGAAAATGAGATCCAAACAGGACACAAACAACCGTACCACTGGATAGGCCAATGAAGGATCCAATTGTTTGGACTTTTGGCCTAAGGCATTTTTTTCTGTGTCTCCAGGCTGAACTTAAATGTCATTTTTAGTCAAGACAATCTTGAACTTGTGATCTCCTTACCTCTACAATTCCTGGTGCTGGAATTGTGGACCACCAAGGTAGTACTGGGGGATGAGCCCAGGACTTTGAGAGAGACAGACAAACACTGTACCAATGGAAACATATTCCAAGCCCCACACTATGTTTTAATGAACAGCTACCTTACCATTACTGCTTTCTAATGATTAAGTGAATTTCCTCAGATAAAATATCTATAAAATCAGAATTTATGGTCTTGATGAGTTATAACAGAAAATCCTCAACCTGGTGTTGTGGTGCACACCTGTAATCCCAGCACTCAGGGAGGAAGAGGAAGGCATATTGCTGTGAGTTTGAGGTAAGCCTGGTCTACAAAGAGAATCCAGGACAGCCAAGGCTACATAGAGAAACCCTGTCTCAAAAACAAAACAAAACTAAACAAAACACGAGGATGAAAATGTATGAAAATGCAGAAGGCTGGGCCCAAACCACAGCTTCTGGATGAGAAGGTGTCAGTGGTCCATGGGTTTTCATTTCTACCAGGCAATGTTGGTGTTACTGGAGTCCAGGAAACAGAATGGCTATAGCAATTATACCATAACAAGAACAAATTATATACATTCTTAGAACCACATTCTTAATTTGTAGGGCTGGTGAGATAGCTCAGTGGGTTATGCCATTTGCCACTAAACCTGATGACCCCAGTTAGAGCCCTCAGGTCCACATGCTGGAGAGAACCAAGTTCTGCAAAGCTGTCCTCAGACCACATGCACACTAGGGCATGTACACCACAAATAAATACATGCAAAATGTTTCTGAAGGTTAATTTGTGTGTGTGCACGAGGAGGGAAGGCATGCATCGCCACAGCATGTGTCACAGCCTGCAAGAGTCGGTTCCCTCCCTCCTCTACGGGGTCCCCGGGTGGTTAGGTTTGGTAGCGGGCCCCTCTACCCACTAAGCCATCTTGCCAGCCCCTCTGTGTTATCTTTTATAGTAATTGGAATTAGAAACTTATAAAATTCTCAAGTGAGACTTTTATGTTTCCATGTGTGCAAATAAGTGTGTCTGCACATATGTGTGCAGGTGCATGCCTATGCATGCAGAAATCAGAAGTCCTCCTCTATTGTGTTCCATCTTTATTCCCTTGAGACAGGATCTCTTGGTGAATCTGAAGTTCATTATTTTTC
Source organism: Meriones unguiculatus (assembly GCF_030254825.1). Classification (NCBI taxonomy): domain Eukaryota; kingdom Metazoa; phylum Chordata; class Mammalia; order Rodentia; family Muridae; genus Meriones; species Meriones unguiculatus. The sequence continues at coordinate 16,073,953 of NC_083368.1, read as the reverse complement.
TGCCATGCTAGTATCCAGTAAGCCCCAGTGAGCCGTTTGTCTCCGTCCCATCCCCTCCAGCACAGGGTTGCAGGTGTGTGCAGCCATGCCCAGCTTTCTATATGGATACCAGAATCCAACTCAGGTTCTTGTTCTTGTTGTAGAGAAGTGCTTTTAACCCATCGAGCCATTTAAAACAGTTTACGTAACTCACAGGAAGACAGTAAACCATCTCAATGTGCATGTTTGTGTGTCCACACACACACACTTTAGTTACACTGACTAGCCCCAAGTTTTAGGGTGTACATTTTCTATATCTGACACTTTTCAATGACTGTATCTTGCTTTCACATAGTGAATGAAGTTATTATAATATGTGCTGTTCAGTGTTTTATGTTTAAACTACAAGCAACAGAACCCATCCAGAACTTGCCTTTCTCTTGGTATGGCTTACACCTAAAAACATGTAGCAGGAAAGAGAGCCACTGGCCACTCAGAACTCAAGTTCTTGGGCTGGACTTCCTAAACTTGAACCGGAGCTCTGCCATTCAATTGGAAAAACTTCTTAATCAACCTGTATGTTAATTTTCTTATTTGTAAATGGGATATGATCATAGCACCTACACTGTAAGACTCTAATGAGTTTATAAAGTAAATGGAATATATACTAGAGATTAGGCTAGAAGTGTAGCTCAACACAGTATAAACCAAATGTGGTGGACACCACTACAATCTCAGCACTAGGGAGGTAAAGGCAGGAGGATCAGAAATGCAGTGTCATTCTCAGAGAGTGGGTTTGAGGCCAATCTGGGCAACCTATCTCGATAAGCAGCCGACCAACCAAATATTACCTGTGTGTGTTCTAAAGCAGCTTCCAGTTACTAGTAAAATAATCAGTTGTGGTCTTGTCTAGATTTGGATGTGTGGAGGCCAACTCTTCATACTTCCTTGCTCTCGTGTTGGACATATCATTAAGACACAGAATAAAAATAATCTTGGATTCAACAAAGCCCTCTCAAAGAACACACTGCGAGTGGCTCATGTCTGGCTGGATGAATACAAGGTGAGCGGTGCTTCAGATTGCGGAGAGTACTTTCTGGGCTGGTCTCGATACTCCACCCCCTTTCCAGATCCAAACTGTATTCTTTCCTGTTTTTTTCTAAGTTAATGGAGAACCTTCAATTTCCCACCCAGTCATCACCAATCTTGCTCTCAACTGCTTGTTCTTAAGTAGCTGTTTTTCAATTTGTTTTTTAAGTTTTAATTTTAGGAAAATTCCAGTTTCTCAGAAATAAAGAACCTGCAGTCTTTCTCCCACAGCTAGATCTATTTATCCTCGGGGAACTACTCTTCCCCACCACTGGCAGAGAACACTCCCATCCCTGCTGTGGCTGATTCTTCAGGTTTTCCTACCAAGCCACTACCTGTTTCCTAGGAGGTGTGGCTACAGGTCTTCTGCTCACATGTGAATTCCTTTTCTATCAACAGTCAAAGATTTCTATTGCAAGCTATGCCCCTTGATGATGTCTGTCCTGAGGGTTAAACCCTTGCTGTGTTCTCTAAGAGCACAACTCTGTCTAGGTAAGACAGCCACACAGTAGGTCTCTCAAAGTGTGTCCTATTCTTTATCTCATGTTTCTGCCCCAGCTTACTTTTCTGTTGCTGTGATAAAACACTGACCAAAAGCGACTTGGATGAGGAAAGTTATTTCTCTTACACTTCCACATCACAGACCATCATCCAGAGATGCCATGGCAGGAAGTCAAGCAGAGACCGCAGAGGAAAACTGCTTAGTGGCTTGATCTCCATCACTTCTTCAACATGCTTTCTTACACAACTCAGGACCAGCTGCGGGATGGCACCAGCCATAGTGAGCTGGACCTTCCTCTAACAATTAGCACTCAAGCAAATGCCCCACATGCAAATCTAATGGAGGCAATTCCTGTCTGGAGTCCCTCTTCCTAGGTGATTCCAGTTTGTGTCAAGGTGACAAAAACCAGTCAGCAGTTTTTATAATTAAAAAATTTTAATTAATTGTGTATTTCTCCTAATCTAACACATTAAAATTATATTGTTTCAAATTATGCATTTCCTTTACATTTATTAATTTGTTGTATGCTTAGCACACCTGCATGTGTGCCATGGTGCACATGTGGGAGGTCAGGAGACACCTTATGAGTCAATTCTCTTCTTCTACTATATGAGTACTGGGGGGATGAACTCAGGTCATCAGGTTGGGTGGCAAGTATGTTTACCTGTTCAATATCAACACTGCAAAAATAAATTCAAGATCACTCATAAAGTGAGTGTTGATGTTTGCAGTGTTGATGGTCCCTTTCCCCCATACTTGTGAATTCTAGTCATAGATCTAGGCAATTGAATTGTACACTGTAATTACCGAGTGACTACGTCTCATAAAGGATGCTCTGGCAAGCTAATTTAAAAATATATAATGTGAACCAAGTGTGATAGTACACACGTGTAATGCCAACACATAGGAAGCTGATGCAAGAGAGTTATGAGTTTGAGGCCAGTTTTGGGTAAAGGCTGAGATCATACTTGAAAAGTTACATATAAAACAAACAGATTGTATCAAACTAAAGTATGGTACAAGAGAAGGCTTTGCAATGGGGAGGCTCACCCAGGCCTTTACTTCTTCAAGATGATGGCATCTTCCCCTGCTTTTAATTATCCACCCTGGGAAGCAGGTGGCAAAAATTTACAAAACTCAAGAATCCTCAGGAAAAATTCAACATAGCATGTACACACCACAGTCATTTTGCTAAGGAAACCCCCTCTTTCACTTAACACTGTTGCTATCCTGTGTGGAAACAGAATAATACACAGATTAAAAACATAAGGGTTCTGAATTAAGAGAGAGCCCCTGGTCTATGTAGAATGAGTCTTTACCACAGGAACAAGGAATCTGGCCTCATCCTTACCATTTATATCAGAATACATTAAATAAACAAAAAGCACCAGTGGCTGGGGACAGGGCTCAGTTGGCAGATCACTTACCTAGCATACAGGAAGCCATGGGTTCATCCCCAGTTCCTCATCAACTAGGTATGGTGGTATACACCTATAATCATAGCGTTCTGGAGGCAGAGATGATTTAGAAATTGGTTGTAAATGGGTTTAAGGATATATTTTAGACCCGGTCTTGAAGTACAAAACAAGACAAAATAAAAACTAAGCAGCTAGGGAGTAAAGAGATGTCTCAGTGGTTAAAAGCACTTGGCTGCACTTCCAGAAGACCTGGGTTCATTTCTCAGCACCCACATGGCAGCTCCCACCTGTCTGTAACTCCAGTTCCAGGGCTTCTGATACTCTCACACATACATGCATGCAGGCAAAACTCCAATGCACATAAAATAAAAATTATAATAATAAACAACTAAGCAGCTGTGGTCTTAGAAAGGACCAGTACAGACCTAACACCCCCCCTCCACACACACACACTAGCCTGTTTTCTCATGGACTTTGCTTGCAGGGTAAATGCTCAGTCTACACATCAACCTCATGAAGAAACTTGCCCGCAGTCACAGGGAATTGATAGCAAAGCCATGAATGAGCCCCAAGCTGTTTAGCCAGAGTACTTTTAATTTTGTTACACCATGCCACCATACCAGTTCTGGAAGTGTGGAGGTGCAGGACACTAAGTCTCTGAGTGAGTACAGGAGAAAGAAGCCCCTGGAATGGGAAACTGTGCCTTTCCGTCTCCTAAGAAACAGGACCCAATCTTTCTGGATCCCACTGTGTTAGCCATCACAGTGTCATGGTGGATATCATGATGGTACCGGGATCAGAGCTGAGGTTGAACGTTCTCATTTCCTGCATAGAAACGCTATGTGACACTATTCCTGGGGATATGCAAACAAAACATCTACTGGCCCCAGAGAGGGGACTAATAACAGATAAAAGCAGAGATTCCACCGAGTACAGCTTCATGAACCATGGGTTTTATTGCGGCTGCTTAAAGGAATATGAGTGAGGGGTAACTTACAGGAGTAGAAATGACTCAAAGATAACGCAATCACCAAAAGCCCACCCCTGGGGCTCTAGAAATGACTCAGTGGTTAAGAGTCCTTGCTGCTCTTCCAGAGGTCTTGACTTTATTTACCAGTACTCAGATCACGCAGCTCACAACTGCCTGTAACTGCAGCACCTGAGAGGCTGACACCTTCTTCTGGCCTCTACAGGGAATATACTTGTGTGTATAAACCCTCATACTGACACAAAATTTGATTTTTAAAAAGTCCATCCGAGCATGTGTGATAGGTCATAGGATTTTTAAAAAGTCCATCCGAGCATGTGTGATAGGTCATAGGAGCTAGGAACCTGGAGCATGCTAAATAACCCCCAGGCAGCTCAAAATGTTAGTCTTTTCTAGGGAGTTCTGGGCCGACTTGAAGCAGATGAACAGTTTTTGCTGGTCTTTGCTTCTTCCAGGCTTCTCGGCTGATCTGAGCGAGCCTCTTCTAGGCAACTCAGCTTGCCTGAGAGTCTCAGCAGTCTTTATTGCATGTACATAGGTACGTGTACACACATGCACGCACACATGCACGCACACATGCTTGAAGATGGAGAGGCCTAGTGAATCTGGTCATTTTCAGGGACTTCCTGAAGCTATTGAATTGTTTACTTGTTGAGCTTAATGAGCTCCCTGAAGAACAGAACGTTGCTCTACATTCTTTTAACAACTTGTCTTAAAATATCACCTCCCCTCTTAACATCCTGTGTCTTACCAAGCTTTCCTAGAAGATGGGAAGCTTTCAATCTTACAGAAAACTGCTATATAACAAGAGGAAAGGGGATTTTTATTCCAATGATGAAAACATGTCCCGATATTTGCTATCATGACCTGTTACTAAAAATTTGTTTTGTTTAATAAAATGATTCTTTGTTTTCATTTAGGAAAATTTTTTTCTTCAAAGACCTTCTTTGAGATATGTATCCTGTGGAAACATTACTGAGCGTGTTGAATTAAGAAAACGACTGGGCTGCAAGTCATTCCAGTGGTATCTGGATAATGTCTTTCCAGAGTTGGAGCCATTTACACAGACTGATGAAAAAGATAAACAATCCTTTTCCTTAATAAAAGGATGAAAAAATCCTTTAGTTCTTCAACATATTGGCACCACAGGACAAATTTGGAACATCACAGAATTATGTGAAATGCAATTAAAAATACAAGCAGAGTGGCCAATCTCTCAGGAGTGCCTTTCTCTACCTCTAGTGACAATTCTCCCTTTGTTGCCCTCTGCCACTGGGGTTCTGGGCATAAAGACCTTGGTATTAAAAATGTAAGCTATCTCAGGGTTCAAAGCCTGATATATGACTGACCCAGAGAGAGTATATTGCTTGTGATTATTTGACCAATTCACTTGGCTGTGATGGTCCATAAGAAGCTGCTCTGCTCTTGGAGCCCTCACCAGTCTAAGGAGCTGACATGGGTTGCCTTAGGGAAAGTGTTCACAGAGAGCCATGACTGGTGCACAGTGGCTGTGTTGGATCAAGCTCCTTTCTTGCAACCAGTGTAGAGTCTAGGGCTGCCTCCTGGCTTGGTTTTGGTTCCTAAGTGTCTGATGTCCAAGTCACCATGGCTAGGTGTCTCAGTTAAGTTCTCCAGGCAGGTTCCCCCTTTGTTCCTGTTGGCCTTTCTGTCCTGAGCCACTCTTCTTTTCTGCATCTTTGTATTTTCATGTCTGTGCCCTCTGTCCTCTGGCTTGTGACCCACAGCTTTCCTGACACTTCTCGAATTATGCCCTGTTGTTTTCTAACCAGCTGTCAGTGTGCAGACAGGTGGCTGGCTCCCTTCCTGCCATGCCCACAGACTCCTCAATGCCTAAAAAGTGCTTTTTTTGGAGTTTAGGGAATGCTGTAGGGTTCAACCTGGTGAAGGTGAGTTTAAGACGGCCAAAGGGTAATTCATAAACTCTATAAAAAATGAGGGAAGAAACACACTGAAAGGCCAAAAAAGGAGACAACTGACAGGATTGCAAAACGTAGCCAATGCAAACATAACCTAGACCAGTTTCTTCATCACTACCATAAAGTTTCTGAGGGGTTTCTAGCAGGATTAAGCATCCAGAATGCTCACTGTTGTCCTGTGTTTTGTGAGCTTCACCCATTTTAAAATAATAGGTGAAGTGTGTAATCTTCATTATCACTTTGATGGGATTTGGAATCACCTAGGAGGCATACCTGTTCTGGGCATGTCTTTTTTTGTTTTGTTTTGATTCTTGCTCTTTTTTTGTTGTTTGTTTTTTGTTATTGTTTTGTTGTTTTGCTTTTGTTGTTGTTTTTTTGAGACAGGTTTTTTTTTTGTGTGTGTGTGTGTAGCCTTGGCTGTCCTGGAACTAGGTCTGTAGACCAGGCAAGCCTCAAATTCACAGAGATCTGTCTCTGCAGTGCTGGCATTAAAGACATGAGTCACCACTGCCCTGCTCTGGCCACATCTTTGAGAGTGTTTTCGAAAGAGTTTTAGCTGAGTAGGAAGAACCCACTTGGAATGTTGGGTGGCCATAACACATGAACAGGGACCAATTTCAATAAAAAGGAGAATGTAAGGTGAGCATCAGCCTTTGTCTGCCTCCTGGCATGAAAGCTGCCTTAGACTTCTGCTGCCATGGCTTACCCACCACAATTGAGGCTGTACCCTCAAATTGTGTGCCAAAATAAACCCTTAAGTTGTTTTTGTCAAACACTGTCACACAAACAAGAAAAGTAACACACACATTGTGATGGTGTACAAATAGCACTCTATACTATTGCCCTGGCAAGAGGGGACCATCCCTGAAATAGCCACTAGTCCCAGTAAAGATGAATGGCTGTGTGAACAAGATTGGAAACTAGGAAAGAGACTCTTTTTGGCACTGTGACAGCAACTGTTTGACTGAGGGCGATGCATGGAAGGACACAAGTAAGGGTCATTAGGACCTCAGTCCTGTGGAGAGATCTAGGTAGTATCACTTAGCATCCTACACCCTGACAATACTAGTAGATATTTGGCAGGGCCAAATATTTGTGCTACTGTGACCACAACTTAAAAGGAAACATTTATTTTGACTTATGGTTGCTGAGGGTCCATTGCATAGTTGCATGGCCTCTGAGCTTGGGCAGAACATCAGGATGACAGAAGTATGTGGGGGAAGATGTTTACTACATGATAGACAGGAGGCCCAGAAGGAGACTTGGACCACTGGACCAGGTAAGAACCTCAAAGGGGCATCCCCTGGATCCTCCTTCCTCTAGATTGGCTCCACCTCTTAAAAGTCTCCAGAACCTCGGGTACCACCAGCAGGCACCAAGCTCCACACACAAGCTTGTGGGGGACACTTCAAGTCATCACAGCCCGTTAATGAAGAAGGAATGTGTCTAGCTAAAACGGTTCGTTAATTTGGTTCATGTGATGCTAGTTTCTTAGAAATAAGGGACACAAAATTTTCTCCCTACCTATGCCAGGTTTCTCTACTAGACACCACGAGACAAGGGTTTAACATTTTTTAGGGTACCGACTCTCCAGCATTTACTTCCGAGATGACGGGATTAAAATATTTAGATATCTGTCAATGTAATGCAGCATTACTGGGCCATAGGCCAAAACCTTACCATTCTGTAAGAGCTGCTAAATTCCCTCTAGCCCGGTTGTGCTTTTTCTCACATTCTTCCCGTGAGCAAGTCGTCGTCCCCCTCTACAGTTAGTTCTCTCCGGAGTGACGGTCAACTTCACTGACAGGAAAGCACTGAGGCCGGGTGGGAAAGCGCTCAGCTCCACGCTAGGCGGGGAGGAGCCGGGGCCGCGTGACGCTAGGCCGGGGCGGTGACGTCACCGCGGAGGCGGGGGAGTACGTGCAGCGACGCGAGCAGTGGCGCCCGCTCCGCAAAGCTGCGTGTCCTGGGCCGTGTCGCGCGCCTCGGCTCGTGCGGCTCGGCCCGGGCTGTGGCTGGAGCGACGATGCCACGGCTCGTGTCCCGGAGCGCCGCCATCCCGGCCTGCGGGTGTCGCGGTGAGTAGCCGGGCCGCGGCGCTTGACCCCGCGCGGCCTCCGTCGGCGCCGGAGCGTGGACTGCGGCCTGAAGCGCTGCGGCTGCTGGAGCTGACTCGGTGGCCTGGGAGGCCCGAGCTGCTTCCGGCTCCCACCGCAGTGGTGGGCACTGCACGGGGCCGAGCGCCGGGTAGCCTCCAGGCGGTGTTGTGATTTACGGAAAAAAATACTGGTTTTTATCATTATTGCTGTTATTACGGTCGGTCAATGCGGGTCAGGATTTAGACCGCGTCTACACAGGAGGCTGGAAGACAGAAAGGATGCTTGTTAAAGAAACTGCCTTCCATAGTTTCCACACCCCAAACTAATGCATTAAATGTAAAAACAGCAAGCCCCGCCCCTCTCTGCTAGCTCTCCCCCTGTGATAAAAATATTGGCATGCTTCATTTTTCCTATCAAAGATTAGGGTTAGTCCTTTTACTTATTGAGAGCTATCGTGGTCATGTTGATTGGTTGGTTATATTTAAACATAAAATGAGGCTCTAGAGACACTTTATAACAAAATAGTATTACTTCGCACAACAGGAGCAGGCCCAATTTGAAATTACAAAGAAAAAAAATTTCTTTTTAAATTTGAAATACTGGTTTAGGAAAAATAGGAAATAACTTTTTTTTTACCCTAAGTATGTGTTTGCCACAGAGCTCTTCGAGTGAAATGTCAGCAGAGTAGTTCATGCTTCTTTTGGACAACTGCCCTGCAATGTTTGTTTGTTTGTTTGTTTAAGACAGGGTTTCTCTGTGTAGCCTTGGCTGTCCTGGACTCATTTTTGTAGACCAGGCTGGCCTCAAAATAACAGAGATCTGACTGCCTCTGCCTCTCTGATTTACAGGGAGGGAGTACAGGCCTGCACCACCACGCCTGGCTTTGCCCTGCAATTGTATCTAATATTCCTGTGCTGTTTCTTGCCAGGAGTTTTCCTTCGCAGTTTTATACTACTGTCTTTCCTGCGTAGCATGAAGTTTATTGTTTTAACAGTATACTCGAATGGCACAGAGTACATTCAGAGTGTTGCGTTACAGTCAGTGCTGTATATTTCCAGAATAGTTGTGTCACTCCGGATAACACTGTACCCTTAGGGAAGGGACTCCTGCCCCTTCAGTCTCTGAATTTACCTGGTTTAAGCACATCATTGTTAAGTGGAATCCGTGGTCTTTCCTTTCAACCATGTTTATGTGTGTCTCTTTGAGACCTTGTGTTGGCTATTCTTGGTTGTCAGCTTGAGTACTTCTGGATTTAACTAAAACTCCCAAATGGCCGGCACACCTGTGAGAGATTTTTGCTTAATTAAATCATTTGAAGTGGATAGAGCCGGTTCTAAACTACGTCTTGGAGGGGAAGATCTGCCTTGACTCTGGACCACACCTTCTGATAGCAGTTTAGATAAAGGGGGTGGGAGAAGAAAGCTCTCTCTCTGCCTGCTTGCTTTCGCCCTCACTAGCAAGTCCTTTCCTTCGCTGGCTTTAGAGCCTACTTCTTCAGGATTCCAGCTGACCCGATGGGACATCCAGCCTAGTGAACTGCTGGATTCTTGGACCTTCCTTTGGTAGACAGCCACTGTTGGACGAGTTGGACTACAGCCCTGTAAGTCATTCTAATCAATCCCCTTTCTGTAAATATGGAGCAATCCATTCTGTAACTTCTGTTACTCTAGAAAACCTGCTTTCATTCTTTGGAATTGGTCAGTTCATAATTGAAAAGCCTCTGCTTTGGAGGCTTTACCTGTACTAACTGCTGACTCTGAGGGCTCCATCTCAACACTTAGCTGACTGTTCCACCCCGTAACCTTTGTGGCGCTTCATATAGCTCGTCAGCACATCATCTGGATGTTCCTTGGGACCCTTTCGTAGGTTCTTTCTCTCCAAAGTTCGGTGTCCAAAAATTCAGTATGTGCTCTGTGTACCTGTTCTCCCTTAGTTACTTAAAGCTCCTCTGTACCAGTTTTCATGTAACTTAAACTGTAATTCCCATGAGTCAGTTAAGATTCTGTGTGAGGCCTGGATTCCAATGTGAAGTCATCTTCCTATCTTGAGTGTAACATCTCTAAAACCAAACTCACTCCTAACTCTTGTTCTGTGTCATCAAGACTTGAAAGGTTGGTGCTATAGTCTCTTCTCCCTTAGGGGTGTCCTTCATGCTGACCAGTATAGATAGTTGGCCTGTGTTCTACCTTCCCACTCAAACTTTCACAGCCCAAGGTCAAGCCAAGATGGCTTCTCCTTGGGATTGTTTTTCACGGATTCCTTGATTCTAAACATTTTCTCCTTCTACCCCAAAATGTTTTGTGTACAGCTGTCAGGACTCTGTTCCTAATATAGAAGGTAGAATTGCTTAAAGACACTAGCCAGCTATTTTCATCCCACCTCCCAATATGGTCTCACTCTAGCACAGAGTACATTCTTCCTGCCTCAGCTTCCCAAGTGCTGGCATTAGAAATGCCCAGTTCATTAGGTCTCTGCATTTCTGCCAAGTTTGCTCTCAGGGGCAGAGCCCCAGCCTATCTTCCTGTGATTAATCATTCAATTTCCACTAGCTTTAAAGCCCTCATAATCCCTTGACCAGTTAACCTGTTAGTCTTTCAGGTAGGGCTGGAGAGATGGCCCCCATGGTCAAGAGGAAATGGTGAAGGCGAGGAGCTTCCAGGACTCGGCCTAGGTTAGCAGACAGAGGCAGAATCTTACTTGACAACTGAAGCAGGCGAATAAAAGTCCCTTTTGCACGTTTCCAGCTGAGCATTCTGCTGTTCAGATACATACTTGTAGAGGTGTGGTGGAGCCTGCGTGGCCTTCTGTGGAAAAGTTGCTCCAATGGAGCTGTTGGTTCTCCCCACTGCTTGTTCCTCAGGCTGCAGCACCTTCTCACTGTCCCTGCCTCTCTGGGCTTACTGGGGGCTGCTGTTGCTCAGTGGAAGAGCCATTGCTCAGAGGAGGCCCTAACAGTGACTAGGCTCTTTCTGTCCTGGCTTACTGGACCTGCCAGGTCTCCGGGGCCTTGTGCCTTAAGGAGGCTTGCTGGCTGCCTGTCCCTGCTGTTCTGTTTCCTGGTGTACGTTCGCTTCTTTCTCTCAGCAGCATTGCTTTGAGTACTTCTGCAACTGAGCCATGTTAGTACTGTAGCATTTGTTTTCTTTTTGGCTTTAAGGAATATTGTTGTTTTTATTAGGCTGAGTTGCCCAAGCTAGCCTTGTAATCTGGTTTGAACTCTGCTGCCTTAACAGAGTTTCGATTCTACTGCCTTAGCTGGAACATATCAGCAGAGGCAGGGACTGGGAGATGCCAGAGGAGTTCTTTTAGAGACCTTTGCTTAGGGAATGCTGAGGTATTTCACATTGAAGAAGAGACTTTCAGGACCGGTGAACATGAGGCAGAGGTGGGATTTATAAAGATTTATTATGTTTATTCTCTTTCTTTTCTTTTTAAGACAGGTCTTATAGCCTAGGTTGGCCTCAAACCTGCTGTGTAGTCAAAGATGATCTTTAACCTTTGACTCTTCTGTCCACCTCCCAAGTGACTGAGTAATAGGCATGGACTTCTGTCTCCGCTGTGCCTTAAGGATGCTTCAGGAAGGATAGCACCCACATGTGGGTGTGGCTTCTTACAGGAGAGTCACATTTGAATGTCTTGGTCATATATCTGTGGTGTAGGTGCCTTCTGAAGTTGTTTGTATATTTGGCATATCACTGTAGCTCAGGCTGGCCTGAAACTCACTGCAGCACATCCGTCTCATCCTCCTGATGGTTACCATTCCCTTCCTGGTTTTTCTTTTCAAGTAAATGAGATCATGGAGTACAACAATTTCTGAGATGTGCTTGACAGTATGTCGGGGTGATAAGACTGAAAACATAGGCCAGAGAGCTGGAAAGATGGCTCATAAGAGCCTGGCTGCTCCTCCAGAGGTCCTAAGTTCAATTCCCAGCACCCACTTGGTGGCTTACAACCATCTATATAATGGGATCTGATGCCCCTTTCTGGCCTGCAGGCATGCACATGGACAAGGACTCATACATTAAAGAAATACATAAATTAAAAAAAAAAAAAAAACTACACAGGTCAAAGGAATGTAGGTCACAAACATTAGACTTGACTGTAAAGATGATTAAAGGTTTGTAATACTGTTTCTGAGAATCTCAGAAAGTTAGTTTTATAGCTGAGGCAGTGGTCATATATGCTTTGGTTGTAAACATGATCCTTGTTATTTTAACACTTTAAAATAAAATTATCATTTGTTTGGTAAAATTAGTTGAATTTTTACTTCTTCTAAAAAATATTTTCAAAACATTTATTTACCTTTATTTTATGTGCAATGGTGTTTTGCCTGAATGGATGTCTATGTGAGACTGTCCAATCTTGGAGTTACAGACAGTTGTAAGCTGGTATGTGGGTGCTGGGATTTGAACCCGGTCCTCTGGGAGCGCAGTAACCACTGAGCCATCTCTCCAGCCCCGTTTTTGTCATTTTTAATGATGTGTATCTGCATGTGAGTGCAGACGCCAAGAAGACAGAGCTGTTGGATCTCTAAGAGCTGTCTGACATGGGTCCTCTGGAAGAGCAGCAAGTGTTCATGTTAACTGCTGCGCTTTAGCTTCAGTCCTTAACAGTCTGTTTTTGTTTTTGTTTTTTCTTTAAGATTTATCTTTATTTTATGTGTATGAACATTTTGCCTCTATGTATGTTGGTGCACCACATGTGTGCAGTGCCCACAAAGACCAAAAAGGGGTGGAATTCCCTGGAACTGGAGTTGTAAATGGTTGTTAGCCACCATGTGGGTTCTGGGAACTGAACCCAGTTTCTCTGCAAGAGCAGCAATTTGTTCTTCACTGCTGCTCCAGTTCTCCAGCCCTTATTTTAACATTATTTGAAATGTCTATTATCTGGCTGTGGTACCACATGCCTTTAATACCAGCTCACAGGGAGGCAGAGGCAGGCTGATATCCTGAGTTCAAGGCCAGCCTGGTCAACAGAGTGAGGTCCAGGATAGCCGATGCTATACGGAGAAACCTTGTCTTGAAAAACAAAAAAAGAAAAAAGAAAGAAAGAAAAGAAAAAGAAATGCCTCTGTTTAAAAGGATTATTGTCTCAGTACATGTCTTCACAGTTGTGTCAAACAATTGACTGTTAGGAGATGACAGGAGGCAGGGTCCCTTTCCTTTCCATGTCCCTTTAACTGGCTCCCTCTTTATCGTAACTTAGCATCACACGCCATCTTGCAATGCTTGTTCTGTATAGAGAAGAGATTCATCAATACTAGCGGGCTGTCAGAAGGCCTCTCCCAGGGAGCATTTGGTGTCTGGAATGTAACTTGCTCTGTACTTTTCCTGTTCAGTGCTCTGCTTACTGCAGGTTTAGTTGCTGGTGCTCGGTGCATTCTTTTAGTTTCCCAGCACACAGGTAAGGGGTGAAGGGAAAACTGTGTGCTTTGGAGTTGTCGTCACCTGGTAATTTCAGAGGGTATGAGGCACAGCACAGCTTACACCAGTAATTGAGCTCAAATGAGCAGCTGCGTTCAGATGTGGCATGTCTCTTTTTATGGAAAATACTGACAAACACTTGCTCCTTGACAGTTTGTATACGGTGTATACTTCAGCAGAGAACAGCTGGGAACTACTGAAAGGTAAGTCCTTAACATTTAAAGAGACATTTTAAACTTCATTAAGCATTATGGGAATTGTTTGTACTGAGAGCCTTCTGTTAGACAGGTTCATCTCATTAGCCATATGCTACAGTCTAGTTTGTGCAGGGCCCACGGATTCAGACTGTCAAGGACTCAGAGAAGAAGTGCCCTTTGATCTTCCATTTATAGAGTATTTGCTCAGTGTTTGCCTTTTCTCCAACTTTACAAGTTAATGAGATCAAAATACCCATCTTTCCTTCCAGGGTGCTCCTAACACATTGTTTTCTTTGCACACATTTTGGAATGGACATCTCCTTTGCATCTGAGTAGGGAGAGACCACTCTATTACATTGAAAGCCTTAGACTACTTCTTTTTCTTCAAGGTTTTTCTTCCATCATGGAGTGTTTTCCTAGAAAAGTTATAGTTTAGCCTTACTTATTAAATGATTGCATATACTTTATAGAATGTGCGTGAAATAAAAACAAATAGAGTTAGCCAAAATACCACTAACCAGAGCCTATTAATGTTATTTCCTGATCACCGCCAGCAGCTATTAACAACAGCAGTATGCAGACTAAAAATAGGCTCCAGGGTATATATCAGAAAGCAGCCCTGGCCATCAGCTATTTTAAATATTTCCTTTTGTTTATCTGTATCTTCCTAGATCTTAAGTGCAGTATTGAGATGATGAAACATTCAGCACCCCCTGGTAGCTTTTCCTGTGGAATCATTTAGTGATTTTTTTTTCTTTAAAGGTGTTATTTAATATGTTATTATGCTGTGAGCTTCGATAGAAGATTAGTGGAAAGAGGCAGTATTATGTAGGTCAGAGTTTTAACAGCAAATTCAGGTATGCTTAAACTGTTACTTAATAAAATTGTTATTTTATTAAGATGAATTTTTCTCGTTTCTGGGATTTCACAGTAGTGCCAAGCAAGGGAAGATGGTGTCTAGCTTCTTAGCCTTCTGCTGCCCCCAGTCTATTCTCTTTTCTTCCTTTCACCAGAGGAAATGACCCTTCTTCTCCATGGCTCAGGAAAAAGACTAGAAGCCAAATCAGTTACTCTGCTTATGACTTAACTGGTCCTTGGTTTGCATTGTTGTTCTTTTCGTTTTCTCTCTTTGGTCTTTTGGTCTTTTTTTCTGAGGAACTTGTTTGATAACAATATTTTTTTTCTACAATGATTTTCATGATTGAATATTTTTGTTTTGTTTTTCTTTACTTAAGAGGGTTTCTAACTGTAGCCCTTGCTGTCCTGGAACTTGCTCTGGAGACTAGACTGGCCTTAAACTCAGAGATCCACCTGCCTCTGCCTCCTGAGTGCTGGGCTAAAAGGTGTGCCCCACCACAACCAGCTTCATGTTTGAATTTTTTTAGAACTTGTGTCAGTTAGAGTACATTGTATTTTCATTCACACAGTAGAAGGAGAATTCCTGCAAGTTGTTCTCCGATCTCTATATACATATCATGTCATGTGTGAGAGTGTAAATATACTTAACATTTGTAGGATTCATTTACTCTTGCTTAGAGAAGAACAAAAGAAAGCTGAACTAATGGTATCCATATAAACTTTCAACGTGAGAAGTTACAGAGAAAAACTGCCCTTGAAAGCAATGGAGTGGTATATTTTCAAAAGTACTGTTCTGCGCACTGACACCTGTGTGCTGTGCATGTGGAGGCCATTTGGTGTCATTTTTAATTGTTCTCCAACTTACTTTGGAGGTGTGGTCCTCACTGAGCCTGGAGCTCTCTGATTGGTTAGGTGAGACGGCAGCCATTGAGCTCCAGGGATCTATCTGCCTTTCTCTGCTTTACCTACACTGAGATTACAGCTGTATAGAAGTTCACCCTGAGCAATGCCCAGAATGCAACTGTGGCCTACATGCCCTCTCAGTGAACATTTATTTTTATTATCCATATGTACTCTGCTGGTGTCTGAGGTTTCACATTGCTCAGAATCTATATGTCCAGTAACTTTTAGAGCAGAATATACTTTTAAAGAGTATCCAAGCAAGTGGTTATTAATTATTAACGCTCACCACTGATCAACATTTGGGTTCGAGAAGATGGAAGATCTTTGTGTTCTGGGGTCTTACGATGGCTCTGTGGGTGAAGGTTCTGTGTGAGGTCTTTGTTACTACCTTGTTTTTATTGTGGATGTATTATTTATCTAGATGTCTTCCCTTCACAGATCTGTGTAGTGATTGTTTTTAAAACTAATTTTTTTAAAGACTTATTTATTATACAGTGTTCTGCCTGCATGTGTACCTGTATGTCAGAAGAGGGCACTAGATCTCATTATAGATGGTTATGAGCGACCATGTGGTTGCTGGGAGTTGAACTCAAGGCCCTTCGAAGGGCAGCCAGTGCCACTCTTAACCACTGAGCCATCTCTCCAGCAAGAAAACAGGAAACAACAACAGGAGCCCACCACAGAGAGCCCCTGAAAGACTCTACCCAGCAGTGTATCAAAGCAGACCCTGAGACTCATAGCCAAACTTTGGGCAGACTGCAAGGAATCTTATGAAAGAAGGGGTCGATGAAAGACCTGGAGGGGACTGGAGCGCCACAAGGAGAGCAAAAGAACCAAACAATCTGGGATAGGGGTCTTTTCTGAGACTGATACTCCAACCAAGGACCATGCATGGAGAGGACATATAACCCCTGCACAGATGTAGCCCATGGCAGCTCGGTGCCCAAGTGGGTGCCTTAGTAAGGGGAACAGGAGCTATCTCTGATATGAACTCAGTAGATGGCTCTTTGATCACCTTCCCCTGGGGGGGGGGGGTGTAGCCTGACCAGGCCACAGAGAAGACAATGCAACCATTCCTGATGAGACCTGATAGTCTAGGGTCAGATGGAAGGGGAGGAGGACCTTCCCTATCAGTGGACTAGGGAAGGAGCAAAGGAGGAGAAGAGGGAGGAAAGGTAGGATTGAGAGGGGACAAGGAAGGGGGCTACAGCTGGGATATAAAGTGAATAAATTGTAATTAATAAAAAAAAAGATTAACTTTCAAGAAAAACCCTCTACTCTATTTGGGGTGTTTAGGCCTCAACCTCCCTTCCAGCTTCTTAACCCTGTGGAGGAGAGAGATTAGTGTGGAGAGAGGGCCCCTTACTTCTCCTAGCTGTTAGGGTCGATGGGTCATTTAGAGCTCTATACCAATCTCCATCAGCCATAGATGCAGCCAACGGTCTTCTTCAAACTTCTTTTCAACACTTTTCTGAACTGTTTCACCCCGATCTGTCTGCTCCAAACAACCACACCACCTGTCTCTGTTTTCTCTAAACTGCTACACACCACACGCCAACACCGAATGCCACCCCTTTCCTTTCTGGGCCCTCAGTGTATATTCAGAGTCCTAGAGCACGCTTCTCTTCATGCAGCATTTTTACCAGCTGTTTACCGGCTGGCAAAGGCCATGCCCCGTACGAGACCACAGGTGTGGGCAAACTATAGCCCAACTAAAATCCCACACTTGGGATTAAAGCAAAAACATATTTACATAACTGAGTTTACAAAGAAACCAAAACTTCCATTACAGATCTGAAATTACCCTTCTGTTGATAGGTGTTTGGCTTCTCGTTTTCCAACCACAATTCAGTGCATTCTCTCAGCCACTCAGGGACCTTGAACCTGCCAGCCTGTTTACATTTTTTACAGGTTCTTCCTACCTCATACCCTTGTGCCTGGCTTTAATCTATGGTTTCCACTATAGTCATCATGCAGCTACCATTCAGTGAAAGAGAAACATGAAGCCACACAGCCTTCTCCACTGCTGAGCCTGTCAGTGAGTCATTCACTGACATCCAATTTTGACTATTGGTTTTATTAACCACTTATGTTTCTCACTGAAAAGTTTCTCACTGGTTGTTTGGCTTGGCATTAATTGACCTTAAATTTTTGCTTTGATCTTCTTTTTAAAAATGTTCAGCCTTGGACATTTGAAGTAAGGGGTAATTGCCAGTAGAAAAAAAATAACAAAGATACAAAGCAAAGATTGCTATGTAGAGGCTGGACTTGTCATTTGTCATAGTAGATTAGATTAGATTAGATTAGATTAGATTAGATTAGAATTTCAGGTTTTGATTTCTGCTTGGTTGCTTACCTATATTTGCTATGGACCTTTTCATATTGGATTGCTAATCTCTTTAAAACTGGTGTCTCTGTTGGTTCTAAGCACTGTTATAGCCAATAATAGAAGTGGTTGATTTTATAAATGCCTCTTGTGTACAGTGATTTACAACCTAAAACACATTCTCAGTCATAACATGGTTAAGGCTACTTAAGAGAGTTGTTAAGGATGAGTACATCTTACTGTCCTTGATATGGGCTGCATTGGCTCTGATGATGGCGAGGCGGTGTTTTGTGACGACTCGAGACAGAGTTTGACAAGCCGTATGAGTGGGCTCTTTGGATAAAAAACCTTTTCATTTTGCATGTATATGTTTGCAGGCAACCAAGATGGGGAAAAAACAAACAAAAAACCAAAACAACCAGAAATGAGATTATGAGTCAAATGAAAAGACTTTCCTGTTTTCACCACAGAGACTGTTATTTAATATTAAAATTTTGTCAGGTTCCTTAAGTTGTCTCTTTTATTTTGCCAGTAATAAATATGACTATTGTTCCAGTACCATTTTCTTACTGTTGCTGAATAAGCTGGTCATGGCTTCATGTAGAGCACTAAGGTATTGCCTGATCCAACAAATTAGTAGTGATATGTTTAGAAACTTCTAGCATTTTGGCAAGCATACTGATAGTTGTCTTACCCAGTCTTTCATTCATTTCAACAAATATTCATTAAACATTTGCTGTCAGGACATTCTGCCAGGAGTCAAGCAGACCAAAGGGCTCTTGCTCCCGTGTTTCTCATCTTCCAGTAGGAGCTAAATGTGACAAGCTAGATGAAAAAGTAGCTCTGTGTGTATGAAGGAAGACTAGGTTTGCCATCTAGCATCTGAGTTGCACTTGAAGGTAGGTGCTCTAGGTATAGGCCTTGTTAAGAAGGCCATATCTGAATAGGACGTAGGTGGGCAAAGGAGGCAGCCATGAAATCACCCAAGGAGAAGTATTCTAGACAGGGAAGAGCCAGTGCTCAGTATGATTGATGTACCAACCCATATGGAAATCTCTATCTAGACCAAAAATATGTCAACCGTCCTGGTTTTGATATCAGGATATTAAAAGCCTCTGAAAGTGAAGTGGAGAATGTCCCTTGTTTCCTGTTGTAAAGACAGCTACGTCATACGCAGGTCATCTTCAAAGTTTGCTAGCTTAGATTTTTGCAAGTGCAAAACCACCTACATTTTTGTTGTTGTTGTTGTTTATGAAGGCTTAACATTTAAAAGGACTATAAATCATCTAGGCCATCTTGATTTTTCACAGCTAGTGCTCTTCTAGGAACTAACATATTGCATCTGAATTCACAGACAATTTTTTCTCTTCTTCTCTTCTCCTCTCTCCTTCCCTCTCCCTCTCTCTCTCCCTTTTCCTCCCTCCCCCATTCTCCTTCCAAAGAAACCATATGGAAACCTACAACTGTAGAAGGTTTTAAAAATACATTTATACTCAGGTATAGTGGTGTATACCTTTAATACTGGAGGCAGAGGGAGGCAGATCTCTGTGAGTTCAAGGTTAGGTTGGTCTGTGAAGTGAGTTCTAAGACAGCTAGGACTATATAGAAAGACCCATTTTACAAACAAATGGACACTAAAAAACCATCTGTACAGAGACATAAAAAATTAAAATGGAGTTATCCTTGAGGGGGTATCCAACACCCCTATTAGACAGCTACTAGGGCCAACAAATAAGAACTCCAATGCCAGGAATGCTTTTCTTCTTTTGAAGTTGGAGGTTCCAAAGACCCCAAAATATTGCAGGTTATTGTCATTGCTCCTTCTAATATTTGAGTGATACCTTATTGTTCAATACACTACATATTTTAGTCACAGAACATTCACTCGTGTTCTAGTTCTCCAGAAATCAGCTGGTACTGACTGGAAACTTTAAACTCCTGGCTAGCTTTCATAAAAGTGTTGAAACTGCTTTAAATGCCACTGGAAAAGAAAAGTAAGCATCGGTCATGCCTGGCTGTGAACTCTTCCAGCTACAATCATGACTGGCCTGGCAAGACATGGCTACTAGGGCCATGGCTGGATTTAAGGCTGGTACCTGGCACCACTATTGGACTGAGAACCTGTAGCAGGACAGATTGAAGGCCCTAGGAGAGAACCTACTGCTGTTTCTTTGCTAAATAGATATAATAAACTGACTCCTACTGACTTACAGTTACCCCCATAGATTACATCACAGCTCCAACCCCCAAAGTTCAGAGATCATTGTGGAAAGAGGTGGGTGGAAAGAGTTGAGGAGCCAAGGGGAGTGGATGACCACAAGGAACCAGTGGCTTCTGGACACAGCAGGACAGCTGCACGTATGAACTTACAGTGGTTATATCAGCATACACAAGACTTGTTAAGTCTGAGCCAAACCAAATCCCATCATGAGAAGAGGAGGTCCTCCCCAGTTGAGGTGCTATCACAAACTGTTATCTGCTGGGAGAGGAAGGGTCAGCTTTCTCTAAGAGTGTAGCCCCTGATAAGTCAGCCACGGTCCTTCCAGTGGAAGGCCACATAGCCAAGAATATTGGGCTACACAAATTAACATTGACAGGCTGTGAGGTCGCGTGAGGGCCACTTTGTTTTTTTTTAAGACAGGTTCTTGCTGAGGCCTGGGCTTAAGCTGTTAGGCTAGGCTAGTGGGCCAGGAAGTCCCAGGGATCCAGCTGCCTTCACCTTCTCAGCCTTGGGATTACAAAGCATGCTACACTCAGTGTTTACGAGCATTTGTTACTCTTGGAGATGACCCAGGTTGGATTTCTATATCCATATGGTAGTTCACAACCATTCCCTAATTACAGTTCCAAGGAATCTGATGTCCTCTACTGACCTTCATGGACACCAGAGACACATGTGGTGACAAAGATACATGGAGGCAAAATACTCATAAGCTAAAAGTAATGAATCCTAAATGAATAAATTTATTCAGGGCTTGCCACAATTTCTGGTCTTTTCCATTGGTGCTGTGGATCAAATTCGAGTCCTTCTACAGCAAGCACTTTGTAGCCATGGAGGATTTAGTTTACGATTAAAAGGATAATGATATCAGTCTGTACGGTGTTGCTAGAAAGTAGAAATGCACAGCATAGCTCTGGAAGGTCGGGAAAGCTGTATTGTCTGTGGGCCTTTTAATGTGGAGCTGTTATACAAACATTTCAGGTGGAATTTCAAGTGTGTCATTGGCCTGGAAGTTGCCTAACCTGACTGGCCAGCAAGACACAGTAATCCACTTATCTGTCCTTAGGGCTAGGACTGAAAGTATGTTGCCACACCTGGCTTTTTACATAGATTTTAGGGAGTGAACCCAGATCTTTACAACTGAGATCTCTTCCCCACCTCCTTGAATCTTGCTTTTAAAGGGCTCTAGACTTGGCCAAGATGGTGAAAGTCAGGCTGAAAAGAAACAAATGTCAATGCTCACCTGTAATACAGAGTTGCTTGCTGAAACAGCTGTATCCTGAGACTCAGAAGGGCTTGGCTGTCTTTCTTCATGTCCACTTTGGGTGGCTCCATTCTGTATTAATTTGCAGGAGTCCATAGTCGAGGTAGGAAGGCTTGAGGAGAACCATCTTTAAATGTCAGTTTTGTTACATAGTTGGCGAGGTTCAAAGCAGCATGCCTATGGCCTGACTTCAGCATCCCATGGCCTTCTGAACACATTGTACTTTTGTTTTTTATTGCTGTTTGCTTGTTAGTTTCCAGCTCCTAAGCCAAGATGCTAGGCAGTTAAAATCTTTCTTAGTTGAAACTCAGTGTTTGTCTTAAAGGTCATTACTCTGCCTTCCCATGTTGTTGCAAATTTGTGACTTGTTTTTCACTTCTCCAACCTTTCTTCCAGAATGTTTTCTTGCATCTGCATTTTTCATGGATATATTTAGTTTAAAAGGTACTGTCAGCTGACAGGGCAGCTCATTTACATTGTAGTCAGTTTCAGCTGCTCTCTTTTTTTGTATTACCTTTTTAATTTTGCTTTGAATTACTTTTGTTTTTTAAGTTGACTTGTGAAATGTCTAGTCATTCTTGGTTGGCAAATAATTTTAAAACATCTAGACTGAGGGTATAATCTTCAGGATTAATGTTTACAGTGAGGTTTACTGATTAATTTGCTTTGTCTTGTTTTTTTAGGAATGATTTTAATAGGCTGTAGAAATAAGTAATTTTTAAGTTATATCTTGTGCAGACTCTCCTATGCAAGATTTCCTAGATTGCATTTCCTTGTCCTCATCCTTGTCCTCAGCTTACTTGAACTATTTTATGTGTGCTGCTGTTTGATACAGTATTTTGCTCTGACTTTGTTTTACATGACATTATGCAGCACAAGTTGGTCATGAACTCAGGGTCATCTTGCCTTAGTCTCCCAAGTGCTGAGAGTATAGTTATAAGCCACCACTCCTGGCTATCTCAAAGAAACTTTACATGTTCTGTGATGGTACACACAGCATTTGAATTCTATTTGTGAAAAGTCAGAGCTTGAAAGCAGTGACCGCAGTGAAAGCAATTCAGAGCAAAGGTGAGGAGTGTTCATTAACAGGGCAGGTAAATAAGTCAGCTATTTTGTTGCCTTGTTTTTCTAAATGTTAACACTTTGTGTATTTTGTACCTCTGTTAACAATAGGCAGGGTGGTTTAGGGATTGTTAAGTGTGTTTAGCAACTGGTTGAGGAGTGTTCTGGAGGTCTGACATGGGTATCTTTATTTTTTAGGAAACTGAAAATGGCCCTGGAGCTATGCTAGGTCTATAATGGGAAGTGTCACAGTTCGCTATTTCTGTTATGGGTGCCTTTTTACATCTGCAACCTGGACTGTTCTGCTTTTCATTTATTT
Source organism: Meriones unguiculatus (assembly GCF_030254825.1). Taxonomy (NCBI): domain Eukaryota; kingdom Metazoa; phylum Chordata; class Mammalia; order Rodentia; family Muridae; genus Meriones; species Meriones unguiculatus. Next base: position 16,051,368 of record NC_083368.1, on the reverse strand, counting down.
CAACTTCAGTGAAGTGACCCAGCCCCTGAAGAATGTGCCCATCAAGGGGTCTGGGCCTCATGGACCATTTCCCAAAAAATTCTACCCACGTTTCACTCGAGGTCCGGGTCGACTATTAGACCCACAGTTCAAAGCAAACAGAGTTGACGACGTGATGAATAATCATGTGGAAGATCCAGATGAAGGCCTCTCAAAATCCTCCTCTGAGCTGGGTAAGTGATCAGGTCTGTGCTCCTCAAATCGTGTGATCCTCAAGACTAGACATTTCCTGTTGTTCCCGTAGTTACATGGTTTTTTTTAAATCTGTACAATAGCTACTGACAGAAAAGCTGTTTAAACCCTGAACCAAAGATCATAGGAACCCTTCTTTTGTCTTTATTTTTTAATTTTTTGGTTTTTCAAGACAGGGTTTCTCCGTGTAGCCTTGGCTGTTCTAGATTTGTAGACCAGGATGGCATTAAACTCACAGCCATCCACCTGCCGCCTTGCCTCTGCCTCCTGAAGTGCTGGGATTAAGGCATGTACTACTATGCCTGGCAGAAGCCCTTTATACAAAAGTTTGTGTGTAAATTTTTGTGGGGCATGGGTATATAAAAGCTTGATGAGATTGGGGCCTGCTGGGGTTCATTGGGATCTAATCTGTTGCTTTTATAGAACATTATCAGTATTTTTCCTCTGGTCACAGATAAATTTGTCTCATGATTATAAAATATGGGTATTTTTGTTTGTTTGTTTGTTTTTTGAGACCAGGTCTCACTGTGTAGCTGGCCTGAACAGAAATCTGCCTGCCTCTATCTCCTGAGTGCAGGGACTAAAGATATGTGTGCCAGCACATAAGAAGATATTCTTAAGAAAGTGGTTTTGAGCAGGTGTTCATGATTAAGGCACACGTGGTTTGCATTAAATTGATAAAAATCTGACAGCAGCCTCAGCTTATTTGAAACCTGAAACTGCAGTCAGTTTAAAAAATATGGTGGTATACTCTGATTACAATGGTGACGTCAAGGCTTCTGGGAGACCATCACATCATAATGGCTATTAAGATCATCTTTTTCAGACGTAAGGCAATTTTGCTCTCTTTCAGGTATGATTTTCAATGAACGTGATCAGGAATTGAGAGACCTGGGCTACCAGAAACATGCGTTTAATATGCTTATTAGTAACCGATTGGGATACCACAGAGATGTGCCAGACACCAGGAATGCAGAGTATGCTCTTTTTTTTTTTTTTTTTCTGATGAGTTCCAATGACAGTGTTTTAATGGCAGTGTTCAGATTTTGCACCTAGTATTTGTCCTATCAGAATGGTGAGCTGGATCCCACTCCTACCCTTGAAGCCCATGGTCTGAGAATGTAATGATGTAGTTTTAGAGCTTGCTCATGTCTTTGGACATTCCAAGTCAATAACCTGAGCCTAAACTTCAAAAAATATTTATTTTATGGCAACGGGGAATTAAAACTAGTGAATTACTGTCTTTTTCATAATATTTTGTACTTTCTTTTCTTTCTTTCAAAGGCGTTTTGTTCTGCAGTCAGTCATTCCACAGACAGATGTTTGTTGAGCACCTTTAGTTTGCCATATAATACACAGGCTCTGGACAGAATAGGATGCAGGTTGTTTTGTTTCGTTTTAATAAAATGAAAACCCCAACCATTCTATTTTACTAGTAAAGACTCAGGAGCCAGATGCTAGGGTGAAAACCTGCTAGCTCAGAGAGGCAGAGAAAGCACCAGCTGACTTTTCTCAGCTCAGGTCCAGATGGAAAAAACCCAAAAGGCTGACTAGCTCAGCTGACAGCCCAGGAGGAAAAGGCCAAAAACACCCAGGGCCAGAGGCTAAAGTCTAAGCTAAAGCCCCCAAAAGCTCCTTCTTCTTCTCCACACTGTCTTAAATATCCCTCAACTCAAAGTCCCTCTTACTCTTTAATCCCTGCCAGCTGATTTCTCACTCTGCCTCTTGACGCAGGGTTAACTTTATTAAATCCTGTGTACAGAAAGCTCTTGGATCACAGGTGTGCGCTAGGGCTGGGTGAACCACACCATAATCACCAGTTTACAAGAAGCAGAAAATTCTTGGATTAAAGGTGTGTGATAGGGCTCAACCACACCAAACAAGCAGGGTTTTACAGTTCAGTTTTGGGGTTTACAGTGGGATCATATATACTGCAACAGATGCAGCCCTTTGGTTCACAGAGCTCAGTCTAGTCAGGGCAAGTTATTGCAGAAGCATGAGACAGGGCTTAGATCGGGGCCGGTGGAACAGCAGGGAGGGGCCTCAATGTAGCAAGGCCTTTCCATGGAGAGACAGCACAGAGGGGCCTCTGAAGTGTGAGCGCAGCATGCTAAAGGAACTGATTCATAGCAGCTTTGGCTGATCGTGGGAGAGCTGTAAGAGGCTGGAGCTAGGTGGGATACACACTCCCCGGAAGGCTGTGAGCCTGAGGAAAGGAGGCAGGGCGCTGGAGTTTATCCCCCCTTTTTGCTTTTGTTGTTTAGTTTTGTTTTTGCTTTTAGAGACAGGGTTTCTCTGTGTAGGCCTGGCTGTCCTGGACTCACTCTGCAGACCAGGCTGGTCTCTAACTCACAGAAATACACCTTCCTATGCCTCCCAAGTGCTGGGATTAAAGGCATGCACCACCACCAGGCTGGAGTTACTAACTGCTGTTGTTTAGAGCCGTCTGTCAAGTAGTTAGTATGTCCACTCTGTCATCTAAGAATACCGAAGTTTACTCAAATCCTTTTTACATTTAGGTAAAAACTCAACATTTCAAAGACAAAGTTATTATGTTTCCATTTGACCCTCATTGAGCAACTGGATAAGCCTCTAGTGCAGCTCATGCAGTGATTTCATGAACAATAGCGCATTGTGTAACTTCTCCACCAAGAGAGAAACCAGGCTTTAAAGGGAAAATTAGTAACATGGTGTGAAGCAAAGAGTAAACCACAGTGTTTTCATAAATGCTTAAAATCACTGTACTGCAAGCAGGAAGCAGAACAAGGTGGCAGGAAATAACCCAAGACATTTAAGCCCCTTAAAACACCAGATTTTCTTACTTTGATAAAGGTGCAGGGTGAAGTCCTACCCGACTGACCTGCCCGCTGCTAGCGTTGTTATCTGCTTCTACAACGAAGCCTTCTCTGCATTGCTGCGGACTGTGCACAGTGTTGTGGACCGCACGCCAGCACACCTTCTTCACGAGATCATCCTTGTGGATGACAGCAGTGACTTTGGTAAGTGGTCTGTGAAGGGTCGCCGTTCACCAAGCTTCTTTTTCACGGTGTGATGCAGTTGCAGCTGAGCTTACAGCCTGCCCATTGATCATAGGATTATTTTGCTGAAGTTCTTCATCTTTGTAATCTGTTTACAGTGTTATCTAAATTCACCCCTGGGGAATTTCCCTTGGTTTGCTTTAAAAAATGCCCATTATGAATTAAGCTCCAGCTCATAGGAAGTTATGAAGACTTCTGCTTGCTCTTCAACCAGCTTCTCGTGTTGGTTGTCTTTTATACTTACAGTACAGTGTAGAAAGCAGAATTCCACAGTGGAGAAGTGTCAGCTTATCTTCAAAGTTGCTGTCAGCACCAGCACAGCCTTAAGAAGCACACTGCATCACCCAGCAGCCTCTGGTGTTCCCTTCAGAGCTATACTCTGTCTTGGTGCCCTTGTAACCCTTCCTGGAATCTGATAACCTCTGATTTTGTCCTTTCAAAAGTGTGATATAAATGGATATCAGTATGTGCCCTTTCGAAATTGGCGCTTTTCACTTGGCAGAGTGCTGTGGCCCATGCTTAGAGCGTAACTCTGCTACACCAGTTATCTCCTGAATAGAGTGGCCTGCATTCAGAAAGTTATTAGATGTTCTTTGAATGCCAGTTTTCTGAGAATCACTACATATTTTATGCACCTTTCTTCAACTGTAGATTTTTGCAAAGAAAAGTTTTATACTGTTGAGCTCTCAGCTTCCTTCAAGGCGAGTGGGATCCGTTTTATAAAGATGGAGATCCCAGAATAAATGTGCTGTGGTGGCACACACCTCTAATCCCAGCACTCAGGAGGCAGAGGCAGGCAGATCTCTCAGTCTGAGTTTCAGAACAACTAGGGCTACACAGAGAAACAGAGAGAGTGAGAGAGAGAGAGAGAGAGAGAGAGAGAGAGTGTGTGTGTAGATTACACCTGGTCTGCCTGGCTTCCAGCCCTCTCCCTGCACTGCAGTCAGTGAGGGAATGCCACAGAGACATGTTTCTATGAACTCCGCTTGTCTTTAGACCCTCTGCAGGAACAGGAGAGCTGTACACCGGCACACTCATGGACTGACGAACGAGCACAACACCCGTGAATTATGAGACCATAATACCCAGACCTGGAAGTATAGCAACTTTAAAGGAGAAAGTTTAGAAAAGTTCAGACACCAAAACTCACCTTTTTTGTTAGATTTGTTTTGTTATTTTGAGACAGGGTCTCTCTCTGTAGTCCAGGATGGCCTTGAACTCACAGAAGTCTGCCTGCCTCTGTCTCCCAAGTGCTGGGGTTAAAGGTGTGTAACACCTCACCTGGCTTAGACTTCTTTCCTTTTTGGTTTTGTTTTTTGAGACAAGGTTTCTCTGTGTAGCCTTGGCTGTCCTGGACACACTGTATAGATCTGGCTAGCCTCCAACTCACAGATATCCACCTGCCTCTGCCTCTGCCTCCTCAAGTGCTGGGATTACAGGTATGCTCCACCATCCCTGGCTAGAGTTCTTTTTTAATGACAAGAGTGTCTCTTTGTAGTCTAGGATGGTCTCAAGTGGCTGTTAAGCCAAGGTGGGCATTGAACTTACAGGAATCCTCCTGCCTCAGCCTTGAGTCTGGGATTGCAAGCAAGAGCTTTCATATTTAGCTTCATTTCTGACACTGTTGTAGAAAGACACACCTAAGGCAGCAATTCCTCTTGGCTGGGTTCCGGCTTCTACTCTGGGTTCCTTTTTCCTCCCATAGAGGGCACTAGAATGCTCTACAGTGAGGCAGAGTCGAGCACATTTCTTTGATCACTTGTAGATTTTGGCAGATACAACTTTAGAAATGGAAACCATGGCATATGTCTCATGGTAAGTGAGTAATTATGGAACTGTTCTTTTCAGATGATTTAAAAGGAGAACTAGATGAATACATCCAAAGATACCTGCCTGCAAAAGTCAAGGTCATAAGAAATACGAAGCGTGAGGGCTTGATCCGAGGACGGATGATTGGAGCAGCCCATGCTACAGGTATAGTCCCCTGTGGTTCTGTGGTGCTGGGCACCTACAGAGCCAAAAGAAGCCACGCATCTTAGTTACTTCTCTGTTGCTGAGAAGAGACGTCACGACCAAGGCACTTAGAAAGAGAGCGTTTAATTTATGGCTCATGATTTTAGAGGGTTATTCCATGACTTACGGTGAGAAGCATGGCAGCAGGGGTAGCTCGGAGCTCTCATCTGAGCCACAGAAGGAGACAGAGAGACAGAGACAGCTCTCATCTGAGCCACAGAGACAGAGCTAATTAGGTCTGGCATGGGCTCTTGAAGCCTTAAAGCCCACCTCCAGTGACACACTTCTTTAACAAGGCCGTACCTCCTAATTCTTCCTAAACAGTTTCACTCAATGGGGACCAGGCAATCAAGCATCACACCATGTTTTCATTGGCTATTGCTCGAAGAGTGAAGAAGCTTGTTTGGTTTGGAAAGATTTTATAGCTCTGACCTGCTACTCTAAAGCGCAGAGTACAGAAATCACTGCTAGAGTTCTCACTGGCCTGTTTCTGTAGCAGTCTACTGGTTAATTAGAGGCCTTTCAAACATGTTTTTTATCTTTCGTTCTTACAAAAGTAGAAAAGTCCAAGCCAACACATAACTGAACTTTTAAAAATTTAATATAGAAACACTTGGCTGGAATTCTGCTCAAATGTGAGTGTGGCGTGCTCATCTCTGGAGTCGGTGTCAGGATTTATTTGGTAAATAAGATTGGTTTCCATAACTATCAACAGTGATAGCACAGAGGTTTTCAAGCCTACATCCTCCACCTTATGCTAATCTCTCTGAAAAGCAAAGAACAGGTGCCAGATTTCACTCTTCTGCAGAAAATGCACTCCTTTTTTGTTTTGGTCCCAGGCTGGCTTCATACTTGCTAAGTAGCTGAGGATGATCTTGACCTCTGAGTCCCTGCTTCTACTTCCCAACTGCTGGGATTACAGACATGCACCACCGCAGCTGGATGTCTGTGCTTACCTAGAAAGACAGAGTGTAAGGTTTATTGATCGTGACTAAGATACTGTCCTTTAAAAATGTAGACAAATGAATTTGTTTAGAGTACCTCGTGGGTGTGTGAGAAATCATGAGGGCTGCCTGTCCTTCATAGTGGTGTCAGTTACATCAGTGCTGTGAGCTGCTCTGCTTCAGACCCACCCCACCCCAGGGTCTGTGATGAGAAGCACTGGGCACTGCAGTCCACTCTAGCCATGGCCCAGTGCACTTGGTAGGCTTAGTTGGGACTTCAGTTTTGGAATTTTGTCTTTTCCTCTAAAAAACTGTTGTGACCTGAAGGAGTAGACAGGAAAGGAGAACAGCGCCTCCACATGCAGTCAGAGCCAGTGCCCCAAGGTCAGAGTGCTACAGCTGACTCCAAAGGCTAAGGGAGCTGGCTGTGCCGGCTCATTGAAGGTGGTGAGCTGGAGAGAGCTGAGGAGATTTGAAGATTGTCCCATTTGAGCCACTGTGCTGTTGCAGTATACATTTACTGTTCCTCTGTGATCTGGTTGTCTTCATTCAGATAAGGAAAAGGGTCTGTCAGGCTCAAGCTAGTTTGAGGTCACCATGGCACGCTTGGTGTGGCCAGGTGGAATCTTACTGCATTTGGAAAAAGCACTACTTTCAGCATTAAGAAAAGCTATGAAGACATTTCTCCTTAGAGAAACCCCGACCTCGTTTCCTGTTGAGCGCAGATGGTGCTGAGGAGCATGTTTTCCACAGTAGGTGAAGGCTAGATGCTTTATGTCCACACTGAGTTTCTGGACAGACAGGGAACTATGTGACTCATTTGTTTTCATCACTGAGAACTTTGAGATATTGTCAGTAATTGGTGTTTTAATAAGTTCTGTCAAATCTACTCTGATGCTTATTTAGAATAATGCTGCTCTCTGCTAACATTTCATGTTTCTCAACAAAATTTAAACTTATCCAAACCAACGGAGTCCCTCAACTGGGGAATGGATACAGAAATTGTGGTACATTTACACAATGGAATACTACTTAGCAATTAAAAACAAGGAACTCATGAAACTTGCAGGCAAATGGTGGGAACTAGAAAAGATCATCCTGAGTGAGGTTTCCCAGAAGCAGAAAGACACACATGGTTTATACTCACCCATAAGTGGATATTGGACATATAATATAGGATAATCAAACTAAAATCTGTACACCTAAAGAAGCTAATCAAGAAGGAGGACCCCAGGTAAGATGCTCAAACCTCATTCAGAAGGGCAAACAGGGTAGACGATGGGAAGAGGGAGAAAACAGGGAACAGGACAGGAGCCTACCACAGAGGGCCTCTGAAAGACTCTACCCAGCAGGGTATCAGAGCAGATGCTGAGACTCATAGCCAAACTTTGGGCAGAGCGCAGGGAATCTTATGAAAGAAAGGGGAGATAGAAAGACCTGGAGGGGACAGGAGCTACACAAGGGGAGCAACAGAACCAAAAAATCTGGGCACAGGGTCTTTTCTGGGACTGATACTCCAACCAAGGACCATTCATGGAGATAACCTAGAACCCCTGCACAGATGTAGCCCATGGCAGTTCAGTGTCCAAATGAGTTCCCCAGTAAGGGGAACAGGAGCTGTCTCTGACATGAATTCAGTGGCTGGCTCTTGAGGGGGCCAGCTTTACCAGGCCACAGAGGAAGACTATGAAAGACAGTTCTGATAAGGCCTCATAGGCTAGGGTCAGATGGAAGGAGATGAGGGTGGGGCCTACAGCTGGGATACAAAGTGAATAAATTGTAATAAATAAAAAAAAAATTATATAAAAAAAAACAGTCCTCACCCTGGCTCACATGTATCAAGGAGATTCAAAGACAACAGGAAGAATTTTTTATATTTTGCTAATTAGAAGGCTGACTGAGGGCCTTGAAGTGAGCTTGAGGTAGCACAGTGGGACTTCAGAAGAAAGGATGACTTGACGCGTACAGATGGTACCCACTGTGCTTGGCACAGCAGTCCAGACGCCACCCTGTAGGCCCCTCCTCTTTGCTGGTTACCATAGTGGTTACCAGTTCTCAGAGATGCTGAGACACCAGTTAGAGGGAAGTATGGTCTCTAAGGCAGGAATGCACTCAATTAGATACTTTGAGTGACTATAATAAAAGTGGGCTCCACCACTGGACACTGTCACTACACCAGAGCAAAATGGGTCTTGCTGTCAGAAGGAGAGGAGGAGTCTCCTGAGCTGCCTGACAGCTTGGTGGGGTCATGCACGTAGTTTGTACCATCTCTGTGAGAAGTGTACATTTCAGAGAAAACTCTTGGCCAAAGAACTTCCCTGAGCTGGCAGGCCAGAGAGTAGTTCTTGGTGGGGGTGGTCATGGTGGCCGGCCATCCATGGCCTGTGCCCTCCTGCCTATACTGGTCAGCTGCATGTGGGCCAAGTATGAGGCGCCACTCCTCCGTCTTCTCCTTTCACCTCTCCAGGAGAAGTCCTAGTGTTCCTGGACAGCCATTGTGAAGTGAATGTGATGTGGTTACAGCCCTTGCTGGCCGTCATCCGTGAGGACCCGCACACTGTGGTGTGCCCTGTGATCGACATCATCAGCGCTGACACGCTTGCTTACAGCTCATCTCCAGTGGTTCGAGGAGGTTTCAACTGGGGGCTGCACTTCAAGTGGGATCTAGTTCCGGAATCTGAGCTGGGGGGACCTGAAGGAGCCACGGCCCCAATAAGGTAAGAGAGGTTGGGAGAGTCAGCCCCAGCAGACTCTCCTTAAAGAACAGGACAGTAAGGAAAACTGCTTCTTTGTAAGGGGTAAAGGTCTTGACTTACCCAGTAAAAAGAAGTTTGAAGCTGGGCAGTGGTGGTGCACACCTTTAATCCCAGCACTTGGGAGGTAGAAGCAGGTGGATCTTTGAGTTCAAGACCAGCCTGGTCTACAGAGTGAGTTCCAGGATAGTGAGGGCTACAAAGAGAGACCCTGTCTCAAAAATACAACAGATCTTGGTTTTGTTTATTTGTTGGTTTGAGACAGTTTCTCTGAGTAACACCCTTGGCTGTTCTGGAGGTTGCTCTGTAGACTGGGCTGGTCTGAAACTCAGAGATCCTCCTGCCTCTAACTCCAGAGTGCTGGAGTTAAAGGTGTGTTCCACCTGCCTGGCCCAATAAAGATTCTTCAGTGGCTTAGTTTTATATAAACCCATCCAAGAGTTAAGGATAAGAAACTGTCAGTGCCCGTAAGTGCTGTGTAGTTTGTGAGAGGTGAATATGTAACTTTCCCGGGGCGGTGTGTCACCCGTGTGCTGTGTTCTGTCAGACTCGTCTCCAGTTCATCACTACAGGCTGCATAGCTCTTAATCTGAGGCCAGAAGTGGTTTAGATTTCAGATTTCTTTGTTGCATTTTGGAATATTTGCATATCTATGATTGGATATGATTGGGATGAGACCCAAGTCGAACTGCAACACACTTGTTTCATACACTTTTGCACAAGATGACAAGAAGTCATATCAGTCTTTTTAAAATGTTTTTGAATTTTCATATAAAATATTTTGGTCATATTCTTTACTCTCACCAACTTCTCCCAGATCTCCCCTCCCTACTCGGTCAACTTCATATTTCCTAAGAAACAAACACAAACAAAACAAAGTACACACAAAAACACAGAGTCTGTTTTGTGTTGGCCAACTATTCCATTGTATAGGGCCTGTTTTGGGTATGGTTGATATACAGTATCACTCCATTGAAGAAAATGATTTTCCCTTTTCTAGCAACTATCAATTGCAAACACCATCTTGGCTGTCTTATTTTTGATTCTTTTGAAGATACTTTTCCCCCCCAAAAGTGCTTTCCAGATGTGTAAATAGTTTTGTTTTGTTTTAAGATAGATGAGGCTCATGTTACGTAACTGTCGTGCCTGGTTTATGCAATATTTGGGATTGAAGCCAGGCATTTCTGACTGTTAGACAAGCCCCCTTACCAACTGAGCCACATCCCTGCCCCATGTGTAAATGTTTTCTAGAGTATCTGCTTTCCCCCAAGCTTTCCATCTTGTCTTTTATCTTGAATGCATTGAGTAGTCATTTTGAAGTCTGATAGCTTCATAATTAAAACTCGTTTAATCTATTTTCATTGTGGACTGTTTCCCTCTTCTGTGGTTTATCTCCCTGGTTTCCTGATTATTTATCTGTCTGTTCCTTCGTTAGACACTCTAGAGTCTTTGCTGAGTGTTCTGCCTCTCTTCTGCCGGCGGTTTGGCCAGTGGAGCTCACCCATGATTCCTTAGCTCTAGATCAGGAGGTCAGAAGCCTGGAAGCTGGGATTGAGCCTTTGAGTCGTGCCTGCTGTGGCTTTCCTCATTGCAAGATGGGCTGGCTGCTGCAACCTCAGCAGTAATGGCATCCTTTGGCAGGCTGCTGTGGGGGGTGAAGGGACCCTCACGTGTTTGAGAAGCAGCAGAATCCCTGGCTTAACCAAATGTCAGTAGTGGCCCACCCTTCCACATGTCAAGTACCGTGGTTCCAAACACTGAGAGTTCTGAGAAAGCTCTAGCACTACAGGTGTCACTGCTGTGCAGTCATCCACTTGAGAGTCACTGCTGACGTCTGGTCTGTCCTACTCAGAAATTGACACTGTCTCTGTGGCAGGCCCTGGACTCAGTCTTTGTCCCAGGCCATCAAAAGGAATTATAGTCATTTCAGTTAGGTTCCTGTCAGAGTTTGGTTACAGTAAGAAAAATACTTTGATACTTAAGAGCATAACCTTAATACAGCCTCAGCAATCCAGGACATTTAAGTATGTGGCCTAGCTCGTTCCCTAGTAGATGAAAATGTTTCCTCTTTATCTGTTATGCTCTATTGTTTACCTAATCTCCTGTGCTGCAGAGTCACAGCAGGTAACTGGTTCTATTGAATGAGCACAGGCTGTGTTCCTCTTTTAGGTCACCTACAATGGCTGGAGGATTGTTTGCCATGAACAGACAGTATTTCAATGACCTTGGACAGTACGACAGTGGCATGGATATCTGGGGAGGAGAAAATCTGGAAATCTCATTTCGGGTAATTTTGGTTTGGTGTGTGTTCTGTTACTAAATTGTCTGTAATGGAATATAATTGCATTTTAAGGGCAAAGAGAACCTCTTGAGCAGTGGCCCCACCTAGCACCCAGCTCCTGGACCTGTCTGCAGAGTCCCTGACAGCCCACAGCATGGTAGTTACACACATCTGTTTATAATTTTGAAAACCTATTACCACATAAAGGGCCGTTTTTCTCCATAATTTTTCAGGTTTATATAGATACCATTAGTTCAGTTTTCCTTTGTTCTCTTTTTAGCAAAAATAAATGAATCCTACAAATGTTAAGTGCGTCTACACTCTCACACATGACATGGTAAGCATATGGAGATCAGAGGGACAACTTGGCAGGAATCACTTCTCTCCTTCCACCACAGAGGTCTTGGGGATTGAGCCCAAGTTGTCAGGACTTTTTGGCAAATGCTTTTATCTACTCAGCCATCCTGTCAGCCCTGGAACTAAGTTCTTTAAAAAAAAAAAAAATTCTGCATGTGTGCATGGACATGTACCCACATGTACTGTGGTGCTCATGGGGAAGCCGGGGCACAGCATACAGGAGTTGGGTCTCCCCTTCCACCATGTGGGTCCTGGGGAGTGAACTTGAGTCATCAGGCTTGGCGGCAGGCATTACTTTACTCACTGAACCATCTTGCCAGCCCCAGAACCAAGTTCTTCCGAATCGGAATGACTCTATATAGTTTATAAAAACACTGTTTAGAGCTGTGGCAATGGCTCTGGTTGAAGCACTTGGTCCTGCAAACAAGGGTAACGGGCTCCGGATCCCCAGAGCCAATGTAGATGGCAGGCCAGCATGGCTGCTCACCTGTAATCCCAGCTCTGGAAAGCAGGCACAGGATCCCCAGAGCAAGCAGGCAGGTGAGACTAGCCATTCAATGAGCTCTAGGTTTGATTGAGACTCTGCCTCAGAAAGTAGTGGGTAGAAGTTGGGCACTGTGGCACATGCCTATAATCCCAGACTCTGGGAGGCAGAGTCATATTGATCACTGTAAATTTGAGGCCAGCTTGGTCTACAAAAGTAAATCCAGGACAGCCAAGGCTATACAGAGAAACCCTGTCTCAGGAAAAAAAAAAAAGGTAAAAGAGTGATAAAAGATCCCCCCCTTTAAAAATCGATCTATTATTATATAGTTTATGTATATGGGTGTTTTCTCTACACATATATCTGCACACCAGAAAAGGGCATCAGATCCCATTGTATATTGTTGTGAGGCAGCATGTGAGTGCTGGGACTTGAACTCGAGACTTCTGGAAGAGCAGCCAGTGCTCGCTATTTATTTATTTATTATAAATTATTGACTTTGTATCCCAGCTGTAGCCCCCTTCCTCGTCCCCTCCCAACCCCACCTTCCCTCCCTCTTCTCCCATGCCCCTCCCCCAGTCCACTGATCGCTATCTCTTGAACCCCAAGCTTCTACTGCATGGGCCAGCACATATGCAAACATATATGCATATGTAGGAACACCATAAAACACATAAGAAAAACAAGTTTTCTTAGAAACAAAATAAGTACATGGAAGACCAGTTAAGAAGTGTTCCTTGATTTAAATCCTAAGAGCAAGCCCATTAATTCAACAAAAGATAACACAGTTCACACACATGGGAGCAAATGAACATTTCAGAATTGGTTACATTTTTAATTTCAGACAGACCTAATTTTTAAGTGTCCTACTTTCTCCCGAGTAGAGAGAGAAACATATGTAAGTTGCGTAGCCACCATTCATAAAGGTTCATCCCATGAAGATGCTTCAGTCTGAACTGACAATCATGCCTGTTTGCTTCTGGCTAGATCTGGATGTGTGGCGGTAAGCTCTTCATCATCCCTTGCTCAAGAGTAGGGCACATTTTCCGAAAAAGGCGGCCCTACGGATCTCCTGAAGGCCAGGATACCATGACACACAACTCCCTGAGACTGGCGCATGTCTGGCTGGATGAGTACAAGGTGAGTGTCTTTGGCCATTGCTTTGGTAGTGGCCTTTCACTCCACTCTTGCCTGTTCTCCTTGGTTCACCTTCACTGCCGGGCCATTTCTCCCCAGGCTTCTTTGTGCTCAGCACTCTTGGGGGTGGGCCTCACCTGACCTCCCAGGGTGACGCCATAAGCACAGGAAGCAGCTCTGCCTTGTGTGCTGATGCCTCTGGTCCCAGCAGAGCTAGGGACTCCACAGAACTGGGCTGTGTTTCCTTGCCCACTGGACTTCCCTGCTCACTCAGGACTCCTCTCCCATGGCTTACCGTGTTTTACAACTTTGTTTTCTGTGCAGCCTCTTTATCACATATGATTTATATGTCAACGTTAGAGCATTTTGTCACATGAGAAAGGAAGAGAGTACTTTTCACTTGTCACTTCTACCCACAAGGCCTAGACAATCGCTTGTCCATCTCCTGGCTCCAGTCTCTTCTAGACTCTCACGTGTGCCTTTCCTCTTCTGCGGCTGTCGCTGGGCATTTGCGTCTAGGCTGGCCTGTGTAGCTGCTCTTGGCACTTCACCACTTCCCATTGCTCAGGGATACTCTGTCCATCTGTTCATCTGGTGGACATGTGGGTTGTTTACATGTTGTCTCTGTCTCTTGAGACAAGAGTTTTTCTGTGTAGCCTTGGCTGTCCTGGAACTCCCTCAATAGCCCAGGCTGGCCTCGAGCGCACAGAGAGCCGCCTGCCTCTGGCTCCTGGGTGCTGGGATTTACATGTTCTTATGAAAACGCTGCTGTGATTATTTCTGTGCAGTCACTGAGACGGGTTGGTTTTGAACTGGTGCCTTCACGTTCTGGGATTAGAGGCATCCAAGCACCAGCACGCCTGGCTGAGTGCCTTGGCTCTGGCTTTGGAAACAAAGATGACTGAAGTATGCAGTAATCTGCAGCCCTAACAGGCAAGTACATGGCAGCAATGCCCAGGCTGTGATGTCCTGAGGAGGAGGGACCTGGGAGCGGACGCAGGGCTCAAAGCATGCTGAAGCTCTGTCTGTCTCCTCCCCCTCCTAACCCAGAGCTCCTTGTGAACTTGTTACCATCCCTGCCTGACTGTGGCTTGCTGACCTCTAGGCTCTGGCTGCCTGCCCAGGAGGTTTGCAGGGCCTAACTCATCCCAAAGTCAGATGAATATAGGCACTAACTGTGTTTGCTGCAGACACACTAAAGTCTATGCATGTGTGAGCAGCACCTATTCAAATGGAGCCAAGGATTGTAAATGGTAAAATCAGTCAGCAGGGCTTGGGGCCTATGTCTCTAATCCCAACAGGGACAGCTGGTGTTAAGACTAGCCTCATCTACATAGTGAGCTTCAGGCCAGCCAGGGATATACACAGTGAGACCCTGGTTCAAAAACAAAACCCCACCATTATGACTTTAAAAGTATGCCACTATTTAACTTTCCTGATGAAATCATAAATTATTGTACAGTGAAGTTCATCAGTATTTGGAAGAATTGCATAGCCATAGACCAGTGTCTGTCTGTCTTTTTAAAGATTTATTTATACGGTATTCTGCCTGCACATATACCTACAGGCCAGAAGAGGACACCAGATCTCATTATAGATGGTTATGAGCCACCATGTGGTTGCTGGGAATTGAACTCAGGACCTTCGGAAGAACACAGTGCTCTTAACCTCTAAGCCATCTCTCCAGCCCCAGACCAGTGTTTTTCAAATAACTAATACATGTTATAAAAGTCTTGCATGTGTAAAATGATCATTCAAAGAGAAAACAAGACCAAATGTGAATCTCACTGATTCTCATTTCATATCATAACTAAAATGTCAAAGTGTAATGGTGATCCCAGCTCTGGGGAGGCTGTGGCTCTCCACAGCAGTCTGAGCTGCATGTTTGCACTGTCTCAAAACAAACAAACAAAAAAACCTACAAATAGCTGTTATTTGTTAAGCTGTAATGCTTAATATAAGAACAACTAGTTATTTTAATAGCTTTAAAAACATTCCTGTCTCGCCTACATTTTTTTCATGAGGTTGTGTGTTTAAAACAGTAAGGTAGCTCTGTGGGTAAAGCGCCTGCTGTGCCAGTTTGCTTCCTGAAATCCTATCTAAGGTTGAGAGAACCAACCCCAAAGAGCTGTCCGCTGACGACCACAAATGCACAAGGCCATGAGCCATGTACCCCTGCCATGAGCCTAGAGCTCCCTACATAGACCAGGCTGATTTTGAACTCGCAAAGATCTCCCTACCTCTGCTCTGTAGTGCTGAGATTAAAGATGTGTACAACCATACTCAGCTCAGTTTTCATTTTTAACAAGGTCACTATCCATAGCCAGAATCCTGCATCTTCAGTTCATGTTGAGAACAGAAGACCCAAGGCCAGAATTTGAGTCACTCTTTCCACATAATCTACTGAATTAAGTTTCCTCCACTTTGTCTCCTGTGAGATATATATATATATATATATATATATATATATATATATATATTGAATTTGTGATATGTTTAGTGAGAGGCATTTGGAAAGTTCCCATTGCTATTTTGTGATATTAAGAAAATACAGGACAGCCAGCCGCAGTGTCACACACCTGTAGTCCCTGCACTCAGGGAGGCAGAGGCAGGCAGATTTCTGTGAATTCCGCCAGCCTGGTCTACAAAAGTCCAAGGACAGCCAAGGCTACAGAGAGAAACCTTTCCTCGAAAAACCCAAACCAAACAAACAAACCCCACAGGACTGTTTTCCTCATAGAATGCACAATATATTTCTAACAAATTTCTTTTTCTTTTTTTTTCTTTCTTTCTTCCTTCCTTCTCTCTCTCTTTCTTTCTTTCTTAACTTAGGAGCAGTATTTTTCCTTAAGACCTGATTTGAAGACGAAAACCTTTGGAAATATCAGTGACCGTGTTGAACTGAGGAAGAAATTGGGCTGTCAATCATTCAAGTGGTATCTGGATAACATTTACCCAGAGATGCAGATTCCTGGCCCAAATGCCAAACCTCCGCAGCCCATTTTCATCAACAGAGGACCCAAGCGCCCTAGAGTCTTGCTGCGTGGAAGGGTGAGATGGCATTGCAGAGTTTCTCTGGGAGGGGTGGAGCAGTTAGAGTTTCTGAGGTCCTGTGACTCTAGATTTAGCTCAGATTTAATTTTATTCTTTTGGGGACTTCCCTCTTCTCAAGCAGAAAAGCTTAGAAATCTTAACATGTTTGCTGTTTACACCAAGGTCAATGCATTTCCCATTCCGTGTATGCGTCCTCCAAGCACAAAGGTGCTTGGGACGCCTGGGACTCCTCAAGAGCGCTGTCGGCAGCCGATCTTTGCTACTTCATGGGTTCTTCTGTTTCCCATGTTTCCCACCTTTTATCCCCACTCCGGGTCTCACCCCCTAGCAACAGAGAAGAGAGAAACAAGGATGGGGATGGGGGAGATCCTTGAATCTAATTTCTTATCTTTATGTTTCTTCTTTGACCATGGCTACTAGCAAACCACAGTCAACCTCTCTAAACAACGAACCACCACCAACTGTGCCCCTCGGAGCCCTCACATTTATGTACCCAGAATTTTTTTTTTACTCTGAAAGTTCCCAGAATTCCAAATGTCACACAATTGCAAAAACTATCTGCAGCTGGCAAAACCACGCCTCTGCTAGAGTAGAAGGCGAATAATGGTCAGCTGCTGCAGAGTCCGAGGCAGCACCATCTCCCCATCCCTGGGATTAAAACAGAAGCGCATTCTTACAGTATTTCTGTGCTTTTGAAAGAAACCAAAGTTCCAGAATTGTCACTACACCTGTCCTCTTTTGCAGCTCTACCACTTGCAGACCAACAAATGCCTAGTGGCCCAGGGCCGCTCCAGCCAGAAAGGAAGCCTGGTGCTGCTTAAGGCCTGTGACTACGGAGACCCAACTCAGGTGGGTGCTCCCTCCCCGTCGCCCTGGGAAGGGAGCGCATGTGGGCAGACTCGAGCAGCAGACGTTTGGTGCCCTGACTTCCCTCAAGCTTTAGTTTGCAAATGAGCTCAGAGATATTTAATAACAACCACTTCGTCTTCTCTCTCTTGCTCTGCCTCTGATCTTTGCTTGTCAGTTGTTTAGACTTGTTTTCTTCTCTTGGTGTGGGGAGTGTTCTTCTTCAAACCTTAAGACCTCAGTAGATGAACCGGGGTCAGATTTTCCTGATCAATTTTTTTTTTTTTTTTTTTTTTTTTTTCAATGCAGTTTATTCAGGAACATTGAACAATCCTCGGACCCCGGGGAAAGCCAGCCCACAGCTTAAATAGCCTCTGGGTAGCCAACCCAGGCGTGCCACGGGGGCAATGCAGATAGGTCCACATACATGGAAGCAAGCCAGATCCTCGGCCTTAGCCAAATGTGGAGTTGTTCCTGACAGAGAGCACTCACCATCGGGAAGGTGGAGGGAGGAAGCATTCTGCAGCTCTCTACAGTTCCCCCTTTTTGTTTTAGACGCATCAGGCAAGAGTAGAGGTCTGATCTCTGATATTAGAAATAAATTGGGACTTTGTACAGATGTTCATTTAGGTGTCATCCACCCAAAGAGCATCGGACCCGTCCGATACCTTTTTCTCAGAGGCGGGACCTGGGGCATCAACCCGCATGCAATCAGACATGCTCTTCTCTGGGTCCAAAGCGGCTGACCCTGAGTGCAGTGCTTAGCCTCGCATCCTGAGCGTATCATTTTAGCTTTTTATGGTATCCAACCATGCTTGGGGAGAATGTCTTGCTTCAATGGCTGTAAAGGCCTGAATGAATGAAAGTATGCTGGACTTTGTGTCACTAGCATACAACATGAGAATTTTTCCTGCGCTGCAAATCTGTCTAAACAATTGTCGAGCTATATTTTAGGTAATTGGACTGGAGAATTCGATACTACGATGGAGCAGCTGAGAGTGGCCATTGTCACAGTAAATTCTACCGGAGTGGACGCAGGACTAGCCACAGGATTATCAACATGGATTGCTGCAGCCATGAATCATCTGAAGGAATGGGCGGGCATGGGAGTGTTAGCAGGCCTTCTGGTGTTGGTCTCCTTGGTTTGCCTGTGGTATATATGCAAGATTAGAGTCTCACAACAGTGTGATGCAGCCATGATCATTCAGGCCTTTACAGCCATTGAAGCAAGACATTCTCCCCAAGCATGGTTGGATACCATAAAAAGCTAAAATGATACGCTCAGGATCCTGATCAATTTTTACAGCTCATTAAATGACACTGCAGCAAAAGTTTGGTTCATTTCATCCACTTACTTTCACTTAGCTTGTCTTTTCGATATTAAAATAGAAGCAAATAAATCCTTCCCTTATGTCACTGTAATTTCATGGCCTAACCATGATATAAGCTGGGAGCTCTGTCACGGCTGGCCCATGTGACTGTCATACCATGTTGGTGGTGCATTGGCATCACACAGGAGTGGGAAAAACCTAGGCCTTTGATACATGCAGAGCATACTTGCACATTTCTTGCGTCTACTGCTTTTACCTGACTGAGTACATGAGTGTGCACACATAGAGGAATGGAACTGAGGTCATGGGCCTTGGCAGCAATCGCTTTTCCCCACTGAGCTGTCTAATGGGCCCAAGTTAAATGGCTTTAAATGCAGTGAGTTCTGGCCATGCAAGACTACACTAATACTATAGCTATTCATAGTCAACGCATAGTGAACATGGCAGTTGCTCAGCTGCACTGGATTCGGGTGGGTGGTCAGTGCTGGGTCTGAAACAGAAGCACAGGATTGGAGCAGGGCTTTCCAGCACGTGCTACAGAGTTTCTCACTGCAAAATACTCATTCTGTTTGAGGCCTGGGCCTAAAACCAAGATTATTCACATTCACACCCAAGGGAACCCCTGCCTCAGCGTGTTCCAGATGAGACCCTCACTGTTCAGCTGACATTTACTATCACTGCCTGGAACTGGGTTGTGACACTCTGCAGAAGGGCTGGCCTGGACCACCTGAAGCACATCTCACCCAGCAGATGTGGGCTGTGGTAAATAATCAGCTTTCCATGCTCTTGCCCATACCTCTTGTGGCTCCTTGGAGCTTTATTAGGTCTGTGAATTAAGAGGACTCTGTCAACAGACCCTAAAACTGGAAACAGTGACCTGATCCCTTGAATTCAGTTAAATCAGATTGCCACTGCCTGGGTTCTCCTGGGTAACGCTATGCTAAGTTGGCTGAGAAGAGAAAAAGAGGAGTGGGTTTGTTTTGGGCTCAGTTTTGGAGGGCTGTGTCTATGGTTGAGGTCACAGCAGAGGGGCCAGTCATGGTGGGAACAAATGGCACAGGAAGCCCCTCTATTGCCTGTTTAGGAATGAAAGAGCACAGAGCTCCACACTCCCCTTCAAGGACACTACCCAGTGACCCAGAGACTTCTCTCTAGGCCTCTCTCACCTCCCAGTTTACTGTTCCAGATAGCTGAGGTGGAGCCTACATTGTGAAGGCCTTCATTCCAGTACCTAAAGCAACACTTGTTTTTTAAATATATATATTTGCTTTTGTTACTAGATCTGGATTTACAATGAAGAGCATGAATTGATTTTAAACAACCTCCTTTGCCTCGACATGTCGGAAACTCGTTCATCAGATCCACCCCGTCTCATGAAGTGCCACGGCTCGGGAGGGTCCCAACAATGGACTTTTGGGGTGAGGAGCTTGCTTACCAATGTGGCCCGCCAGGAACCTGGGCTAGTCCTGGTAGTTATACATCTTCCCTGTGTGCTGCAAGAATGTTTGCTTTTAAATAAAAGCAAGTCCTTTTTTCTTGCTTCTTTCCAGAAGAACAATCGGCTGTACCAAGTGTCTGTTGGACAGTGTCTGAGAGTGGTGGACCTGATGGACCAGAAGGGCTCTGTTGGCATGGCGATCTGCGATGGTTCCTCCTCTCAACAGTGGCGCCTAGAAGGTTAGGGCGGGCCCTGTCTGAAGACAACATAATTCGCCCAGTTTTGTCATACCTGCCATAAATCAAGGTGCTTTATGAAGGATGTTGGTGGAGTGTGACCACCTCAGGAGCAGAAGGTGCTTCACTGGAACTTGGGTTATTTCTGAGCTGCTGTTAAGGGTTCTTGTTTATCCAGGGAAAACAGAAAATAATTCTAAAGAGTTGTGACTATACAGAGCAAACCCAGGAATGAGACATTTCTATTTGTATTTATGTTCCCTTATTCTCCCTTGGAGATGGAATGGTTTCTGTCTAATCAGGAACTTGTCACAATTTCCTTTCATAGAGGACTTCATAAGAGATTTTTCACCCTACTATCATTTGATTAATGTTCCTAATAGATTTTAAAAACTGGCTGCGTGCATATTACTTTTAGTTTCAGAAGGTATCATGTATGTTTAAGAGGCATTTAACTATTATAAATTATTTTGATGACTTAATAGGCTATCTACATTAAATAAAGGATCTTTTTGATCATTTAACTAGGATTTTTGCCTCTTCTATCTTCTGTCTTGCTCTATGGGGTTGGACTGTGGTCTGGATGACCTGGGAATGTGACAAGAAATACTTCACGATTCAGCTGACAGCCCATTAAGGTAGACAGCAGTTTGTTAGCCTGTGGAATTCTCTTCTAAGTAGACAGATCTCACTCAGAGAAAATTTTCATAAAGTCTTCAAATACTTAAGCATCAAAATATAAGGTGATTCCCTGCCCCATATTTTATGTTTCTAGTCTCATGTTGCAGAAGCTCAGTGATATTATCTTAAAACACAAACACTTCATACCCTATATACATTTGCAACCTGCACTCTAAGTCTTGTCTGTAACAGATTACTTGGTCCATCTAGGAAGCAAAAGGCAGTGAGTGGCTTTAAACCCAGCAATGATCACACTGAATGCCATGTTACTGAATACAAGGGTTCCTTTAGGACGTAGGATTGAATAAGCCCAACTGCATTACCTGCAAGAACCTCAGTATAAGAAGGAATGGATGGGCAGACACTGTGGATAAACATTACCCACACATCTACCTGGCGTGGAAAGCAGCTTCCAAACAAACATGCGTGTCTGCCTGCAAAACTGAGACAGTTTAACATGTCGTCTTTGAAAGCCCGGCAGACACATAGGAAAGCGGACACAAAGAGCATAGGACACTTCTCATGTATACATGGTCTGTGTCAGGCAGACCTACCACAGTCCAAGGTCAACTATAAAACCTCCAAATAGTTTGAAACTGATCCACTTGTGGGTCAGAGATGAAATTGAACAGTTGGATGAAAACATAGCAGAGTGTATGGCATGCTACCAAAGTCCTTGGACATTTCATAATGTCACCTTAATAGAGATTGTCTTAAAATCCGACCTTAGACAAACAAAAAGGAAACTGGAAACTCAAGGCAGAAATATGAAATGTCAGAATAGAAATGAAGTAGGAAACAGAATCGATCACACTGCAAGCCAAAGGGGGAAAACTTGGTGTCCTCAGGAATGAGAGTGGTGGCCAGCTCACAGATGTCGCTGAGCGAAGGGAAACATAACGGTACAGCAGTAGAGAGGTGGGTAGGTCTTACAAAGCCGCATTCCTCACAGGGCAGCCAGTGGACTCAACGACTGTCCACAGCAGCTTTCATTTATGGCCCAAACTGGAAAAAGTGGCAGAAGCAGCCTGACAGGATATGATAAAAGATAGCAGAAACAGAGAGAAAGCTAGTTGAGATGCTGTCCTGTCACCAAGCCCCTCAGCGGGAAGGACAGTTACAGTACCAGTCTACCACAGGGCTCCATGAGACCCCTGGAAGAATGCAGAAAACAATTCAAGGGTCCAAGGATCTGAATCCTCCTCAACAGCGTCCTGACTCTTGTGCTCTTAGTCTAGGCTTTGACTTAACACTTCTGAATGCCAGTGGCAGAGATGATTCGCCAGCTGCGAACTTCAGAAGCTGTGCGCCTTAGTGTGCTCATCTGTAGAATTCTGGCAACCCAAGATTATTGGTTTTTTTGTACAAGAGGCCAAACATTATCTGTTATGATTTAATTTTAATCCACATAGAAGTGTTGGTAGGGAAGAGGGAGAGAGCTAGGAGAAGGAAAATTCCTTAGGATAAGAAAGGACATTAATAGGTAACCTTGTTAATGTGGAAATTTTATGCAAAAGGTAGGATTCCTGTGTTATCTCCTTTTTAAAAAAAGATTTGTTTATTTCTACATATGGGTGTTCTATCTGCATGTATGACAGAAGAGGACACCAGATCCCATTGTAAATGGTTGTGAGCCACCATGTGAGTGCTGGGAATTGAACTCAGGACCTCTGGAAGAGCAGCCAGCCTCCTTGTGTTATCTCTTAATTCAGGAGCCTTGTGCTTAAGACCCTAGCCAGAGCAGTCCAGCAAGATGGGCATGGACTTGGTAAATGAAGCAAGAAAAGTGTCTTTATCTGCAGCATGTGACCAAGTATGTAGAAACACCATAGAAAGTCTTCAAAAATGCTTGCACAAACTGTCCCTGACCACAGAGCTGCAATCCCATTGCTTTCCAACCCCACAGAAGCAGAAATGCACACCCAGCCAACCATTCTGTCACTTTCAATATTCAGGCCAGGCATATACCTGTAATCCCAGAGGCTGCCAGATCTGAGCTCACCGCAGAGGCTAGCACAGCTATATAATGAGACCCTGCCTTAAAACACGAATATCCTACCCCATCCCAGACCACACACCAACCCTCCAGACAGTATACTATATCCAATAGAATACTTGATTTGCCCAAACAGCCCGAAGTGGTGCCTGTGTGGCATCTAGATGAGGCTAAACAAAGTCTGCCCTTGATTCAGGGATTCCCTCCACCTCCACACACCAGGGGTGCACACTGCACTTACCAGGGACTGATGCTAGGCACTACCTGCTGAGCCATCTCCCTGATCCCAACTCTGCCTAGCTTACTGGAAGAACTGGTTCTATCTGAACAAAACTGGACTGTAATTGCCTCCATCCTCAAGGGAACACAAACTTGAAAGACAGATACAGGTCTGGGTCTAAAATGAAAAGTAAGGAGGGAAATGCAGAGTACTTTCATGGCTTCAGAGTAGAAAAAGACCTGCCAAACAATGCGTTAGCCTTGAAATATTAACTCAATGGGACTTCACCAGAACCAAGCACTTGTTCAAGACAGAATGCGAATATGAAAAAGCTTGAGACGTATGCTGTGTGTGTACAATACTTTAAATTCAATTGTTCAGTCCCCAGTTTTGTAGACATCAGTCCCCAGTTTTGTAGACATGGCTCATCACACGAAATGGTGCCCAGTGTCACGATCACTGAGATGCAGCTTTACATGCATCAACATAGAACAGACGCTCCCTGCCACCGCCACCAGGGGCAGGAGAGGATATGAATCAACTGTGACAAAGGCTGCAGAGTATTTCTCAGGTGAGGAACAGAGCAACAAGTAAATAAGGTGACAGGACAAGAGACAGCAGTGCATTAAAGGAAAGAAAAGGAAAGAATGTAACAGGAAGTTAACTTCACCTGCTGTGAGGCAGAAGTGCAGCACAGTGAAATCTGTTAGGAGACAGATTGGACTGTCCTCCGAGGACAGTCCCAGTGACCCCAGTAGCACATCTTAAATTTCCTACCACCTCCCAAGTAACACCAGGCTAGGCCAGAGCCTCCTACACATGGTTCCAAACTACAGCAGGCAGGAACTCTCCTCAGACATGGGGTCAACTGGGGTAATTTTTAAGAAGTCAGAAAGGACAAAGCAGAGAAGAACTAGGGTAGGGAGTGTGTGTGTGTGTGTGTTTGGGTGGGGGTGGGGGTGGTGGGGTGGGGGTAGTGGTGATGGGGGATGGGCTGAGTGAGTGAAGCAGGGTATACATCCCAAGAGGAATTTAAGACTGTGCCGTAGGCAGAGGTTCTACCGAGGAAAATGAAGCAGGGCTGTATTTTTTGTGGCTAGAATGAAACTGAGTTGGAAGAACACTCTAGAAAACAGTTTTCAAAAACTTGAGTCTGGTTCTTCAGAAGAGAGAAAACGTTAAAACCCAACCCGAACGCACTGCACCAGGGGACGAGGACGGGTGTGCAGCCACTCCGGGAAGCCCTGCACACCACGTACAGGCTTCCCCAGCAAGATGGGACAGCACAAAGGGCTGGCAATAGACCAGAGACCTAGCTGAGGTGCTGAGATGCCAGATTCCAGGTCATAAGGGAAATCCGAAGACACCGTTAGCAGTAACAGGGGACACTACACTTCACCATGGTGTAATGCTACCCCACTGGCTTAGGAGTCTGGAGCAAAGAGAAAAAAACAATACCAGTCTGCTCACCTGGTGAGGGAACCACTCTGCTTGGCATCTGTGTCTGGTGTCCTTCGTATGCAGCAAAAACTTGTAGTCTGTCAGATGAGAAGGGAGACTCATCCCAGGAAAACAGTGATCCACAAACAAGGGTTAGACAAGTTTAAAAGGACAGTGGCCAACAGTGTCACTTCGGGTAAGGAAGGTAAGAGTGCAGTGAAACTAACCTGCTTTTGCCAGAGACAGCTCTGAGGCCAGGCTCATTACGCCCCAATATACCTTTGCCAAAGTGTATGTACAAGGTGCCAAGTGTACAGCCAAAAAATTAGGTAGCTGATGCACTTGACCAGGCTGGAGCGAAGTCTCGAGACTGCTCCTGTTTTCATGCTTAGGACTCACTGTGAGGATTAAAAGCTAGACCCCAGGAGGCCCTGGAAGACATCAATGCTGCCCACTGGACAGATGCTGGCGCTGCACGTGGTCTTCTGCAGTCACCCCGACATCCTTTCCCATGCTCTCACTGCCCCGGGACAGTAGTTAGGCAACTAGTCTAGTGGTTAAGATTCTTACCCTTCCTGGCCTTGATAGGTCGTGAGGAGCCAGCATCACTGTAATAAACACAAGCACCATTTCCTTCCCTCAGCACCTGATACAAAGTGTGTGTTTGGAGGCGGAAAGGATATATGACACCAAGGGTTTCTCTGTATAGTCTTGGCAGTCCTAGAACTCATTCTGTAGCCCACACTGGCCTCAAACACTGGCCGCCTGCCCCTACCTCCTGAGTACTGCACCAGGAATTTGGATTCTTGATGGCTTCCTTCTTCATTCCTGAGAGATGCTCTTGTTTATGTGCATATGTAGCATAGGCTACAGGGTCAAAATCTCCCTGCTTCACAAGAGATTCAGGGTGTGTGCCACCATGCCTGCCTCTCAACAGCTACACTAAGTTAAATGTTAAGTCCATTCAATCTGACAGTTCTCTACAACACAGTGGAAAACTGAAAAGTAGCTTGAAGGAAGGAAAAGGAAACAAAGCCTGTCGAGGTGGCGTAGCAGCAGCACACACAGGTGTAGAGCTGTAGCCCGTCTTCTCTGGAGATATGAGGGGAGTAGGAAGGCTGCTTGTGCTTGGGCAACACAGCGGGACTTCATCTCAGACACGAACTGATAAACAAGAACAGGCATCAAACAAGCAAATAAACATGAAGAATGACCTTTAATCTGTCCTGTTGCACATCTGACACAAGTTCTCTTATTTGACTGAGGGAGACCACCCCCAGGGGTCATGGCTTAAATTACATCTGAACATCTAGACTAACAATTCTGACAGACACCAAGCAGAACCAAACTCCAAACATGACCACAGCCCGCAGACAACACAAGGCAGATTCTATAGATGTAAAATATTTTATTTGTAAATGGTGATCTTCTAAATCTGTGTCCACAAATTCCAAAACCCATAACACTCTGTATACTTCAAAAAATTCAATTTTTGCCAACATTAGATACTATTATACAGAACAGAAAACAACAAAAACCCGGTAGGACAAATACTGGTAGGATGTCAGAATATTGTACAAGAGAAGAAAAATATTCAAGAAACAAATTTCATACAGCTATTTATCAAGAGAAAAATATATACAATTGATTTATTCTGTAAGATAAAAATACATCATGCCATATACATTACAAGCTGCGAGCAGAGTCACTGAATGTACCCACAGCTCACAGTCCACTCGAATTGTGCACACAAAAACTTCATTTTATACTTAGCTGTGAAGTGTCAGTACCAGAATTTTAAGTACAAAATAAAAAGCTAACCTGGTTCAAATGCTGATTAAGTTTCTACAAGCAAACACAAAACAGTGTTTTTTTAATTAAAGAAATGTAAACAAACAGTTCATACAAACACATTTTAAAATTACATCTTCGAAAAACCCTATTGCCGGAGTCCTGCAGCTGGGAGCATAATCACATCTCTCACTCTCTCCATCTCTCTCTCTTTTTTTTTTCCTTTTCAAATTTTTTATGTTAAATAGAAGGCTAAGGAGTTGGGTTAGGTCCCTGCTACATGACTCTATGTTTACATGATTCTGTGTGATTGGAAACAAAGTTCTAATCAAAACTACTTTTGCTGAAGAAAAAATTTCAGCCTCCATTTGGGTTTGTGTTTAAGCCGTTATTCACAGTTATCACAAATTGTAAGCACAAAAAAACCTGACTGAAGAAGTAGGGATGCAACAATATAATATGAAACATTAGTTTAGATCACCGACAGCTATAAAAGTGTAGTTGTAGCACACGCGCTGCACTGTCAGAAGTTAATGTAGAAAACAAGCACTAAGACGGTTTCCAAAAAGCCCAGGCATACCAGGGCAAAATTTTGGTTATTACATAATTATAATGGCATATTTAATAACACAAAATTATATTGTAACATCCCTACCATGGTTATAAGCACCCGAGCTGCTGCAGCGCCTGGTAGCATTTGGTCAATAACTATTTTTATACTGTTTTTCTCAAAATATTTACATATTTGTACAAAGTAACAGGGTCTGTTAGTTCTGCAGGTAACAGCAGCAGCTTGGCTTTCTTCTAACTTTTATTTAAAAATAGCTTCATTCACTTATTCAATAATAAATACAAAAAGTTTCTCTTATTTTACAGAAATCAAAAACTACAATAAACTGACTCATGGAATCAAGTATTCAAATGTATTTAGTGCAAGTTATTATCCCTTAGCTCTACCCTAAGGAAGTCATCTCAGTACATTCCTTGATCAGTGGTGTCCACTTTAGTTAAACTGAGGGCCTGCCCTGTCAGTAAGGCGTGGCCAGCACTCTGGACAGCCCCCTTCGCTGGTGATTTCAGTCTTACATTCATAGGAAGGCCCCCACCCTGGGGCAGGGCAGCCGCCGGCTCTTAGCCCCAGTAAAAGTTTCTCCTTAGTGAGACTAACAAAACAAAACAAACAAAACCCACCCACAAGGAAACAAAAGGAGGGAAAGAAAAGAAAAAGAAAAAAAAAGTGCTGGACCATTCTGTGAGTCTGATGACCCCAGAGCACAGCAAGGCAGCCACAGCTGGCTCCCCTTGCGCTGTGCTTCCTTCAGACAAAGGCCGAGGAACCAGAACTCCCAGAAGCTGTTTCTCAAAAAGTCAGAAAACAAAATATCTTTCTGTCTGCAAAATCCAATTAAGTGTTGAGTCGCCTCTTCCTAGGGACGAGCCGCCCGCTGAGATAGCAAGGAATGCATTCAGTTCATCCACTTCCGGCAGTTCACCGCTCCACAGTGACACGGAATCTTGTGCTGGTCATCTTCAAAGTCGAACTTATAGTCATAGCAAAGCTGCCCACAGCAAAGACAGTGTGAGGCGGGACAGTGCCCACTCCCATCTCCCCTCTATTCCAAAACCAGCAGGCAAAACAGACACAAGGCAAACAAAGCAAGACTGGGTTTGTTGAGGTCCCATGGAACCTTGTGGGACAGGGATACCCCAAAAAGCAAGTAGAGCTACAAGGGCTATACTTTAACAGGAAGTTGATTTGTGCGAAGGCTGACCTGGATGTGTTGGGTTTCTATGACTTTTCCTAGTATTCTCTCTACCACTTTGGGTGAGATGAGGACCACACTCCCTCAAAGCATAGGAGGCTCCCCTGGTTTGGACAAAGATGAACCTTGCCAACATCACGGCTTTCCCCTTCTTTTCCTCGTGTGGGCAAAAGCCTCTGAAGAAGCTGACTCTACTCAAAGGTCCCACAGACCGATTCACTAACTAGAATTTGCTACCACCGAGAGATGGAACACTGAGGGATCTACCATAGAAATGATCTGGGGCTGTATCCATTTCCCTTCACTGTTTTTACTACCAACATTTGTACCTGGCCTAACATCTTTGTGACCATAGAGAGCAGTTTAGAATGTTAATATTTACCTCCATCTTCAGCATCTAAAACCTACTGATACCTCATGTCTCACCAGTTAATGCAATGATTGAGGACTTTCTTTTGTCCTGTGATGACAAAAGTCAATGCCATCTTTTCCACAGTGGAATGTGATGGAGTTCAGGATATCATGAATCTGAGGTTTCAACCATGGCCACTAACATTTGGCTCAGGATGAGCTAGTTGTTCCCCTCAGAGAAAGAGCTATGTTTTGGGCCAACATTCAAAGACTAGGGAATTCTTACTCAAATTCCAGGCCAATCAACTGGGTGGTTGGGAAACAGTGTAACTCCCACCATATAAGCTTTATACCCCTGCCCCTCTAGCCCATACCAAGTGAGGGAAGTACAGTAAATCTCGAGTCTTTCCTAGTTCAAACATCAGCCACTGTCTAGAACACTGCCCAGGAAGGAAGGGAAGTACACTGTGGAGCAGCTGTGTTGGGAGAAGCAGCCACTGCCGTTTTTAGGTGTCTGCTGAGCAACAGGCTCGGGAAACCTACAGGGTATATACAAAATGACAGACGGGAGAGTTCCTAGGCTGCTCCGCAAGGCCTGTCTTGGAGTGATGCCCCTGAGCTGTGGCACCAGGGTGTCCTTCTGTAAACTGTACAGTGAGTCCTAACCTAGCCATATATGTACGTTCCTAATTGTAAAAGCAAGTTCTAAGAAAATTAAGTAATAGACATGATCTCATACTCTGCCCACAGATGACTGGGGCTTCATCACAGTGAACACACCCAGGCTTCCCAACACCATGGTCTTCCCCAGAGCTTTGTAACGGACACCAATTCCAGATTTAGGGCATTAAATTCAAGGTACTGATGGCATGTGTGAAAGCCAGAGCCAGAAAATGTAAATGAAGCAATTAAGGCTAACAATAATCTTAGGTGAAATGCTACACCAAAGCCACCTCTAAGAGATACTAAGAAACAAATGTCAAGTCCTACATGAAACAAAGAAAACACAAATCAAAACACCCACATTACATTTATGATGTGAACTTTTCTAAGTGTAAAAATAAGAAGTCAGAAACATGTGACTCCCACACTCCTGCCTGCAGCCTTTCAAGTAACATATTATATGAATCATCAAGTCTTGGCAACTGCCCTCTAGAGGTCAGTGGCAGGCACCATCTGAGAGGGGCTTGTCAGACTATCCAGATTAGGGGACAAAGGAGGACCCTACATGCGGCACTACGTGGTGGGTTTCATGTGGCTTTATGAACTATCACATGGAAGAAGCTGGCACATGAATGTTTGAAGTGAGATGGCGAAACTCTGGGCGAGGGACAAGTTTCTAAGAATAATGTGACTGAAAAACACAGGGCCATGAACTGCCGCACCCTGATGCAGACACAGTCCCTCTCCTCCACCCCTTACCTCTTCTCCTTTCTGGATTCTCCTGTTAGAGCTGATGATAATCTTGTGTCCTCTCTCAAAGGTCACTACTTCAGCCACACAGTTAGGGGCACATGAATGGTTGATATACCTGCACACATCAGAAAACTGAATGTGACAACAACGAGAGGAGCTTTCCCCACCTAGTGGAAACTAATGACAATTCCATTGATGTACTAACAAAGCCAAGTACAAAGTCCTCCTCCACTGTCCAGCCACCATGGGAACATGCCTACCCTAGCAAAGCCCTCTGGGTCATGGTCCTCCAGCCTCACCTTGCAGGCCCTCCTGTGAGTGTGGCATCAATCACGTGGTCATTGTCCATGCGGAACATGTACACACCTCGGTTCTAAAAAGAAGGTAGGCAGTCATCATGTGATCTGAAGCTCCTTCGCCTCAGCCAGTGCGCTGGAAGCACCCTGTCACATTCCTGTGGACCCTACCAGACACAGCTGATATATGGACGATGTGTCCAGTGAACAGCAGATGAGGTGCTTGTAAAACTGGGGTAGTAATCTATATTACATATGGCAAGTAACACCAGCTACAAAGAGATGACAGTGAAGGGAAGAGACAAGAACTACGTAAGACTGCTCAGGGTGGCTTCTGTTCACAACTGAGCACATAGGGTTGTGCTTTTCAGATGTCTGCCTGTAGCCAATTTATACTGTACCTGAGACTCATAAAGCTTCTCTTTCCGGTTTGCAACTTCATTTCGAATAATCGTTCCAATGTACTCGATAACCATTGTGTGTTTTTCAATATCTCTAGCAGCATACAGGCCCAGTCCCTACATGGAAGGAAAAAGGATTGTAAATGTTCCAATATACCCAACAGACCTTTATTCTCTTCATAAAAATGCATTGCCCTTGGAGTCTTGTCAAAAGCCATATTTAAGGTTTCCAACATTCAAGTGAGGGCCACTGACTGTACTGCTTTCTGAAACTTGAAAATCTGACAATGCTGCTCCTTTCAACTTTAGCATCATTACACTGCTCTTGTTCTTACTGTCCTCAGACATGGATTACTGTCATGATGGTGGGGGAGGGTTAACTATCTTTGAGTGATCAGCCTCCCATGCAAGAATAACTTAGCATGTCCTATCCTCTCTCTGTCCTGCCTTGGTCATCCCCACTACCAGTACAATGAGCCAAATAAGCAGTAGTTGACAAGCTGCCCATTCCCAACATCCTATATCAGCAACACCAAATGGATTAAGACAGTCTCTGTAAATGCTACTATGGACCAGCTGGCTGCATTTTCCACTAGGCTTGCTACATTAAAGGCACTTCATCTAGTGATATACATTGAACAGAACAGGGGGAGGGAGAACTATAAGGAATTATGACTACTACAAAGTACTTTCAGATTTGACTTTGAGTTTCCTAGAAATAATGGAATACAGCAAAACAGAAAACATTACTTTGCTCTAATTATCAGGAAAGGTAGAAACTATTCAATTTTTGGAGTTTTTCCCTAATAAAAACATTCCGAGGCTATTAAAGAAATGTACAGCATGTTGCCCCCTAACCTCCCTATTGGGGATTGATCCTGGGGCTTCACGTGTGCTACAAAAATCACTGAATCATCAAGTGATACATTCTCATCTCTTTTTAAATGTTTTGAAACAGGATCTCACCAAGTTGTCCAGGCAGTCCTTGAACTTGTGATCCTCCTCCTCAGCCTCCTGAGTGGCTGGGATGACAGAAAGCCTGAACTGCCAAACACACTGAAGCCTTATTTGGCAGTGTATAAGGTATAGACCACTGCCTGGTTAATCTTATAGTTATATGTCAGAGTGGCAGCAAACCAAGTTGTAGGGAAGCAACATCCTTTAAAATGTAAATAGGAGGGCTGGAGAGATAGCTCAGAGGTTAAGAGCACTGGCTGCTCTTCCAGAGGTCCTGAGTTTAATTCCCAGCATCCACATGGTGGCTCACAATGATCTCTAGTGGGATCTGGTACCTTCTGGCATACATGCAGTCATAACACTGTATACATAAATAAATTAATTTAAAAAAAGTAAACAGGGACTGGAGAGATGGCTCAGTGGTTAAGAACACTGTCTGCTCTTCCAAAGGACCAGGGTTCAATCCCCAGCACCCACATGGCAGCTCACAACTGTCTGTAACTCCAACTCCAAGGGATCTGACATGTCCACACTAATGGACATAAAATTAATTTTAAAAAATACAAAGTAAAGAAATAAATCACAATGTTCATAGATAATCTGCATTTTATTGCCCTAATTTAATTTGGCTTTGTACTTTCAATTCTGACCAGGGGAGAAACGGTGGAGAAAAGGAGGAATTAAAATCAACTCCAGCTTATGGAATCTGCCAGAGGCTCCTCACTGAAGCGCATAGTGGGTAAGCGAATGATGCCAGCATGTCACTGACTTATCTTTCAAAAAGAAAAAAAGAAATCCACCTATGCAGTTTGATTGGTTCCAGTGACTCAGATCAAAGCAGAACATAAAAAGAATGTGGGTGTAGATCAGTATTGTTTGGCTGTTTCTGAGAACCTAAGGTATGGTAACAGCAATGACTTTCAAGTTTAACAAAGCAGACTGTATGCTAAACAGCATTACAGTAAATGGCTACACAATGAAAGAAAGTAAAAAAACTGACATTCTTTGTATAGATTAAAAAAATCTAAGAGAATACAACATATGGTGTGTATACAGAAATGATACAAACTTAGATGTTTGCTCTATATAATAAACAGACAAAAAATTTGTAATAAAAAAGGTACTGGAGTTCTTCTGGTGAGCATAAGATGTTTTGTACTGGAAAACAACTAATGCTGCAAATTAGTCAAAAAGACAAAGATTATAAAACGTATAATTCTCAAAAAAGCAAGTCCAAACGCCAGTCATGAGAAGATTGTCCCACAAAAGTTAGTAGCTGTGATTAAGACCCAGGTCAGAGGCTAGAGAGATGGCTCTGTGGTTAGAATGCTTCTTCCTCTTCCAGAAGAACTGAGTTGTCAGGTCCCAGCACCCATGTGGAAGCTTACACCAGCTTTTAATTCCAGCTCCAGGGGACTCAATGTCCTCTTCTGGCCTCTGTGGACACAGTTACTCATATGGCGCATATACCCACAAACAAACAAACAAACAAACAAATTTTCAGTGACAGCCTACACACACCAAACTGACAAAATATAGAAAGGTGAGAATACCTGCTACACGAGAGAAAACCATAATAGAGACACAGACTGTAAGAGGAAACCAGTGATTATGGCCTTTTTGTAAAACAAAAAGTAAGTAAATATAGCTTTAGACAGAAACTTCACTCTTTGGATTATACTCTGGATAACTGAAGCTATCAGTACACAAGAATATTCATGTAAGATACTGATGGTACAGTGTTTGTGGTGAGACACTGTGAAAAGCAGTGCAATGGTGCAATGACAGTTCATTGTCATGAAGCACCACACAACTTAATGAGAATATGATGGGAGACCTCAGTTAATGTAGAGAGCGCTGTGTGTTAGTGGGGAGAAGTGAGTGTAGATAATATGATTCTATTTTTAAATGTGTGTATGTGTGTGTTCCTAAGGTATCAGCACAGGAACACTTCAAGTAGCTACTAACATTACCACAGTCACTGAAGAAGCAAGCAAAGAGAAGAATGGTAAGAGAAATGACAGAAAGCCAAAACTCTCAAAGATGCCTCAGGTTGGCCAGTGAAGATGGTTCATTGGATCAAAGTGGTTAATTCGAAATCCTGACAACCTGAGTTCAAGCACGGCAGATCATGTAAAGATGGAAGAAGAGAACTACCTCGTGGAACTGTTCTCTGACTGATACATGTGCATGCATAAACACACCCTCATCTATGTCCATGGTAACAAAACATAAAAAATGATTCAGGTTAATTATGAGTTGAAGACATAGTCAAGAACCTACCAAGCCCCTAACATAAGGACCGCAGAAGTTGACAAAGTAGGAGCTTTACACTTCCATTTTGGGATGGGAAAGGTGCTGATTACACTCATCAACATTAGGACTACAAACAGAATCATGAAGAGTGCAAAGAGATTGTAGATGATGGTTAAAATGGTTAAGAAAGATCAGCAGATAAAGTAAAGGACATTTCAGAAGAGCAAAACAAGGAAATAAAAAACAAACAAACCTTAGAAGATAGGAAAGAAATCATAAGACAGCAGGTGTTCATCTAGGTCTGAAGTTGGCAGCTCTTCCAGAGCTGGATCTGTGGAGGTGGATCTGTCAGCCTCAGAACTCCTGGGTGATGCTGAGTGTCTGAAGCTATACTTAGGGAGACCAATGGTGGTCTCTGGGTAAAAACAGAGAGCAGAGGTCAGGAACAAAGAAGGCTACTCAGTCTGAATGTCCCAGTGCTTTAGACTGAAAGGATTCATCAAGAGAAAAAAGTGGTAAGTAAAGAGGACCTTATGCTAGACACATTTGCAGAATGTCTAAGAACAAGAAGAGTCTGGAAGCTACCAGTAAGGAGGAAAGAACTTGGACTCAACTCCTTAGAATCTGGATTGCTGATCTAATTTCTACTGTATATAGAAACACTGATTTCCAGGGAGAGATTGGAACTTGGAGGGGGATGGGTGAAGGAACAGAATTTTATGGTGGGATGGATCTCCTCAGATCTGAGGAGTGACTCAGGCACTGATAGATACTATTCAACAACATAAGGAACTTGGGGACTGCAGGAGTTGACAAAACAGGAGCTTTACACTTCCATTCTGGGACAGGAAAGGTGTTGATTAGACTCACGAACATTAAGACCACAATTCAGGAGGTGAGGACTACAGCTTCAATTTTAAATGCTCAGTCAATGGGCAGCGTTACATTTAGATACTCCTGGCACTGTCTCTGAGAAATGTGCAATGATTTCTTGAACAGGAAGGATTCAAAAGATACAGCTTTCAAAGCTACAATGTCTCATGAGAGTATTTACTGAGTTATTTTGTCATTGCTTAGACACAGTAGGTAGGCCTGGATCTCCTAAGTCCCCAGATTCTACCTTCCAAATGCTGGCATTCACTTTTGCTTATAAACAACTCTACTGAGCTATTAAAAATTCAGTGCATGCAAAATCTAGTGCAACCTGGTTCTCCACAGCCTTGAACAAGAAAGAAAGAAGTGGATTCCCAAGGCCTGCCTTCTACTCGAGGTCTAGCACCAAGTTCTAAGGCTACATACAAACCAGAGTCCTCAGGTTCTGAACTGACCATCAAAGTATGATTCCAGGGCTGGGGTTAGCTCAGTGGTAAAGCACTTGCTTAGTACACACAAGGTGCTGGGTGCAAATCACAGTACCACAAAATTAAAAAAAAAAAAAACAACAACTAAAATCCAAACCTGATTCTATCTCTGCAGCCAATGTGCAGCAGCTTTTCATACTGGGTACCAGCATCTTGAGATCTAACTCAACTCCTTTCCTCACCTGGATCCGAGACCGAGCCAGGTACACATTAGATTTCCATTCAGTCTTCATTCTCCGGTACTGTGATGACTTGGAGTGGACGAACTGCTTACTGTAGGGTGCATTCAGCTCTCCAGTGACTGTGCTCTGGAACGACTTTGAGGTGCTGGTGCTATTCAAGGTGTGAGGCCTATGGATGATGATGTACCAACAGGAAAATAAAAGGACAACTGAAGACACTTCCGAATAATGCGAAAGCCAAGTCAATTAAAAGTCTTACTGACGGAGACACAGAAAGCTGCCTAGCAGAGACAGTGCATCTGAAGTTGTCAGGCACATACACAGCCAGAGACAGCAGGGTTTGTAAGCAGCAGACAATTCAAGCACAAAACCCACTAAGGTGCCTAGAAACCCTGGGCTGTACTATGTGAAGATGAAACAAGATACCTTAACACAAACCTCTTGACATGAGCGCTCATTTTGGGTTCAGAACGGGCACAACCTGTGGGGTTAACGGCAAGGGGAAGCTCCATGAGAGGATTACGGCCATATCGGAAGGTGTAGTTTTCACATGCCTCAACCCCAGGTAGCTAAAAAAAAAAAAAAAAAAAAAAAAGAAGAAAAATACACAAAAGGATAACTCATTAGCCAAGAATATAATCTTTGGCTGGGAAAAAGATGGCCCAGGGAGACAATATAGAATTTTCTTTTTCCCTAGTCAGTGACCTATTTAATGTAATGAGCCTGCAATCATAACTATTTGAATAATGTATAAATCCAATTTCAAGCAAAACTTGGTAAGCTCAGGGCACTTTTTCTTGAGGTGAAGATTAACTCCCAGAAGCAATACACCCATCAAAGCAATCCTGCATATACTTAGCATCTGATGTTTCAGTTTACAGACAGGAAGCAGTGGTCATAATCTAGTGAATGTGTTTGTTTGTCTGGATGTTTAGAGCAGTTGGAGGTCATTAGGCAGTTTAGTTTCTGGATCACTTCTCTCTGTCAAATATGATCATGACAAGAGGTTGCCACTGTTCTAGCAGTATTATTAAGTTATGCTTGAAAAGTAATTGATATGTTCAAAGGTTTTCTTTACTTTCTTTAAAAAAAAAATACTCCATTTTTCCTGTCTGTGTTTATGTAGACAGAGGATGAGTGTGCATGTGTGTATACACAAGTGCCGTGGTGAGCCTTTGGAGGCGACAGGACAAGCTGTGGGAGTCTTTCTGTCCTTCCACCACAGACACTGGGTTGCACTTGGTTTGTCAGGTTTAGTAGCAGTGCCTTTATATGCTGCGCCACCTCACCAGCTTGGTCGTCTTTGCTACAACATTTTCTTGTTTACTTTTTTCTTTTTGCAGTTCTGAGAATTGTACCTAGACCCCCCAAGCATTCAAGGCCAGCACTGTACCATTGATCTAGAGCCTTAAATCTCTTTTTTCTTGTATAAAATTCCGAGATAGGGCCTCACTAGGTTGCCCAGACTGATCTTCAACTTACATGCCTACTTCAGCAGCCTACATCCCTGAGACTGCAGGCCTTCACCACCAGGACTGGCTCTAAACTATAGTTCTAATGAACTACACTTCTCTAGGGTTGCACAGAGTCACTGACAAACATACCCACATTCAGAGAAGACACTAGTCAGTGCTGCTGCAACCTACTGCTCTCTGGGAGCACCTGCCCCTAGGACAAAGAGAATGTCAAGGAAAGTTAAGAAAAGGGGGGAAAAACTTTGCAAAACACCAGAACTTCAGCAGGACAAAGGTGTTTTCTCCACCATGTAGATAAACAGGACAGATGACACTAGCTGCTCCTCTGAGAGACTTAGCTTCTCAATTGACTACCCACACTGATGTTCCTGAGGAGAACATACTGCCATGGGAAGCTGTGTCCTAGAAAGCAGGAAGTTTCTGTGGGCAGCATAGTGAGCATGCTGGGTCAGCAAACAGTGACAGGGATACTTACTGACTCAGCTATTCGTGCCACTGCCGAGACAGTCAGGCCAAACAGGTCTTCTCCTTTCAAATACGCGGGGAAAAGCTGCAGCATTTCAGATTTTTTCCTTACGCATGCCACAGGCTCCAAAATTTTATCCCAAACATCTATATATGAACAAGAAAGTAATTTTTACGATCAATTTCCTTATAGCTAAACAAACAAACAAAAAAGACGGGACACAGAGCAAAACCAAAAAAGGATGAAGAAGAATAATTCACAAAGACCTCCTAGTTGAATTTCAAATAAAACTGAGCAGCAATGTGACAAACAAATTTGTTAAATGGCAGCAACTTATTTCAAAGACTTAATGAAATCTGGGTGAAAATAATGCCACCTTAAGGACATCAAACAATAAACTGAAAGAAATAGGTGAGCTCAACTGGCTACAGAACAAAGAAAACCTTTGGTTAATGATTCAATTACAGATAGGCATTCCCTCAGGTGAGAATTAAAACACAGAACTGGCAGTTTCTTTGGAAATATCTTTGGACTGCTCCATATATTTTTAGAAACTGTGAAAACATTTAAAAAGCAGCTCATATACGTGTGTGTATGTCTGTGTGTGAAAAGATAGACATGCCCAGGAGTACAAAATGAAGTTTGTAATTCCCAACTCTAAATCAGAAGCTGAGATAGGACAAAATCATAGTGATGCTTTAGATATGGTCCCTGCTTTCTAGTAAATGACCTTGAGTTGGGCTCCAAGATAAATGACAGACAGGCCTTAACAACTCTTCTTCTCAAACCTGTACAAACTGCAGATCAAAGAACAAGGTGTGCGAACACAAAGGGGCTTAAGATTTGCATTGATAAATTAAAAAAAAAAATCCTCATGAAATGATCATGGAAAAAACAAACACTGACATGAAACATCCACTGGCCTGACAACAGCACACAAGGAGCCTTTACCTTTAGGTGATGAATCACTTAAGACCAGATCCTCATGGCCTTGCTCTACAATCCTGATGACAAACACTGGCCGCCCGTCTTTCTCCTCAATGGAGCACAGGTAGCGGCAGCGCCGGTTGGCATAGCGAGTACTCCAATATAACCGGCTGGCTTCATAGCCCACTGGGAAGAGTGCTTTAGGAGAGTGGAATGCTTGCATCTGTTGTGGAAGCAGCTGACCAATGGTGTGGAAGATGAGGCTTCCAACACGAAAAGTATGGTCCCGCTCTCCCCGCTGCACAATGCTGGCAATCTGCCGCACCTCATCTCGTTGCACATAGACCCTCCTGAAGACTGCAAAGTAACTTAACTCTTGCTCATGGATTCCCTTTGGTTTGTGCATGGGGCAAAGCATTGTTTTGTCCTTAAAAAACATGCATTGTGCTTTAATGGCGCAAGTAAAATGATAAATGTTGGTGCATCGAAATCTGTGACATCCACTGGTGGCACCTGTCTTATGACAGAAGACACATTTCATTTGTAGTCCTCTCCTCAGTGCTAGTTCAACATTTATTAAGGCACCAGCCTGTGTTTCATAGACCTCTGTGGACCACAGAGCACAATTCAAGTGGACCCACAAGTCCAAGTCAAGGTTGAGCAGCCTTGCTGGTCCATCTGTTAGCCCATCCCCTTCTTCATGACAGAAGCAACACTTCCGATAGTCTTTGGGCACAGGATCAGGTTTAAGAGATGTGCCCAATTTCCTTAGAAACTCATCAATTTCATCCTCACAGGGTGGTTTAAAGGTCCCCTTGGGGATGACAATATGAATGCTCCATTTCTTCCATTTCATTCCTCTCCACTTTTTATTTAGCGGTCTGCAATCTTCAAGCCCCCCATGAACAGTCCTCAGCCGTGGCTTTAACTTGACTGTCACCTTGAGCTCATCAGGCTTGGACTCTACTTTGGCTGCTTCAAAGGCCGGAGGGAAAGTTATGGGAGGTGATGCAGGAGGGGAAACTTTTTCTTGGAACTGAGGGAGACAGTGTACATCCAAAGTGGAGATGTTGTTGCTGTATTGGTGAAATGCTTTGGAAGGCTCCTTCATTGGGGACTGTGGCAGTGAAGGAAGGGATTCCTGAGCAGCAAAAAGAAACCATGAGAAAAAGGAGAGGTTCACATGCCTGTAAAACAATTCTAGTTACAGTGAGAAGTTCAATGGTCTATGACTTAAGGGGGCAGGCATAATTAATAAATATTTAGGCATAGCAAGTTGACGTTGAGCACTGAGAATGACTAACTAGGAGTAACTGAAGTTGATAAAAGTAAAGGGTAAGGGCCCCCCATGTTTCCCCTACAAAGTCACAATTTGGAGACTGTTCCGCTCTTGAACTTTCTTGGGACATCCCCCTTCCTAACTGTAATGAAACCAAAAAGAATCAATGGTTTCAGAAGATCTAATACAAATTTAATTTGTACAACAGATTAAGAACATGTTTTCAAGAACATGGCAGTATCAACTACAAAAGGTTCATCTCTACCAATTAAATTTGCCTGTTATTCTTGGGCTTAATCAATTGATGAAAAACAAAAAAAGAAAGGAGCACCGTGTTAGTGAGTGAATCACTCAGATTCTCTGAGCCCCTCAGTAAGACCAGCTGGCTCAAGGTGTTAGGCCAGAAGAAAGGCGCCAGCACCTCTTAGGTATGGTACAGACTATCAAGAATCAAGAAGAGCAAATCCATATGCTTCTCTCTGTTCACATCCTCCTCCTAAAAGGTGGCTCATATTAAATCCAGAGTGTGCCACAATACATATCAGCTTCAGAAACTACGTGATGAAAACCCACTCCTATTCTATAAGAATTAATTTTAATTAAAAGCCTAAATTTGTTTGTCAGCTTGGATTGTATTATATTAGGAACTAAGACATGTTAAAAAGTAGTATGTTTCTTGAATGCTTTTTGTGAAAGTCATATTAATGAAATTATCTTAAGCAGTAATGACTGGAAGTGTTATATGACAGGCATTTTTTTTTCCTTCAAAATACATCATGAAAAATGTATCATTTGAGAGCTGGAGAGATGGCTCCCAAATGGTTAAGAGTACTGTCTGCTCTTCCAAAGGACCTGGGTTCAATTCCCAGCACCCACATGGCAGATCACAACTGTCTGTAATGCCAATTCTAATGGATCTGACACCTTCACACTAACGCACATAAAATAAAATTAAAATAAATTATAAAAAAATGTATCATTTGAACAACTACATTGTTAGATATACTTAATCTGCACACACTCATACAGAGTGAGTGGCTGGACATTCACAAAATGATTTCTCTTACAACACAAAAATAGACAGAATTTTCTTTTTTAGAAACCTTTCCACCTGATCAATAAAATAAAAATATTTAGCGAGATGTTTATAATCAGACAATACAAGATGCTAGTTCTACTGCTCTATTTAATTCTACACTCTTAAAATATAGTTGAGCTCGGGGTATTGAGAAGGCTCAGCAGTAAGAGCACTTGCTGCTCTTCCAGGGGACCAGAGTTCAGTTCCCAACACTCATGTAGTGCCTTCTAAGTGGTTGTTCCTTCATGCAAGGAATCAAATGCCCTCTTCTGGCCTCCAGAGGTACCCGCACACATGCTATATACACATGTTCATACTACACATATACACATGCAAATAAAATTAAATCTAAAAAAAATTTAAAAGCTTTTTAAAAAAGAAAATACGATAAATCTGTATGTGGCAGCACACACTTGTAATGCCAACACTCTGAAGTCTGAGCACCTTGAGCTACATAACAAAACTCTTTCTCAAAATAAAAACAAGATAGCCAAGAAAGAAGGCAAGTGTGCTTTGTGGGGGGGAGGGGTGTCCAGCCAGGCAACAGGCTAAGGTAGGAGGATTATGAATGCAAGGCAGCTCTAAGACTCACCTCAACAATGAAAATTAAAAGGGTATAGGATATAACTTAGTGATAAAGTACTTGGCTACCATGTACTGGGCCCTAAATTTAACCCTCAATGCCACTTAATAAATAAATATTAAAATGTAATTTGCACCTTTCCGCTTTCTGTCAAATAGGCTACTTTATAGGAAAATATATAGATAAAGACTGTTTAAGGCTTGTCTATCAACTCAATCACCACCTGATTAGGATTTCCCTATAGAAGCTCCCTGAGAAGGGGACATGTACCCTTAAAGAAGAAATCCCTCATTATATACTTTCCTCACTTTACCTTGTTTTCTGAGGTTTTTGCTTGTGTAGTTGATGAATAAAGAATAAAGCAGTTATTACTACAAAAGACAATATCCTTTTCCATCCTTTTGGTGTTTTCTCGGGAACCCTAAAAAGCAAAGGGAAATGTGTGGGACCTCAGTAAGACACAAGTTAATAAAACCAGCACCCCACAGACTGCTAATTCTCAGATGATATTCAAAAGTGAGTGCCCTCTATCTTCCAATCGTGATGGCACTGTCCCAATATTCACCCTATGAAAAATTTCCACCTAAAAACTAATGCAGAGCTAAGAACAGTGGTGCACACCTTTAATCCCAGCACTTGGGAGGCAGAAGGAGGTAGATCTATGTGAGTTCAAGGTCAGCTTGGCCTAGGACAGCCAAGGTAGATAGACAATGACTCAAAAAAAAAAAAAAAAAGCCAGAAACTACACTGTCCATATCTCCTTATATTCTGAAAATGTATCCCTCATCATGAACCATTTCAAGGTCTGCTATAACTATTTGGTTTGAAGC
Organism: Meriones unguiculatus; assembly: GCF_030254825.1. Taxonomy (NCBI): domain Eukaryota; kingdom Metazoa; phylum Chordata; class Mammalia; order Rodentia; family Muridae; genus Meriones; species Meriones unguiculatus. The sequence continues at coordinate 16,009,476 of NC_083368.1, read as the reverse complement.
TGAGCATATCTAATATGTGCCTATATATCGTATCCCACTAAGTACTTTGTCCTGATGCAGGGGTCACTGCCAAGAAAATAGAGCTAGAGTTGGGTCCTAAAAAGAACAGTAAAGTACCTTGTTCACAAAGGTCAGATCTTTGAATGACTTCCGCACACCACTTCCAAGAATAACCACTTTGCAGTGACAGCACCACTGTGGTCGGAGCGATGCACTGTCTGCTAGACCATGACTAGAATCTTTATATCCAGAAAGACCTACAGGCAATGGACTTTTGTTAGCAATTAAAACTGACCAAAGATACAGGTAGCACACAATATAAATTAAACTATACCAATCTATTACAATTTGGATTACTGACTTACATTATATTATGCTTTACTAAAAATCTTCCTAAGCAATGGTGACAGGGCATCTAAAATTTGACAGTGAAGTACAAATAAAGGAAAACACCCACTCCCAAATAGCTGAAAAAAGAGGCTAGCCTGAAAGAATCAAGCACAAGCAAAGCACTAAGATCCTCAAATAAGTATGAGAGAGAACAGATCCACTTCTTGACAGGTACAGTAATACTCCAAGTTCTATGGGAGACAAAGAACAATGGGTAGAAATTACTTATGTGATTTACAGCAGAGAGAAGTAAAAGCCATGGCATATATATTCACAAGAGCATTGTGAGTAATGCTTGAGGGATCAGACAAGCAAGTCTACACAGAGGGCATCTCCTGAGATACAGGATAGAAGTCAAGGCAGAAAATGGTAGGAGAAACAAGAAAGAAGCAGCCAGCAGCTAAGATTACAAAGAGTTCAAAACTTTTAACATAGGTAACTTTCACAAAGAGTTCAAAGATAAAGAAGAAGATGCAGCCAGACTCAAAATATAAGTTTAGGGCAGACAAAATATTACAAGGGATGTGGGGGATGAGGAGTTGGTGAAGAAAGGGCTGGCACATAAGATGCCAGTAAGCCAGAAGGAAAGCAACTTTCTGGCAGGCCTAAGGAAGATGTGCTGGGTCTCAGAAATGGGACAGGCATCCCTGTGAGAAGAAAGATGCCCTGCAGAGGATGTGCAAAGGCAAACTGAGCTAGTGATAGCAGCAGCAACTGAGCAGAATAGAATAAACTATCTATGGCCTTATCTGTACCACCCGGAGCAGGCAGATTGTGGCAAGTGGATCAGGGATATAAAGAACAGAATTTGCTAAAGGGTCAGCAAGTGGAGTCTTCCAGCAGCCTGAACAGAGAGCTATAGTAAGTCTTGCTGCCAGCATGATGCCATAGGCCCAAGCATAGAAATTCACATCACACCACAGAAAAACAACAGCCAGAGAAGGTTAACTTATCAAAGACTACACAGTAACACATTGCCTATTACTTGTTAAAAATTAAACTGAAATTTCAAAAAGAGCAGGCTTAACTTTTTAACTGAGAATGGATTTGGGGTTAACAAAAAGCTCACTAGCTCACCATTGCTTGCTGGAGGAAACGGTACATTAGGCTGCTTCAGACGGTAAGAGCTTGCTAATCTGGGAGGATTTGAAGATCCTGGTGCAGGCCCACGAAGAAGCAAATGCTGTCGATACTCCAAACCTGGGTTTACTCTGTGGCTACTGACCAAACCCATGGATGGAACATCTGGAGCATTACTAACCTCATAGCTGTTAGGAATTCGTACATGAAGGAGGTCGGAAAATGCAGCCACAACACTGCTAATGTTCTAAAACAAAAAGTAAACATTGTCACTCACCTAGAAGAAAAATGAGTCACTGAGGAGAACTATATACTTAGGATAATGCTATCTTTCTGAAACATGTAGTACAAAATAACCCAACCACTTCTTTTTACTGATTACTTTGATTTAATGAGCAAATATTTCTTATTATATTGAAATATCAAGTTGTTTCTAGTGAGTACATGTAATCAGTATATTCAACCATATAACCAAAGGAGTATTTAAAAGTTTTTTGCAGAATATTTTTAAATTTATTTATTTATTCACTTTGTATCACAACTGTAGCCCCCTCCCAACCCCACTTGCTCCCTCTTCTGCACCCATGCCCCTACCCCAGTCCACTGATAGGGGAGGTCCTCCTCTCCTTCCATCTAATCCTAGGCTATCAGGTCACATCAGGAGTGGCCTGGTAAGGCTGCACCCTCCTCAGGGGGAGATGATCAAAGAGCTAGCCACTGAGTTCATGTCAGAGATAGTCTCAGTTCCCATTACTAGGGAACCCACTTGGACATGGAGCTGACACAGGCTACATATGTACAGGGGTTCTAGGTTTTATCCATGAATGGTCCTTCTTTGGAGTATCAGTCTCAGAAAAGATCATGTGGCCAGATTTTTTTTTTCCCCTCTCCTTAGGGAGCTCCTGTTCCCTCCAGGTCTTTCTATCTCCTCCTTCTTGCCTAAGATTCCCTGCACTCTACCCAAAGTTTGGCTGAGTCCCAGTTTCTGCTTGGATACCCTTCAGAGTCCCTCTGTGGTAGGTTCCTATCCTGTTCGCTGTTTTCTCCCACTTCCGATGTCTATTTCCACTTGCCTTTCTGAATGAGGACTGATAATCTTACCCAGGGTCCTCCTTGTTGCTTAGTTTCTTTAGGTATGCAGATTTTAGTATGATTATCCTATATTACATGTCTAATATCCACTTATAAGTGAGTATATACCATGTGTGTGTCTTTCTGCTTCTAGAATACTGCACTCAGGAACCCAACTACTTTTATTTAAGCTTAAACGTATTTTCATGAATACATAAAGCCTTCTTAAACAGAAATCTGCAGGGTTTCAACTAGCACTGGAATCTAGCTACCTTGGTATCTGACAGCCCTACAGGATATGGTAACAGGAAATGAGTAGGGTTTCACTCACTGTTGTACTTATGGGAAAACTGACTTCTATTTATCTAGCTCCGGCAAAAAGGTCAGCATGCTTCTCAACAGTGCAGCTAAGGCTCTGTTCTGCTGATAACCAAAACATTACATGTTATACTATAAGTCTGATCTCCAACAATGTCTTCATAAAACTTGGGAGTTTTTTTTTTTTTAGATTTATTTTATTTTTTAAATATTAGTTACAGTCTATTAACTTTGTATCCCAGCTGTAGCCTGCTCCCTCATTCCCTCCCAGTCACACCCTCCTTCATCTCCTCCCTGCCCCTTTCCAAGTCCACAGATAGGGGAGGTCTCCTCTCCTTCCATCTGACCCTAGCTTATCAGGTTTCTTCAGGACTGGCTGCAATGTCCACCTCTGTGGCCTAGCTAGGCTGCTCCTCCCTCAGGGGGTAAGGGGGGGTGCAGGAAGGGGGGAGGGAGGTGGTCAAAGAGCCAGCCACTGAGTTCATGTCAGAAATAATCCCTGCTCCCCTTACTAGGGAACCCACTTGGACACTGAGCTGCCATGGGCCACATCCGAGCAGGGATTCTAGGTTATATCCATACATGGTCCTTGGCTGGAGATACAGTCTCATAAAAGACCCCTGTGCCCAGATTTATTAGGTCCTTGTGGAGCTCTTGTCCTGTCCAGGTCATACTAATGCCATCAAAGCAGATGCAGAGACTTATAACCAAACCTTCAGCAGAGTGTAGGGAGTTTTTAAAGCTAATAGATTGTTACTGACTGCAGAAAGTATCTACTGCTTTTGTAGACTCTTTTGTAGACTATGGTTTTTCAATGGTGAATTTTTACAACATAGATTATTGTAGAAAGGCTTCTTTCTAGAGTTCTCTAAAGCATACATCCTTTTACAAGAGCAAATAAACTCTCAGCTCCTGGTTTGTTTGTTTGTTTGTTTTGGTTTTGGTTTGCTTTGTTTTTGAACTTAATAGTACTCAAGAGCACCCTGAATGTCTGAGGTGAATCTCCACCCTTCCTGTATATTTTGTTCTGCGACCTCCATTCTGTTTCATTGTTAAGTACTGACAGAGTTTCAACAATGAGATTTTATCTTTTACCTCAGCAGCTGTAGGATGCAGGGTGATTGCTACAGATATAAGACCCGATCTGGGACCATTTGGGGATGAACCAAAAGGTGAAGTAAAAAATAAAGTGCCTGGCTCAGTTTTGATGTCATTTCTTCTTGAGTCTGAACCTAAAGGGGGAGAAAAGAGTATTCATAGCTTTCAAAGTAAAAATATTTACAATAGTAACTTGGTAGACTAAAGTAAACTTACTTTTCCCAGAAATGCTCGGAAGAATTGGAATGATGGGTGACGGCACCGGTTCTGGAGGCTCCTCTTTCACCAATGACAGATCTGGGTACCTGTTCACCTCGACACCAACGACACTCTCAGGAGAAGATGAGGGGACAAAACTGTCTGGAGTGTCCCGGTCACCATAGTGGTCCTGTATCCTGAAAACAGAGCACACACATCATAACGCAATTCCACTGGACTTTTCACCAACCCCACAGGTACCACAGGAAGGGTACTCTCAGCAGTAACAATAACAGCAACCAGATGGGTTATTACTCTGCTAAGAAAATACAGTAAATAGGTTTACCTACAAGCAGTACAGATGGCTATTCTTTTAACAAGGCTGTAGACTGAGGTTTAGGGACCTGCTAAAAAGAGATGTTCAGACTGCAGCACAGCATAGGAAACTGATACCTTTTGGATGTGGGAGGTGGGAGGGAGTCAGTGAGGCTAAGAGGCAGGCTGAGGCTGTGTTGAACTGTTCAAGTTTATAGTTGAGTCACACCTCCATGCAACTACAGATACATCTGTCCTGTTGCTGCTGTCTACAGTGGCAAGATGACAGAAAACAGTTTCTGTGGTGTTTTCCGCACTTTTCTTAACAAAACACAGTGAAAAAAGAAAAGAAAAGAAAAGAAAAGAAAAGAAAAGAAAAGAAAAGAAAAGAAAAGAAAAGAAGGGAGTAGACTTCCTTGTTTTAGTCAAGGCTCTGGTTTACCATGGAGATGGTGAGGCCTCAAGCTCAGGCCATGGATTTTCTCTCATTTTTCCTGCTCACACTGAAGGAGACCTGGAAAAGGCTGCTGGGCAGTCATGTAAAACCCAGGGGCTAAACAGACAGCACATGCAAATTCCCTAGTGAATCTTTTTGCAGGATGGAAAGAGCTTCACTCTACTGGCACAGTAGGAATTCTTAGGTGTGAGGTAAAAGAGAAAGGAGACCTACATTCCAAACCCTAAGTGACACTTCCATATGGCTAGAGAAAACATCTCTCCTATTGCTGCTGTGTACGGTGACAAGTCTTCTTATTAATAAAGGAAGAGACTTAGATTAAATGGACATATCAGAACACAGGCGTTCATCAGATTTTCCAGGAAAAGATAAAATTCGAAAGACGATCATGAGACTCTTAACTAGTTGGTTAGTACAATTATCTAGTAAGGGAAGCCAATTCTCCCAGTAAGATTCTTGGGGGCAAAAGAACTAAGACAAATTGGTGATGAGCTTCCTGCAGCTCAGAGCTATTTTTTTCTATGATATAACTCTGGTATCTAGGATGGTAGTTTCTCATTTTAGATGTCTAAAAGTTCAATATATCCAACAAATCATACAATGAACTTAGAAAAGGAAGCTCTAAAGTACTTTACATGGACTTTTCTCATGACTTAATGTCTTTTTTATTATTATGGTGTATACTGCTTAGATTAAATTAAATTAAAAGACGCAACTAAATTTTAAAAAGTAGCTTCTGACACTAGAGAAATGTTTCAGTGCTAAAGAGCACTTCCAGAGAACCCAAGTTTAATTCCCAGTATGCACAGGGCAGCTTACAACCTGGAACTGCAGTTATGCATGTCATACTCAGACATACATGCAGACAACACACACATGTTTAAAAACTGGCTTCTACCTTAATTCTTCATGATTATTATGAGGTGGTGTTGGAAGTGAAGCAGGAACATCCACTGTCTTCGGGCCTTGAGCAATAGCTCGAGCCAGCAAGTCATCCTGAGGTCTGAAAGGCAGCTGAAATGGCTTCGGTCCTAAACTTCTGCCAACTGCAAAAGAAAACAAATAGAATCAAAGTATGTAGGACAAAGCTGACACACAGCTGGAACTGTCAGTTCTGCAGACATTTCACTATATACAGCTTTCAAAGAAGATTCTTCAGACGTGTAAGATGTGGATGCTATTATCATACCTTCATGGCTCACCAACACGCCAGCTTTTCCAGCAAGTTCTTCAGTCGTTGCAAAACCATTTGCCATCTTCTGGCAAGCCATAGGAGGTGGTGTAGGAGGAAGAGAGGCAGGGGGTGTTGGAGGATTACTTAAATTATTCTGCTGCAGGAGACCAAAAAATTTTAAATTATATGCTACTGAGCAAATAGCATTGACCTTGCTAAAACCTAATTCTGTGAATTTTTAGCACAAGGAGCAAGGCTACAAGAAACATAATCCAGGGGTATTTCCATTTTCAAATACACAACAAAAATAAATACACACACACACACGCACACACACACAGGACCATGAGGTCATCAGAATGGGATGTTATCCATTTGCTTACTTGGCCCAGCTTGAGCATTCAGCTTTGAAATGAAGAACCCAATTTTTGTTACACTTAGTTTTATGTAACTGTTCTCAGCTTTCATGATTACAACAACCAATAAAAAGCAGCTTTAAAATTGAATAAGTTGCAAAAAGTAGCTAAATGGTCATTTATTCAATTCTTATTAAAATGTTTTCATTTATGAAAATGCAGAATTTATCATCTTTAACCTATAATTTCAATTTGTGTCTCAAATATGAGAACCTGGACTGTCCAAGATCTCTAAAAGAAGCAAAAAGAGAAAAAAGATAATACTAAAAGTACCAAATATATTAACAAATACAGTTCATTTCAATTCTCTCTCTCAGCCTTACAGTTGTCACTAGTTTGTCATTTATGGCTCGGTCTCCCCAATGAATGCTGGTGTCACCTGTAATAACTATTCATAACCATGCAGTGAAGGGAGATTATAAGAAGTAACACTGAAGAGCACCCTGTACTGAGGAATTCTAACTGGAGAACAGGCCATAAGGACAGCAAAGGAAACATGAAGACGGTTATCCTAACAACAAAAGAAAAGCCACCAGGAAACAGACACTCTCACGTATTTTCTCAAAACAATTGTTTTTTATAAGTCAGATGTGAAATGGTCTTATGATGCTATCATAAGAATATTTAAAAATAATACTTTGATTGACTTTATGCTATTTTGGTAACCTAAGAATTAGTGCATAATTTCAATTAGCACCTAAATTATTTAATGGAATATATTAAAACTTTTAAGAATTCATTTTCCAAAATCTAACCATACATTTTATTCCCATTATGTACCATCAATTCAATTCATTTTAAGAGTTAACAAAGGTTACAAGGAAAAACGTGTTTCCTTTACTATGGAAAGATATAACGGACATATTCTACCATCTATATTCTTATCTCTAGGAAATTCCAAGCACACATGCTAGAAACACTTAACCAGATACATTTTTTAATCTCTTAGCTGAACCTAAGTTTCAGTGAAACTTGGAGACTTCATGTAAACTAGATGCAAAACTAAGCCACACTCCCCAGTGGTGGGAAGCTCTCCAACACGAAGCAAGGCAGCACCCTGGCAAAGAAACATACCTTGTAGATCAACTGAGAATAGTAGTCTGAGACCCCTTCAAGGGCGGCACTGCCAAAAGTTCCTAGAAGTCGAGTCCCACTATTAAATTGGCCACTGCCATAAGGAAGAAAGTGCGCAAAGTTCACTCCAATGATCGGTTCCATTAGAGGGAGCAGAGAGAGCTGCTATTAAAAAACACATTTAAAAGTAATGTACATGATTAACAAACATGGAAGTGTTTCTGGGCTTCCTAAGACCTGAAGTCAAATAAAGACTGTGAAAAATAGACTTAAAAATTTCCAGATCAGGGATATACATCAAGTAAGTTTTATTCCCATCAGTTAGAAAGATGCCGTCATGTGCCTTGCCAGAAAAACATGCTCCTCATCTTTTTTGCTCAGTAAGAAGCAGGGCAAGAACTGAGGCCAGGCACCAGCAATGAAAAGGCAGTGGGGGCAGAGGTGTGCCCCTCCCCACTTTTATAATAACTAGAAAGGTGTAACAAGCAATGAAAGTTTAATGAGAGTCCATGGCTGCACTTCTTTGGGTCCAGAGTCACAAGAAATGGGGAATACAATGTTTCCTGGTGTTGAGGATGTTCCTTCTGAACACAGGTAAATCTTGGCCATCACCTACCAATATATCAACTAGAATGTAAATCTCAAGTGCCAATAAGATAATGTGTGGGTTTGCCAGCAACTAAGTTTATTAGGTTTCCTGTCCAGATGTTCTTTATCCCTGTAGCTCTCTATTTTAATTAGAAACTAACTGTAACAAGGTGAAAGCTTCCGTTTCCTAGGGCTGAAAAGGCACTTGCTCTCTCCCCTCCTGGAAGTAGCAAAGGGCTGTTCTGACAGCTCACCTGTTTCAAGTGGGTGAAGGAGTCAGAGCTGGAGTACACAGCCTGCTTTTCCTCTTCATCCTTCTTCCTTTTCTTTGAGCGAGGTGCTGCTTTCTCCCCAGTCCTCTGAATCCGTTTGCTTCGCTGTTTCTTGGTTTCACTTCCTCCATCTGTTTTTGGCAACTGGCTGTTGCCACCTCCAAAACCACCTTGCATTTGAGCCCCCAAAGTTTGCTAATGTAATTGGAAAGGTTAAGAAGTAAGTAACTACCCACATGTTTGATCTTAGTTCATGCTAGAGCAGCTCCACCTCGTGACTCATATTTCTAACATGGCATCGCATGTTAAAGAGGGAAGTTACACAGTGAAGTTGTTTTCTGAAAATAACTGTTCCCCCTTCCCTCTACTTTCAGGTATATTAAATATGGCAGCTTCAGCATCGTAGGAAAGTGCAGAACTACTGGATACAAGAGTGAAGTATGGCTCCTCACTACCTAAGCTGGTGCAAAGGAGGCACCAAGACAGATGACTGGGCAGCTTCTATACAGTGGCCTTGGTGATTTATTTTCCCCCTTAGAAACTAGGACCTGTTATCATGAGATCTGGAGCTAATTCACAGGCTCCAGGAACATTTTAAAACCCAAACATCAAAAGTGAGAGAACAGCTGCTAGAAAGCAGTAAGATGTTCTGCTCCTCAAACTAGTGTCAAATCCTACATTTGACTGAAAAACATAATGGCTATATAATTATATAGTCAAAAGAAGAAAAGAGATGACAGCAAGTTAATCTTTCCTTTGCTTTTAATAAAGATTCATTTGTTTAATGTGTATGGATGTTTTGTCAGTTATGTATACAGGGTATATACACCATATGTATGCCTGGTGCCTGTGAAGGTCAAAAGAGAGAACTGGATCTTTGGAAACTGGAATTACAAATGATTAAAAGCCAGCACATGGGTGCCAGGAACCAAATCCAGGTCCTCTGCAAAAATCATAAGTTCTCTTAACCACTAAGCCATCTCTGTCTCCAGCCCCCTTTCCTTTTACTTTCATGATCACAAAAAAGTGAGAGTAATATAGGCCTTGAGAAATGTTTTACCTAAGTCTTTAGGTAACAGTATCAAAATGTAGGAATACTTTTCATACTTTATTTGTAAATTTAGTATCAATGATTTGTTTTTTAAAATTTACTTATTTAATTATATAAGTATTCTACTTGCATGTGTGCTTGCATCACAGAAGAAGGCATCAGATACATGGTTGTGAGTTACTATGTGGTTGGTAGGACCTGAACTCAGGACCTCTGGAGGAGCAGCCTCTGCTCTTAACCACTGAGCTATCTCTCCCGCCCTATCAATGATTTGTTAAAGACAACTATGACTGCAAAACTTAGTACAACCAATTATTTAATTTTTGAATGTTTTGAAAATTTGAGTTTTTGATTATGTTCTAAGTAACATCTCATGGGTGGCAAAATAGATAAATGGAAATAGGGTAATGATTTTAGCCTATGAGCCATGCAGTCTGTCTAAACTAGTGGCCCTGGTATAGTACTCTAAAGCCAGCTGTATGATTTTTATAAATGGGTTGGCCATGGTCCAATAATACTTTCAAAATTCATGAATGAAGTTAAATTTCAATTATCACAAACTACTACTTTTTCTTAGACTTCTCTCAACTACTGACAAAAAAAAAAACACTCTTAGCTCTTACAACAAAGAAGGGAGGAGATTGAAGCAGGCTTATACTGCTTATGCCTGGGTAGATCCCTTCTTCTCCAAGAGCAGTATCAGAGAAACTCAGCAGCCCTTGGGACTGATAAGAAATGCAGATTCTCTCATCCAACGGCCAACAAATGAATCAACAATTTCGGTCTGAACAGTCCCACCAGATGATTACATAAGCAGGCCTGCAGCATTTCTCCAACATTAGTACATTGGCTCACCAGGGCAATTTGCTGAGTTTAGGACTACCGCAATACAACGTATCCGGTGTGCTGTAAAACCACCCCAGGTAACACGGATGGCTGCTGTCCTCAAAGACTGCACTCTCAGGAGCAAAGGCCTAGGACTTCTGTAATTGGCTTATGAGAGACTGACCAGGTAACCATGTTAAGTATGCATAACTCAGCCACTTTAAAGGCTTTATAGATATTACTCCTAATTTTCGAAGTTACTCTATAAAGTAAATACAACTATATTTTAAAGGACAAGTATAGAAGATCACAAAAGAGTTTGAAATACTTTGTTTATTATTTTGGTGTTTTGAGTAAAAGTTTCACTTGTGGCACAGGCTGGCCTCGGCTTCTCGAGTGCTGAGATTATAGGCATGGACCACCATATACAGCTTCATGTGGTTTTGGTTTTTGTTTTACTCACAAGGGCCAAGAGCATACATCTCACACTCATTCTAAGTTTCTGCTCATATCTTAGTTTCTGCTTTTTATACTTGACATGTGCCTGCTTTCCTATGAGAATAAATATTCCTGTCTGGCCCAGATGCCACAGCAAGTGTGCTGGGAGTGAACACGTGGGCACCCACACCTGGGACTGCTCAAGTTCAGGAAGCTAGTTACAGGTTTTCAGGGCTAAGTTTCACAAAAGAAAAAGACATTAGAAAAAGATAGTTGAAAAGAAGGAATAGCAGCACATGGGACAGAGGGGAGTGGGCAAAGGGCTGAGGTCCTGGGGATGAGGGCATTCAGTATTCACGGAGGCAAAACACCATGGAAACAAGCAGCCAGGGACTGGGCCAGGGTAGCATATTTAAATGACTAGAAAAGCACAACCACAAGATGTACTGTATGCATGCATGAAACTCTCAAAGACTAAATTAAAAGAAAGGAGAGACCACAACTGCAAGTTGGATAACAGTAAGAACTACTGAGGCAACTCTCAATCTCTACTGAGTGATAGGAGACAACAGAGTATAGCCAATACTTGCAAAAAGACAAGTTTCATTATTCTTAAAATTTCAAATTTGGACAAGAAAAAACACTACTGCACTTCAATTAAAATGAAAAAAATTATAAAATCCAACCTGAGCAGCACTCCAGAGAAGCTATGTCAATGAGCTAAAAACTATCGCTACTTCTGGAAGACAAGGAGCAAAGCAACAAGCAGACCTATTCCAAAGACATGGAAACTACTGTTTGTGCAACATCCTAATGAAGGTCACTGAAATGGGGATAACTCTGTATTCAAAGTGTGCATTAAAAACAGCCTATCATACAAGCGAAAAGTAAATCCAATGTTAACGCTTAAAATGGGTAGAATATTGATACATAGAAAACTATAAAGATGGAAATAGTATGCGCATCTAAAATTATGTTATTTTTATGATACAACAGGTTTCCAATAAGGGTGATCCCTGAGCGTACTCAAGGAAAGTAAGACAAGTACAGGAGCTGTCTTCTAAATTTTAAAGTGGCTAATGGAAATTATGCACTTATTTATAATAAAGATCCACACATACTTCCTTTGCTATAGTTAGTCCAATTTGGTTGTGATAACCAACTGAAAGTTACGTGATACATTACAATATGTCTGCTTTACATAACAAGCAAATACGTTACTCATGTTTTATAGATAAAAGTAAAAACATGATTCCATACATATAAAAACAAAAAATGATTCTTTGAATAAGAAAGTTGCAATATAGTTTTAAAATTACTAATTTGTTGATACTAATATGCGATACTAGCTTAAAAACAAAGGCAAGTTGTAGTTTACACAACTGCCACTTACCAGTCCTTCTGCTGGGTTCTGCTTCTCAACCAGCTTACTATCCTTTGCAGAGCTGTCATCTGAGGAGAAAGTGCCCTCAGGTCTCTGCGTTAGAAGGGAAGAGGCCTTTTTATTTTTTAACAAGTGCTTCAGTAGTTCATTTCCTGTATCTCCTTTGGTAACAGGGGCTCCGGTAGAATGCGAAGGGCACTGAATTGAGGAGACAGGACTAGCCATGGTGTCTTCAACTTTACTACCAGTTTTCTCTTCCACGTTGGTCTCCTCTTGACGTGGGCATGGCTCGGTCTCAGCCTTTTCCAGCTTTGTCTCTTCAGTTTTGTTGGGGGTCTCCACAGAAGGCTTGTCTCCCTCTGAATTAGCATATGTCTGTTGATTTGGAGGTCCTTTTATGACTTCACTGCTGGGAAGTTTGTTTTCTGACTCTATACAGGGCTGGCCTGCTGCCATATTGGGAGTGGGTGGACGGACTGGCTCCACTGCCTCCTGTTGTCTTTGCAGAGGGAGCTCATTGGGTGTGCTCACTGCAGGAGTGGAGGTAGTTTCTGAGAGGCTTGGGGTAAGTGGAGCAATGCAGTCTGAGTGGGGGGTTGACGGTGCTTTGCTGGATTCTGCATCATCATCTTTTTTCTTTTTTCTTGCTCTTTTCTTTTTTCCCTTTTCTTCTGGAATTATGTCAGAATACAACTGAATGAGAGACTGGTTGGATCCTGAATAATTTTGTCCCTGGGTTACAGCAGGGTCTTGCCCACATGGGAAATTGCTATTAGCTACTGGAGGAGTTCCTGGTAAAACTGGTGTGAATGGAGGCCTCAATGGGGACTGCTGAAAGCTGGACCCAGAAAGACTTCCATGTCCTTGCTTAACAGAATGAAAGTTTGGGCTCCCGCCAGAAGCAGATGGTGAATCTGGAACAAAGGGGGAAGGTCCTACTTGCCTCCGTTCATTGGTTTGCATGAAAGTTTGGTTTGGGGGTGAATTAACAGACCCTGGTTGGACATTCTGCTGCTGTAAAACTGGCCCCATTTGCTGCTGGTGCTGTGGAGAGTGCTGAAGAGGTTTGGGGGGTTGTAAAAAGTCGCAAGATCTGTCAGAACTGTAGAATGGCATCTGGGACATGGGTGTCCTGTTTGCTAGCTCAGCACCCATCAGACCATGCTGTTCCATTTCCATCCTCTGCTGCAGAGTTCTCTGTCTGTCTACTTCTTGCATCAGTTGGACTCGCTGTCTTTCCTGCTGTTCTCGTAAGCGTTCCTTCCGCTCTCGCTCTTGAAAACTTTCACTGAAAGGGTTGTTGTCATCAAATTCTACTCGAGGTGGTGGTCCGTTCTGTGGATTTGCACTTGACACTGCCCCTGGGGCTGGTGTACAAGTTTTTATAGACAGTTGGGCAATTGGGGGCTGAATCCTAGGAGGATTGAGGGGGAGGTGAGCAGGAGCACTGTTAGGTTGCCATGCAGGTAAACTGGGCATTCTAGCAGGGCTAGTATGACCAGAGATAACTGCTGTGTGCTGCTGGTGCTGAAGCTGCTGTGGCACCATGGGAAAGCTGGGTTGGCTCATGGTGGGTGGAGTGGCACCTGGAACTAGAGGTGGCTGGGGCTGAACCCCTGGCATGAGAATGGGAGGGGCTAGAGCACACTGTTGCTGCTGCTGTTGTTGCTGCTGTTTGATCCGATAATCTTCAATCAGTTCAGCATGCTCTTTCTGTTGCTTACGAATCTGAAACAATAACGGTAATCATTATTCATGAATATACAAGGTAGGCACCACACTAAAACACTGGCTGATAAATTTTTGGCCTATGAAGTGAATTAGATCCCTGGGACCAACATGGCAGCCAACTCCTAAAACTTGTGACCACACGTGTGCTATGGCACATTTGAGCATGTGTGCACACAAACAAAAATGTCATTTTTTTTTTTACTTATCAAAGTTCTTTACATATTAAATATCCACAGAAAATTCAAAAAAAATTTCAGAAGTAAGCATTAAAGTCACCTCACAATCCAATTAAACTATAACACATCTAGTAGTAAGATAAAACAGAAACATCTCAGTACAATGCCAAAGTTACACTAATACACAAAGTTAGAATAAACATTTAATATTTCTTAAATACATAAAATGACAAATTTAAAAGAATTATTAGCACATATGTCATTCCGTCTCTTAGATTAAAAAGACAACTTTCTGAATAGAGCACCAAAAGCAAAGGCTCTAAGATCAACAATCAATAAATGGGACCTCATGAAACTGAAAAGGTTCTGTAAAGCAAAGGACACTGTTGTCAGAACAAAATGATAGCCTACAGATTAGGAAAATATGTTCACCAAATCTAAATCTGACAAAGTTAATATCCAGAATAAAGAACTCAAAAAGTTAAACAGCAACGAATCAAGTAACCCAATTAAAAAATGGGGTACAGAGCTAAACAGAGAATTCTCAATAGAGGAATATCGAATGGTAGATAAACACTTAAAGAAATGCTCAACATCTTTAGCCATCAGGGAAATGCAAATCAAAAGGACCCTGAGATTTTACCTTGCTCACCCATCAGAATGGCTAAGATCAAAAGCTCAAGTGACAACACATTCTGGAAAGGGTGTGGAGAAAGGGGAATCCTCCGCCACTGCTGGTGGGAATGTAAACTGGTACAACGACTCTGGATATCAATCTGGAGCTTTCTCAGACAATTGTGCTACCTCAAGATACAGCTATACTACTCCTAGGCATATATCCAAAAGATGCTCAAATATACAGGGACATTTGCTCAACCATTTTGTAGCAGCACTACTTGTAATAGCCAGAAGCTGGAAACAAGCCATATGTCCCTCAGTGGAGGAATGGATACAGAAATTGTGGTACTTTTATACAATGGAATACTACTCAGCAATTGAAAACAAGAAAGCACGAAATTTGCAGGCAAATGGTGGGATCTAGAAAACATCATTCTGAGTGAGGTATCCCAGAAGCAGAAAGACACATATGGTATATACTCACTTATAAGTGGATATTAGAGATATAACATAGGATAAACATACAAAAACCTATACACCTAAAGAAGCTAATCAAGGAGGACCCTGGGCAAGATGATCAATCCTCACTCTGAAAGGTAAATGGGATGGACATCCGAAGTGGGAGAAAAGAGCAAACAGGACAGGATCCTACCACAGAGGGCCTCTGAAAGAGTCTACCCAGCAGGGTATCAAAGCAGACCCTGAGATTCATAGTCAAACTTTGGGCAGAGTGCAGAGACTCTTATGAAAGAAGGGGTTGATAAAAGACCTGGAGGGGACTGGAGCACCACAAAGAGAGCAAAAGAACCAAACAATCTGGGGTAGAGGTCTTTTCTGAGACTGATACTCCAACCAAGGACCATGCATGGAGAGGACATAGAACCCCTGCACAGATGTAGCCCATGTCAGCTCAGTGCCCAAGTGGGTACCCTAGTAATGGGAAAAGGGACTATCTCTGACATGAGCTAGTGGCTGGCTCTTTGATCACCTCCCCCTGAGAGGGGTACAGCCCTACCAGGCCACAAAGGAGGACAATGCAGCCAGTGCTGATGAGACCTGATAGGGTAGGATCAGACAGAAAGGGGAGAAGGACCTCCCCTATCAGTGAACTGGGGAAGGAGCATGGGTGCAGAAGAGGAAGAAGGGTGGGATTGGGAGAGGATGAGGGAGGAGGCTACAGTTGGGGTACAAAGTGAATAAACTATAATAAAAAATATTATAGACTTATAAAACCCTAAATTTTATTTGTGACATGTTCAAATTATAATTTCTGAAACTGAAGTGAGTATTTTAAAGTTTGTAACTAGATTCTTTTGATTTGTTTTTTGCAGTCATCCTGGAACTTGCTCTGTAGACCAGGCTGGCCTCAGAGATCCACCTGCCTTTGCCTCTGCCTCCTAAGTACTGGAATTAAAAATATGCACCCTTACATCTGAATTTTTGGGGAGCGGGGAAGGGGAAATTCTTAATATATACTGTCATATAAGGCTTGGCAGCACACACCTTTACCCACCAAGCCATCTTGCAGCTCAATCATTTGTTTAAGAAAACATCTCTGTTATGCACTATAGGGAAAGGGCATTCAAACACAAAGCACATTCAGAGGCCCATACCTTCTCACTTAGAAAACTAGGGAAGAAAGGTACAAAGTGATACACATACCTTTAGAATACATTTGTATTAATATTACTTTTTGTATTAACAATAGAATTTACTTTCTTGGATTTCACATGCGGCTAGCACTTTAAAAAATTAAAGTGCTTGGCTTCCTCTCCAGTAGTGTAAACATTTTACCTTTTTGGTTTTTCTCTTTAAACTTCTTTATGTATGTGTGGATACCCACATACCACAATGTGGGTGTGCAGATCAGACAACAACTTGAAGGAGTTACTTCCTTTCTTCTACCACCTGAGTTCTGGGGATTAAACTCAGGCCAAAAGGCTTGAGAGTACATACCTTTACCCATCACACCATCTTGCTGGTCCATTCCTACCTCAATTTGATCTTTCTTCACTCTTTACTTGTTAGAACTAAGAAATTATACAAGACTGATGACCAGAGGCAGTGAAATGTACAGAGCACATGGAACAGTATGTGAGATACATACAGGTCCTCCATGCTGTGTGTGGGAATGTGAACACACATGTATGTAGAGGTCAGAAGCCAACTTTCAGTGTTGATTCTCTCCTACTGTGTGAGTTCCAGCAATCTAATTCAGGTTGTCAGGCTTAGAAATAAGTGCCTTTACTTTACACAATGAAGTGTATTAGGAACACGTCTCTGACATTTCTCACTACTTGTAAAACATTCCTAACTGTAGGGATTCTAACTCTGTGGAAGAGTGCTTATATGGTGTGATGGTTCGCACTGTCAATCTGACAATCTAGCACACCCGGGAATTGAGGCTCTGGGTATGCCTATGGGGGATTACCTTGATTGTGTTAACAATTATGGGAAGATCCGCCTTAGTTTTAGACAAGACCATTCTCTGAGTAAGGGATCCAAAACTATTTAAAATGTCAAGAGTGAACTAAACGCCAGTGTGCACACATTCGACTCTGCTTCTTGACTACAACTGCAATGTGACCAACTCCCTCGAGCTTTCTGCTGCTTCAACTTCCCACTGTAATGGACTGTATAACCGGGAACTGTGAGCCAAAATAAATCCTTTCTTCCTAAATTACTATTGTCTCAGCAGCAGGAAGAGAAACTAAGATACCCAGTAAGTGCAAAGACTCTCCAGTGTGTACACACAAAAGTCTGTTACCTATTTTCTTACTGTGTTAATGGCAACTGTGTATTACGAATGTACCTGTGTAATTTTTTAAATAAAGTATACTATTAGCTCACAAATTTCATTAATTTGCAAAAAACTAGGCTTTCATCAAAATTATGCTGCTTTTACTTAGCAGGACACTTTTGAGATATAATCATCAAAGGCAAAAAATGACTAAAAATAAATTATGTAAGTATCTGCTTAAAAAAGAATATTTGCCATCAATAATCACAAGTCCAGAGAATGAATCCAGAGAGAAAAGAAGCTCTCATTCTGTTTGTTATTCAATGAGAACAGTATAGCCACCAAGCTGTAGGTTCATTGTGTTGACACTTGAGACTTGGAGGAAGACAGTTGAGTCCAAAGCCCTAATCTAACAGTTAACAAGTAAGCAAGGATGCCACATGGCTGACACTAACAACTTAACAGTTTCTTTAGATGTCAAGTAGTGATAATAATAATTCCTTCAATTTGTAGACAAGGTCAAATAAGACAAAGGTGTTTCCTGGTGTGTCCACCACACAGTGAACACTTCTATTTCTATGAACCAATATACGTTGACTCTATTTTGTTTGCTTCTAGAATTAATATTTGGAGTTCTTTATAACTTTAATCTTCAAAAACCCTTGGTGTTGGGAAGTGATGCCTTTTTCCTTCTCCCTCCTTGAGATAGAATTTCATTGTTTTTTATGTGCCAGTAGGAACCTCAGCATTTTCTAGTAGCTAGGATAATTTAAAGTGATTTTAAAGCTACAACTTTTTGACCTTGAACAATTCTTAAAAATACTTGGTATACTGAGAGAAGAAAAGAGCAAAATGGTTTCATTTTTTGGAAATCGGTCCCTTTTCAAGATATTTCCATTTTTCTCCTCCCTCTTTTACTCTGGTACTGTTTTGAGGACACTGGAGAGCGAGGTTAGTATCTCATGCATGGTAGGCAAGCCCTGCACCACTCTATCATAACTCCGCCCTTCACTTCAGTACTGATTCTTAAGATCAAAATGAGAAGTAAACATAAAAATATACCACGAAAAAGAATCGGAGTTATTGAACTTTCACTATAAATCGGAGAGCCAAGGGCATGGTAAAGTTAAACATACAGTCAAATAAGAACTTGCCAGATCTGATTCTTGTTTCAACCTAAAGCACCTCTGTAGGCCTCATCTTCAGTAAAGCCTTAGTCCATCAAATGATGCGAGAGCATATGTACTGTACAGCAATTTTTTTGCTCTTAAGAAAACAAACAAAAACAAACAAACAAAAACCAAAACAGAGTCTTACTACATATCCCTAGCTGTCCTGGAACCCTCCATTTGGACAAGGATAGCCTGGAACTCATAGAGATCTACCTGCATCTGTCCCTCAGGTGCTGGGTTTAAAGGTATTTGCCACCACACCTGGTACAGTGATTTTTTAATTCAACAGAAATAACTACTGTTGCCAATCATTCCAGGGTTACTAGAAGTGTATAAAATAGAGCTAACCCAGAGTTATAAGAGTCAGTCTCTTTAGTGGCAGCCAGTGAGGCAGTAAATGACAAGCATTGCTTAGACAGGAATAGGCAGTCACTTCCTCGTTTAGTAAGAGGCCTTAGAAAAGTGTAATTTGCTTGCCATTTAACAGCATAAACCAAAATCCTGAATGAACGCCACACTAAAACAGCTCTCTAGCTGCAGATGGTTTCCGTTTTACAAATCTGGCTATTACCTGCTCAAGTTGTTTCTGAACCATACTCTGCTGCTCAGTGACATGTTTGAGCTGCTCTGCATCCTCTTCTGGGAATTCTCGCCCTGCCTTCTTGGCCGTGCGCTGTTTGGCTGAAAGGGCTTTCTTAGATTTTCTGTGTGCACCAATTTGTTCTTCAAGATACTTCTGTTGCATCTGAAGAAGCTGCTGCGTCTCCTGTAGCCATTCTTCATACTGCTTACGTTGAGAATCATCTGGGGGAAAATCAAAATTTCAAGTGTGTTAATGTTCTAAATAGTCAATGATTATTAAAAGTTAAACAAGTTCATTTGTAAGAAGATAGTTTCATTGTGAATATTTAAAAGAAAAATTGAAAAAAATTCTAAATATTAGAGTCCTTTATAACTATGAAGTATCAGCTTTTTGAAAATTGTATTTACTCAAGAAAGCCAGAGAATGCTTGACTGAAACACTACTTAATGCTTCTACGTTCTGCAAGTCCAGTCTTCTAAACAAACCATCAAATGATCTGATCTATAAAACAAACTCTCTATAAAGTTGTATGTGCATTTTATTAACAATTGTACAGATTGAAGAGGCAAGGAAGATATATCCTACTAACATCCAGAGCATGGATTAGGTAGTCATTTCCCATGCTGATTTCTCTCAATTTTATAATGTCTTCCCTACAACTTAGTAGTAGAGGAAAAATGTATGCAACAGGGAGATGAAACCCAGAAAAAAGAAACAGTTTGAAGTCTACATTTTATAAAGAAAATACATTAAGTTAAAAACACTAGTAACTTCCATTAATTTTGTAATATCTATGTCTACAAGGGGAGGTAATAGCTAACCAAGCAAAAATTTTCTCCACTCTTAAAGACTGCTGAGGCCTCTCCCCATTACATCTTTGTCTTATACTAATATTCCCTCCTTGCTCTCTTAGAGCACTTTATTTCATTGATGCCAAGTCCCCAAAAAAGGTCATCTCATGTAGTGAAAAATTCTGAATATTCCTTTTTGACTGACTATAAGACAAAGAAAAACACAATCCTAGAAGGACATTAGCTGAAAATAACATCAATGATAACAGAATATTGTCATACATTAAGATCCAACCAAATCCAATGGGCACAATACAGCCAGAAAAAGCCAGTTGGTTACAGTAGTTTACTTGTTTTTAATACAAATATGTATTCAAATTATGATCATAATTAATGTGGGGGAATTTCAAAAGGTCAGACTTTGGGTTTGTTCCTAAACCCAGAAGTACCAGTTATGTATGAATGTGCAATCTAGTGCACTCAATTTGAAGGGCATTTGTCAAGAACAGGCTTTTTCACAAGGTTTCAGAAGTTCTGCTTCTGGTAGAATGAGACCTACC
Organism: Meriones unguiculatus; assembly: GCF_030254825.1. NCBI lineage: Eukaryota > Metazoa > Chordata > Mammalia > Rodentia > Muridae > Meriones > Meriones unguiculatus. The sequence goes on along the minus strand of NC_083368.1, from coordinate 15,988,956 downwards.
GCAAGGAAAGCCTTTCTGGTTTCTGGAACCAGGAGAGCAGAGGTGAGCAAAATGAAAGATAATGGTGAAAAAAGTTAGCTAAACAGTCTGAAGATTTCAGAAAGGTTCAGTTTGAGGGAACGTTAAATGCTATCCTGAACCACCTTGGGACCCCTAAGGACAGCTAGAAGGGTTCAGTGGCATCTTGCACACTTGACTTTCACACCATGCTACAACCCAGCTTCTTTTAAACATATTCCCTTTGTTTTTCCCCATTTAGTGTCCTTGTCATAGGCAGACTGTCATGAGAGCAAACATGGTTTAATGCGATAGATTGTAAAGTGCCAAATCTATTTAAAAAAGAGCAACAATGTTGAAGAAAATAGGGTAGATGATTTTCCTGCATTAAAGTATTTATTTCTAATTAATTCTTCATGCATAGCAGAAAAAAGCAATGAAAACACATGCCTTGATGTAAAGTTGCCTAGACGACAGTGAACTCTAGTAAGAGAGGAGGGCACTCAGGCTTATAGTAACACTCTACACTAACTCCGAGGTTTCAAAACAACACAAATAGAGTCAAACAAGCAATCCCCAGAAAACAGGTAACTTATTAGATTTATACTTACTTACAAAGCCTGGACCAAAATTTGGAGGATTAGGCCTAGAAATCTGATGTGTTATACTGCCATCCTAAAATAAGTAAAATTTACAAATATGTTTAATTTCATACTTCAAATTAAGAGGGGGAGAACTTCAAAATGAAGGAAAAAATGAAAAAATAGAAAAATTTTAATTTTCTAAAACATCTTTAAAGTTTTTCTTTTCTTATAAAAACTAGAATAAATTAGTTGGGCAACAGTTTAATAACTGAACATTTATTTTTATCTCTGAACTATATTTTCTGTATTTAGTTGAAAAGCAAATAATGAATTATTCATCTGAAATATAATACTAGGTTAAATCAAATCTTGTCATGGTTAAGCTAAAAATCCACATGAAATCTGATGTTTTGATGATGCCTACCTGTTTTCTTTTGTCAGTCAATTCATAAATACATGTTCTAGGCTCACTAAACAATACTGTATAGCAAACAGCTATTATAACGAGAATTAATGTAGTACACATAGAAAGAAAATGCACTCATTAGAATGTTAGTCTTGTGTTCTAATACCTTGCTTCTTTAACAGTGATTGAATAACTGATAATTTCACAATTTCCTGGCAAGGACCTGATAAATAGAATCTTGAAAAAAGTATTTTCCCAGTTGATACAAGTTCTTTTATACAGGAGGTATATTCAACAGCCAGATGTGGCATGTTCAATCTTACAGTAGTGTAGGAAAGCTGGTGGCATATTTGATAGAGCAGTAAAGAGGCTCAAGAACTTGCTGACAGTACATACTGAATACATGGTAAAAAGAAGAATTTTAAAAACTCAGCTACAACACTTATGCCTTTCCAGTGCATCAAAGGGTGTTTCTATTTCTTAATAAGAAAAAAACATAAATTATTGGTATAACAAATATATTATAACTGGCAGAGCATAAGATAACTCCAAAAGCACAGAGCAAGGTCCCCCTGTACAAGGCACACAACATGTTTTTAAAATCAGCATAGAAAATACCACACCAAGGGAGTTATTGTTCCCAGACTTCATACCATGAACACAGCATCAATGTTTACACTTAAGAGTTGATTATAAATGTTCAATATTCAAAAAACATCTCAAGGAATAATTATACCGAACAGAATGATTACAGATATTTTCCACCTACATTTTTTACATTTTAAATGTAATGGATTACATGTTTTACATTTTAAATGTAATGGATTAATTCCAATTGACAGGATAAAAATTGTCTTTCTGGAGTAATAAATGAACATAAGTCCAGAAGACCAACACACTTAGTCTCCTTCCAAGTGACTTTCTATCATTAATATGTGCAAGTCCTTTGCAGAACTCTAGTTTTTAAAACTCTGTCTTTTGTTTATATAGTGACACATCTTTATTTGACTGTGTTGCCAGAAGCTCAACTCCTATTCCTTTCTAGGAGGGGCTTCACTCTAATCTGGGTTGGGTAAGACATAGGTCCGTGTGTCCTCCACAAATGAGTGAGTCAAGCAGCATTACCTGAGACACAACTTGTGGCACCAGACTCTGGCCTTCACTGTTCTGTGCTCCAGCCACTGATGGGCCCATGAAGGGGAATCTGCAAGGGAAGGCACACAGTATCAAATGATGAGCTTAGAACCAGGGAAGAGAAGAGTAATAGCAATGCTCCCCAATGGAGACTTACTACAGCTACCTTGTGGGTGCTCAACAGATCCCTTCTCTGAAATCCATAAAGGATGCACCCAGCATCCTTCTATCACTCTGGATGAAAGCTCAGAATGACTGACTAGTCAACTGTCTTCATAGGAACCAGTAAGGCAGCGTAAGAAGCCAGATAAACTATTCCAGAGCTTGCGTTCTCACAGAATTCACCAAAAATATTTTCTATGAGACAATTATGGTGAAAAATCTAGCTTCAAAGTACAAACTAAAGAAAATTTTTCCACTTGCAATCTTTATTAAAAATGAACAGATAGAGAGCATGGTGGCTTACAAGAAGAGGGTGAAGGAGGAGGAATGCCACAAGTTCAGGGCCAGCCTGAGCTACATAAGAGTTCCAAGCCAGGGCTAGAGAGATGGCTCAGAGGTTAAGAGCAACGGTTGCTTGTCCAGAGGTTCTGAGTTCAATTCCCAGCAACCACATGGTGGCTTATAAGCATCTATAATGAGATCTGGTGCCCTCTTATGGTGTGCAGGGTGTACATCAGAGCATATACAAATAAATAAACAAGCAAATAAATAAGTAAATAAATAAATAAATGGATGAATAAGTGGGTGGATGTTAGGAAAAAAAAAAAAGAGTTGCAAGCCGGCTTAGACTACAGAATGAGACACTAAGGATTTGGATGAGGGTGAGGGTAGGGGGTGCTACTTAGCTCTTTTATGAAAAGAAGTATCTCAAAAAATTTAATAATTCTCACATGTATTTGTATCTAATGATCAAACCAAATTTAAAAAATAAAACTGATAACTAACCTCTGTAGTTATATCCATCTGGTGAAACATTATTTATTTTAATTAAACCAATAACTGGCACAGGAGCACTATGGCTTATTTAAAAACAGGTCTGTTCTAATAAGTCACTGACTAGCTTTAACATACACATAGAACACAATTTCAAAATATATCCCAAATACTGTAAAAAAGTTTTTAAATATTAGGCTTTAGAGTATATATTTGTGATTTCTTTCTCAGAAGTCAGATACATTTATCTCCCTTCTCCCTACTATAGCTCTGGTACAAAACATTATCAACCCAGTTATCACTCCCTGTCTGCCATCATCATTGAACATACCACAGTACTCTCAGATGGGACAATCTTAGTTCTGCAAAGGACTCAGAATAGTCACTAGTACACTTACCAGGTGGCTGACAAAGCATTGCATGTCCAACGGGCACAGACACAATTAGGTTGAACACACATGAGGTGCTGAGAGTTCTGATTCTGATGCCCATGTTTTACATTAAGAGTCAAATAAAATTTAGCATTTTCTTGACTCTGAGTATCAAGTTAAAATATATTATTATTTATTAGCAGTACTATACTCTCACTGGTAGGAAACATCAATTTCCTATTAAATGTTGGACATACCTAATAGGTCATGGCCAATCATTACTTTGGAATTATGGTAGTTACAAAACTTACAGCTAAGTTTATTAATATACTATGATACACATATCATAAATATAATCACAGATTAGTAACTATGTAACAAATGTAGTTCATTTCTTTTTCAATTTTGTATTTCTATTATATATGTATATATATGAAGAATTTCAAAGGTTTTAAGATTAAAAAGGCTTCAGAGGAACCATGTTAATAAATCTAGCTCAGTAATAAAAATCTTTACACACCACTATCTCTTTGATCTCAAAAAAAGCATCTTAATCATACTTAGAGTATCACACAGATCTCTATAGCATATGCCTATATATTCAGTCTATATAAACTCTATATTCAATTCTACAATCATTTACAATCCCTTTTATAATTTTCCAACAAGATCATTACAATAAATTGAGGATCTGTTTACTCTTCGGACAGAAGTCAGAAACAGCAATATAACCAAAGAATCATTCAAGGTGCAGGTCAAAAACAAACAAACAAACAAACAAACAAAAAACATGCAGACACCATCTCTGATTCAGCAGATCTATAGTAAGGTAAAAACAAAAACAAAACAAAACAAAAAACTGCATGGTGGGGGATGGGGGAGTTAAATAACCCTGAATGTACAATTTTCATCTTTCTTTTGGGTATTAAAACTATGCAACTATCCAACTCCCTGTGTCCAAATGTCCCATAAGTTGCTGTTTTCCCTTCTCTATTTCAAAATCAGTTGGAAGTTTTTATTTCAGAGATGAATTTGTATTTTCCTTAACCAATGAGCTTTTCCAATGAAAAAACTCTTAGTGCTAACATTTCTTTAAAGAAACACATACACACACACACACACACACACACACACACAGAAGAGATAGGCAGACAGGCAGGCAGGCAGACAGACAGACAACGCTTGAATTTCCTCAATGACCAAGTCAGCCTTCCCAATGTTTATTGTCCTTAAAACTAATGAAAATTAGTTCCCTGCATCTGTATAACATTTTATGGCTGGTCATAACCAACTGAATTTAAACACTCCTCATGTCCAGAAGATAGACTTTTGAGTTTTTATAAGCTCTTTCTAAGACTCAGTAGTGTGTTCGTGCACATCCACATGCCCAGGAAGATAAATAACACTTCCACCTACCTGCTCATTACCATTGGTGGCATGCCCAGATTGTTCTGTGCCATCACTTTATTTATGCCTTTAAGGGCCACCATTTTGGCTTTCATTATAGGATCTGTAATTGCATCAAAATCTAAAAAAAGAAATGTATTTTGACATTACTTATTTCATAGTTTAAGCTCACGGTTCAAGATTTAAGAAGTGGTAAATTGCACCATAACCATTACATAATTTATAGATTCTTATACTTTATTGTTTAATAACCAGATGTTTCTATACTACATAGGGGAATATAAAAACACTAACAACCTAATTCTGAACTTAGATGCACTTCAGGCATCTATAACTGAAGCCTATTTTAATACATTAGTCCTATAGCAGGTAGAACAAGTCTATCAGTCTATAGGTGATCATAACAATAATGTGCAGCAATAAAATTCTCATTGGTTCAAACATGTACGTGCTAATTAGAATGAATCTTTAGTCAGGGGGAAAAAGGAATGAGAATCTGCAGTTATTTACAATACTAAAGAATTCCATTAAATTAGTTAAAAGAAAGGAAAAAACCCACCAATGTCTCCAGGATATGCCTACATAAAAAAAGTATTGAGAAGACACTGAAAGAGCATCTGCCTGCATACATGTGAAAAAAGAACCTTGTGATAGAATTTGTACTGCATGCTGATACAATGAAAAAAATATTCCTTAGATATGTGCCAGTTGACTTTCAATTCTTATAGGCAAGGCACTAAAGTATTTGGGCTGCAGGGATTTGTATTTTTCTTAAAATTAATAAATCAACAAAAATAAGTTGAACAAAGATTCTGTAAGAAAAACTAAAACAAACAAACAAACAAACAAAAAGAATAACACCAAAAAAAAAAATCCCAACACTTTACCAAATACTTGTACACAAAAGAGCAAGAAGCTTTATTTCTATCATAATTCCCTTAAATTTATCTTCTCCCGATGCTGAAGGGTCAGTGGTAACAATTGGCTGATAAAACTAAAAAGGAGGACTGGTTTCCACTGACACCATAAAAAGCTGAACTGATTGAGGAAACAATTTCATGGTTTCATCATTTTGACAGATCTATCTGGAAGAAATCTGAAATTCCTGTTTTCAGTTTAAAGACACAAGAAGACAGAAAATTATCACTGTTCTATTCCAAATGTAATCTCAATAATGAACTCTTACAGGTATATTGCATATACTCAAATGCCCCCAGTAATTTACTTTGAGATAAAAGGAATTTCCTACCAATGTTAGGGAAGAATGGTTCTGACCGTTGACGAATCATGGCTTGCATTTGTCTTTGCTGCTGCTGTTCCTGTCTCTCTTGATCCAAAAGATCTTGTAGAAGCAGAGGCTGTTCCTCTAGAAGGAGGGGCCTCTCTCTGTTCTGCAGGGCTAATGTTTGAGGAACCATTAGCTGTTGAGGTCCAGAAATGGCACTGGTGTTGGACTGGTTTGTGAGAGGCACAGTTTGATTCGTAGGTTTCCCTGTCCCTAAAGTATGGTTCACTGGTGACTGACCCTGAATGAATCCTGGATTTACTGGCATACCTTGAGAAAAGGCATGGTTTACCCTAGGGAGCACTGTTACATTAGAATTCATTGTATTATCCAAAAGAGGGCCAGGTGGTGCTATTAAAGTAGGAGGCAAACTTGACCCATGAATGGATGGTGAAATTGGCAGAGTTGGTGGGGAAGACCCCAAAGGTCTAATGTCTGAATTATCACATTTTTCATTAGAAAGTAAACTTGAGAGGACGGGAGTTGATCCAGTTATGTCACAAGAGTTCATCACATCCTGAGCTGGCAGTGGAGTGTCAATGGCATTGACACCAGAACCAGCATTTTCCCGATTATTTCTATTCTCAAGCATATCTGGATCAGTAGGCAGCAAAGAAGTCTTTTCCCTGTCACTCTGGTCTGTATGAGCAGAAGCCTGTGAGCACAAGTTGTCAGCATCACCTTTATTGTCATCACTTTTTTTAATTTCACTCTGTGTTTCTTCTTTAGAGTGTGGAGATAGGACTTCTGTCTTTATCTCACTGGTACCACTGGATTTTTTCTGTGGCACATCGTTATCTTCGAGAACCATAGTTTTGTCTTCTTGATTCTTTTTTTTTGGTTCAACTGATATACACTGATTCTCTAGCTTATCATCAATTGGAACATTAAGGTCTAATTCCTCATTGAACATGCTTTTTTTATCCCCCAAGTCAAGTTCTGGATCTGTGTATGCAATGATATCAAATTCCCCTGACCTTAATAGGTCATCCAGGTTAGGGTCATTTGTTTCCAAGTTATCTAAAGTGTCCAGGTCATCACCCTTGCCATCCTCTGTGTCTAAATTTAAGTTTTCTAGATCTTCATCATCCAAGTCTTTCACTTCAACTCCTTCAAGGTCTTTCACATCAAGGTCTTTCACAGAAGGATCATCAGAGTCTAGTTTTTCTTCCAAACCATCAGAGGACTGACCGATCTGTAAGGTATCAGGTGTTGTTTCAGCTGGGGTAGACGTTGACAAAGGAGCCTCAGAAAATTCACCACCTAAGGGATGACTTAGAGGCCGCATAACAATAGAAGCTTGGTGGGCAGGATGGCTTTGCTCTTGCTGAGAGGGTGGAACCTGCTCTAAATCTGGACGCACAGGCATCTGAGTAGGTAGACACTGGGAAGGCTGTCTCACAAGGTCTGTGTGTCGAGGGGCAGAAAAATCAGGTCGGGGAAGGAAATTTCCATGTCTAGGATGAGGTGACTCTATAGCACTGCCAGGAGAAGCAGGAAATGGCAACCGTGACCTTCCTTCAGGAGTTCTATGCCTCAACTCAATAAATGCTTGCCCTAATATGTTATGCTGCTGAACTGGTACACCCTGTGGTGGAAAATGCTGAGCAAGTCCAACCGGATTATTTATTGGTGGGTTATTTGAAGGTCTAGGCATTTCCATTGACATTGATCTTCTTATGTGTGGAGGAATTCCAGATCCTTGTATTTGCTGAGGAGGTACATGGAAGCGATCTTGGCTTGGCATGAGTCCATGGTTAGCTCCTGGAAATCCAAATCTAAAAGCCAAAAAAAAAAAAAAAAATTTCAAATAATTAAGAACGATGATCAATTTAGAACTGAGATTTAAAAAAAAAAAGTTTTAAGTTAGTCTATAGTTTAAAAAAAAAAAAGATACTGTTGCTAAGCCCAATGACAAAGAAAACATAGGAGACTCTGAGAGGAGCTGGGGGAAGAAAAGAGCATGAACAAAATACATTAAATAAAAAAACTTTTGAGAGAGACAAAACTGAGACAGAGAAATGGCTCAATGGGTAAAAGTAAACAATCTGTAAACAATTTGAGTGTGATTCCAAGGACACATGAAGGAGAGAACTGATTCCACAAAGTTGTTCTCTAGCTAACACACATAGCTTGTGGCTTGCAAAACCAAATAAAAAATTTTATAAGAAAAAGAAAGACACTGACTGGGAGGATGGCTCAGTTCAGTAATTACTGAACAAGCATGATGACCAATTTTCTTTTCTTTTTTCTTTTTAAAATTAATTTACTTACTAAGTACAGTTTATTCACTTGTATCCCAGGTGTATTCCCATCCCTTATTCCCTCCCACTTCCACTCTCCCTCCTTCATCTCCTCCCATACCCCTTCCCAAGTCCACTGATAGGGGAGGTCCTCCTCCCATTGCCACTGACCCTAGCCTGTCTGGTCTCTTCAGGGCTGGCTGCCTTGTCTTCCTCTGTGGCCTGGTGAGGCTTCTTTTTCTCCCACTGAGGTGATCAAAGAGCAGGCCACTGAGTTCATGTCAGAGACTGCCCCTGTTCCCATTACTAGGGAACACACTTGGAGACTGAGCTTCCATAAGCTACATCTGTGCAGGGGTTCTAGGTTATCTCCATGCCTGGTCCTTGTCTGGAGTAACAGTCTCAGAAAAGACCCCTTTGACCAGATTTTTTGGTTCTGTTGCTCTCCTTGTGGAGTTCCTGTCCCCTCCAGGTCTTTCTGTTTCCCCCTTCTTTCATAAGATTCCCTGCACTCTGCCCAAAGTTTGCTATGAGTCTCAGCATCTGCTTTTTTTTTTCTTTTTCTTTTTTATTAATTACACTTTATTCACCTTGAGCTACAGGGGTGACAACATTTTCTATAACTTGCACACATGTAAAAACACCAAGCACAGTGGTGTACACCTATAATCTAGTGCTGTAGGAAGGGTAGACAAGAGTATTTCTAGGGTTCACTGGAAGCTAATCTTGACACATTGGTGAGTTCTAGGCTGAATGAAAGCTCTTATCTCAAAAATATAAGATAAAGAGTGGCAGAAGAAGACACTCAGCATCAACCTCTGACTTCTACCTGCACATGTACATAAACACTACCTCCTCCCCACACGTTTTAAAATACACAAAACAGCAATGGGTGCAAACTACAACTAAGGTAGAATAAAAAGGGAAATAAAGACTATAACAGACACAGGTATAAGATTAAATCGTGTATCCTCTAAAAAGCACATGTTAAAGAGCTCTCTCCTTACAAGACTGGTAAATGTGAGTTTGTCTTACATTTTGGCCCACTCTGCAACTCAACTGTATCACTCAAAGTTTCTAAAGGGAGGCACCTTTCCAATCTGCAACTCTACAAACATCTTACAATTTAAATGTATCATCATCATCTGTCACATCAGATGAAACTTCACTAGGATGCAGTAGTTACATTTTGGAAGATACAATTTAGCTGACATGATAAAGCAAATCATTACAATTAATTCTGTCAATACTTTGTAACAAAAGTTCTATCAAAAGTCTGTAGAGTTCTTAGAGGAAAAAAAAGCCTGTGAACTCTTCTTAGTTAAAAACAATAATGACTATATCTCAAGTGATGAAAGAAATAAAAAACTGTTAACAACTTCTTGCCTAACAGTAATGCTACCTGTCCAGTTCCTTCTTCTGATATCAACTCAAATCTAGCGGGAAATTAAAAGCATTACCTGAATCCATGAGGTCTCATCCCCATACCAGCAACCTCTGGAGGATAGGGTCCACGCTGATCTTTGGGGAAAACTGCATATCTAGGTCCTAGAGGAGGGATAACAGGTGACCGAATGTTCCCAGGATAGGGAGGTGGAGGTCGAGTGAAAGCCTGATTGATGCTCTCTGGTTGCCAGTGTGGAAGGGGCATTGGGTGAGGTACTACTGGTGTATCCTGAGGCCCTTTTTCCTGGCGACTAGCAATCTTCTTCTGCTGTTGTTGCTGGAGAATGATTTCACGCAGCTTCTGACGCTAAATGGAAAGAAACAAAATTGCTGGGATTTATAATTAAACATTTTTTTAAACTCTTAACATTTCCATTATGTGACTATATTAATGTTTAAATTTTCAAAACATTTTAAAGTTAAATATAAGTAGTAAACACACGGACCTCAAAACTAAATAAATGACAACAAATCCTGGTGATTTTGGTCTTTTTTTACATGGCCATATAACCACCATTAAAGTGAGAGTTTTCGTATTTAAAGATCTTCCAACAAATTCATGAATAATAAAATTATATCTAGGTTAAATCCAATTTAATTGTTCTTAATTTTAACATTTTCTTTTCATTTGATAAACTCTAAAGAATAACTTAAAGAAACTTGTAAGATTGTGTAGAATAAACTACCATTTGATTTAATGAGGAACTTCAACATATAATCTATTTAAAACATCTGAAAACACTGCAGCGCTTACCTGTCTCTGTCTCTCTGTGTCAGCTTGAGACATGTTCATGGTGTTCTGTGTATCATTTCCTCCTGAGGTTGGAACAGGTCCAGGAAGCTGGGAGACACTGGAGAACTGCTGTCCTTGGGAGCTTACAGGAAGGTTTGAAGATGTGCTGAAGGTTCCCTCTGACCCAGGACCTGGACGGTCAACAAGATCGCGGACAACTTGACTAGCTCCAAAAGAGTCAGATTGGGGCCTGGGAGTCATTGGAGGCTGATCGTAGGGGTCACGAGCAGCAGACGGGGAAGCATGACTGAATGTGTCTGTAAGGCCAGGCCCAGGTGGCCTGGGTGTCTGGGAGCATGTATCAGGTGGCCTTATCAAAGGGCCAGGTAAACCTGGTACTCGGTTTTGTGCTGTTTGCAAGAAAGGATCCTGGTTTGGCATGAGGGTTGGTCTTGCACTGGAAGACCTAATAAAACCCTCTGAAGTCCTCGGCCTTGGTGTTGCTGGTGGCTGAGAATAGGGAACAGAAATTCCAGGTCTTGGTGTCCCAAGATGATGAGCATATGGATCAGTGTGTCTCTGATTTGCCACAGATGTAACAAACATGTCTGGCTGTGGAGAAGGCCTGGGGGTTGGTGGTTGTTGACTATACGGATCAATAGTGTTAGGCCGGGGAGTACCAGGAGGTTGAGAATAAGGATCTGGATTGGATCGAGCTGTTCCTGAGGTTTGAGAATAGGAGTCTAAAACAGGGCGTGGAGTTCCTGGGGGTTGCGAATATGGGTCCTGAGATGCTGACCGTGATATGGTTCCAGGCTGAGAAAAAGCCCTTGAAGAATGAGTAAAAGATTCACTCATTGCTGGGTGTGGAGTTAGGGGAGGCTGGGTATATGGATCATTGGACTGACTATGAGAAAAAGTATCTCCTGGCCTTGGTGTCAAGGCAGGCCTTTCATAAGGGTCAATAGAGAGTCGTCTTGATGCCTGTGACACAGGCCCATATGGATCCTGAGATGGAGGTGGGTGCAGTGGGGTCTTAAAAGGCCCATTATCCAGAGGGGTAGGTGTCAACAATGGTCGTCCATATGGATCAGATAGCCGTTGCCTTTGAAAGGCATCTGTTCTAGGAGATGGTTTAGGAAAGTGATCACTGGTTCCAGTAGCTAAAGGACCTTTTGTAGTTTGTTCTGAAACCACAGGGGACCTAGAAAGGCTAAAAGGTTTAGGAAATTGATCTGTCATCATGGGCCTCGGTGTATCTGGAGGCTTTGCATAGGGGTCACTATTTGCCATGGAGGAAGCACATACGTCTCTGGCTGGGGATGGCCTAGTGGCAGATGTTTCATTCATCTGAATGGACCTAGGTACTGAAGATAAAGGCACACAGTTTTCCACTGGTGGAACAGAACTTCTTCTGGGAAAACTATGGCCCCCTGGAGGCGGTCTAGGAGTACCAACCATTTTTGCATAAGGATCGACTGGAGATGGTGGTCTGGAGTGAGACGATCCAGGTGAAAACATCTGTGGAGAAGGTGGCTGAGAATTCTGGGACTGAGAAAGACTTTCCTGAACAGGTATTCGAGATGGGGTTGAAGGTGGGGGTGGGGGCTGTGGCTTGACAAACACATCATCTGAAGGTGTGGAAGCAGGGGCACTGGATGTGTGTTTGGAGAATAGATCTTTATGGAATGTCTGTGCAGGAGATATATTCCCATTGCCAGGCTGAGGTGTCAAGGGACTCTGTGCTCCACTACTTGGAGTATCTGAACCAGATGCTACTAGAAGGTGCTGAGAAGCAATTTGCTGTTGCTGTTGCTGTTGCTGTTGCTGTTGCTGCTGCTGCTGCTGCTGCTGCTGCTGCTGCTGCTGCTGCTGCTGCTGTTGCTGCTGTTGCTGCTCATTCTTGACTTGTTCCAGCTTCTGTGTGGCTTCAATTTTAGCTTGTTGCTTACTTTTCTGACGCATTTGCTGTTATGATAGGAAAAAAAGAAAATAAGAAAACAATTATCACAAAGAGAAAGGCAGCACAAAGTTCATCACCTGGTATCAGTAGCCAGCAGATTGTTTCCAAGTAGATAAATTCTTAACAACAAAATAGATTATCATCATAGCATGCCCCATTTATACCTATATCAATATATTATTTATAATATTTCAATAAGTATATAAAAACAATTTGAATATATGCTTTGCCAAAAATGGCAACACTTTTCAGGTTCTATTAAGAATTACATTCTGAAATGAAATAAATACCTCTCTTCTACAAAAATCTAAAAGCTAAATCATCCAAAACTCTAATACCTGTCTAAACTTCCATTCCTGCTCATGCTCCGATTCTCTCTGCTTTAAAGGATCTTTAAAAAGATCTGAATCAATGCGGGCGCTGGGATCGATGCTGTCTTGCTGTTGTTGCCTCTTCATAGAATCGTTTGACATCTGAACTTTATTAATACGTAAAGCAGCTCTGTTATCTCTGGCTTTTTGCTTTGAAAAAAAGAAAAAAAAAATGGGACATTTTTTTTTAAGATATTAAACTTGTGCTAAATAGTTGAAGTATTACTCTTTAAAACTGATAGTCTCTGCTAAGAAAAGGACCTGGACAGTAAGTAACTAACCTTCTACACAGTGCATGCTACTAGCAAGTAAAGACATTTCTATATAAGTATTTGAATTACTGCAAGAAACTCCAGTGCAATACAATATATTTTATTATAATTCAAAAACATCATTAGAACACAGAAAAATTAGCATGTCCCTAAATTTAAATAAGAAAATAGCAAATTGATACTCAAACCAAAAGAGCTGCAAATCTGAAACTTACCAACAAGAAAAATTAGACAGAAAAAATTCTATCATTACAAAATTTAAGATAAAACAAGCCATAGAACTGTCCCTTAGTTCAACCCAAAGTTATTATAACTGAAAACTGGTACATGGATGGTCACATAAAGGATAATAGCATTTTTATTTTCACAAAACAAAGCTTTATTGTGACTGCAGCTAAAGCAAAGGTTCAGCTCAGCAACTTAGAAGAAAATTATTCACTATGATTTCCAGCTATAGTGATAGTTCAGAACTCCTTAAAGGAAGTCTCAATATGTTTTTATCAAGATGTATAAAAATTCTCTTGTAAATATCACACACAAAAAGAAAACTAATTTCATCTTTAAATGCAGGACTATCTGTTAGGAGATAAAACAACTTTAAGGTGAGATGAAAATTGTGCTCTTAAAATACTGGTCTATTACATAGATTTAAAAAAATGTTATGATCTTTAGTGAAATAAGATGAGTTAATATACAACTTAAAAATAAAGCTAACTGCTAGTTTTTTAACTATTAACAAGTATTTTCTTTTCATTACCTAAGAAAAACAAGTTTCAAATATTGTGCTTAAAGATCTAACACATAGGAATTATTTAAATACCACATATGGTGCTCTTTCTTGAGAGCTGGCTTTTCTCCACAACTTGGCAATTTGTTTCACTCGAGTAGTCCAATCTGCAAAGGCACAGAAGACCACTCTCAGAAATATGGTGATACAGAATTGGAATAAAAGCTACTTATGAACTGCTTATCATCTTACTCAGATCATATTTTATAAAAAAAAAAAAACCCACGTTGAATACCAATAATATAAAAATCAGAAATCTGAACTCAAAATATTTTAAGTTCCAGCATAAAATCACAACTGGTGATTCAGTCTTTGTCTAAACAAAGCACACTCAAAACATTACGGTCAATTAGCTTTCAGGTTTACTGTATCAGATGTAGAGGAAGCAAATGAAGATCTTGTTTGGGCTTGGATTCCATGTCTGAGACTGTCTCGCGATGGGGAGTGGAGAGAGAGGGGGTTCCCTTGCTGCTGTTCTGGAGGGTGCGAATATGAGTACTAGTGTCCAGGTGGAGGCTCACAACCATCTGTAAGTACAGTGCCATGGGATCCAACACCCTCTTCTAGGCTCTGTGGGAACTAGGATCACTTAAAGGGGAGGAGTGCATGAGCCCCCACACCTCCCTGAGGAACTGGTGACAGTTGATGGCTTCTAGAGAAAGGAGTCAATTTTCCTTACGGGTAGACCCCTAGGAGGTAGAACATATTCCAGTGGGTGCGTCCAACACCCCTAGGAGGATGCACAAACTAGATTTGGTGGGTTGTTTTGTTTTTTAAAACTGAAAGGAGAGGGGAATGAATATTAAGGAGGGGTTGAAAGTAGAAAGAACGAATAAATATGATCCAAATACATTGTATACATGAGAAAACAAAGATTTAATAAAACTTTTATTTAATCTAAAAAGAGAATTGCATGGACTACCTCATACTTGAGCATTGCTAGGACCTAGAAAACTAACAATTTCATTAACTAAAACCAGTTCTGGGAAATATACAAATGAGCACAAGACCTAGGGTTACTGGGTACTAAAGTAATCTTTGCATTGTGGGCAATCTGGTCAGATGAACATGTGATGACAACAAGACTTTCTAATGTACATTTCAAAACAAAGGCATAGCATTAAGAGAAAGCTGGTAAAATCGAGAAGCATGACTAACCTGGAAATTCTTCCTTTAAATTGGGGAAATTAATATTTGTGTAGAGAACTGGTGCAACTGTTGCCATCTCACCAAGAGCCTCCTCCTTCTCCCATTTCAGTGTGCTCCTCTGGGCATTTGACAGGGTGTCATTTTCTCCTTCCATAGGTGGAGCTGTTGGTGCCCAAGAGCTGTTAGGATCACTTGCAATTGTACTAAATGCTGGACTTTTATCCCTGGAAAAATAACAAAACCCTTTCACTTTATAAACAAAGTAACTTTCTACTAATACTGTGTACAAGTACCACTCTCCTTATGATTTGTTACAAAATAGCTTTAAATATGCTTGATGATCTTAAGTAAAATAGTGAATGTAACAAATACTAATATCATGCACAATAATTTAAAAGACTAAGATAGAACAAAGGTATAGTAAAATTTAAGCTTCCATAGAAAGTAACGTTTATAAATACCTGACATCAGTATAAGGGGATTGTGCTATAGCAGGGAAAGTGCCCAATCCACTTCCAGGAGGCAAAGAATTATGTGGAAGATGAGGACTTGGTCCAATAAGGCCATTCAAGAGTGGCATCCGGGAAAAAACATCTTAAAGGAAGAAAAACAATAATTTATTTTACAAACTATTTATAAATGACAAGTGGCAAAAACATTTCTAAATAAAACCTCTTAATACTATTTTAAAGTAGTACTTTTTTAAAAATTATACTACATAATATGATCTCTAACACCTACATTTCCCTAATTACGTTATATTATATAAACAGTTGTACAGTGCAAGTCTGGAACTTTTAATTCCAAGTCTGGAACTTGTTAGAAGCAGAACTTCCGATTGAATTTGTGAAATGGAGGTATTCTTATGTATAGTGATTGGGATAATATATATTTTGTTCTCTGGACATACATGCCCTGGTAGACAGTAACTATTAAATACACCATTCGTTATGAAAACAATGAATTATAATTTTGTCTTTTCACTACTTGAAATTCAGCTTCCAAGAGCATTTTCAATTCTCTTGTCAAACACTTTCTCATCTTCTCCTTAAATAAACATTAGGCAAATTTTCCCATGCTTCCCGCTATCAAATACTAACTACGATCATCCAACGTGTCTAAACTACTTTAAATAAGCTGTCTTTTCCCAGCAAAGGCATGGAAAGAGTTGTGCAGGAGCTGGTTCTCACCTTCTAATGTAAATTCCAGGGACTGAATTCAGTCAAGTTTCATAAGGCCTTACCCACTTAACTGTCTTACACATCTTTCAAACAGCTTAAAAGAGGGCTAGAGAGATGACTTAGTTGTTAAGAGAACTGGCTGCTCTTCCAGAGGAGCCAGGTTCAATTCCCAGCACTGACATGTCAGCTCACAACTATCTGCAAGTCCAGATCCAGGGGATCTGACTGACACTCTCGCATAACATGCATGTAGGCAAAATACCAATGCACAGATATGCATGCATAATTACATACATACATACATACAAACATACATACAGCAGTCTTGCATCAGCCTAAGAGTGCTGAAGCTTAGCACACCTGATATACTGTTAAAGAGGATCACATTCTTCAACTCTGCCTCACGTATCTAAGTTAAAGCACTTTGTAAAAAGAACCATGTTGATAATGACTTCACAGAAAGAACTGAACACTTATCTAACATTTCCCTTTAAAAAAATCCACTTACTTTATCTAAACCTTTTTGAAATTCCACATTTCTGCTTTTTAACTTTCTATATTACTGTTAACAACACTACACCCTGCCTCAGTTTCTTCTCATTTTAAATGGGGTTACTTCCATAATTCACAGAGATAACATCTTTCAGGTACTGTACTCATCCACCTAATTAATTTTACATACTGTCTCTAATGACAAGATCACATGAGATCCTTTGTACCCTTTTCACTTTTCGCTAACTTCTCCCCCACTCCCACCCCCACCCCTAAGACAGGGTTTCTCTGTGTAGCCTTGGCTGTCCTGGACTGACTTTGTAGATGAGGCTGTTCTTACATAGATCCACCCGCCTCTGCCTCCCCCAAGTGCTGAGATTACAGGTGTGTGCCACCACACCCAGCTAACCTTTTTTCTAAAATTAAGACTTCACATGAAGTAGTTTCCTAATAAATCAAAGTCTTCGTGAATGAGTATATTTGTAACTGATTTGATCTCTAAAATATATACTTTCAACTATGAAATAAATGAAGAAAGTTTGCTTATATAGTGAGAAGAAAAATACTGAAGAATTCTTAATCATTTAAAAAGCACAAGAAAATAATTGCAGTGCTTCTCAACTTTCCCAATGCTGCAAGACTTTAATATAGTTCTTCATGTTACTATATTATCCATAAAATTATTTTTTGTTGCTACCTAATAACTATAATTTTGCTACTGTTTGATTTGTAATGTAAATATTTTTGAAGGTAGAGGTTTGCTAAAAGGGACATGACCCACAGGTTGAGAGGCGCTTAATTAGAGCAAGAAACAGTTATGAGCAAGTATTTTAGCCAAATGTAAATTAAATGTTTAGTATGGCAAACTTCAACATCAATTTACATATAACAGCTAGACTGGTCAAAATTACAAACATTTCTAGTATTTATGCTTTGTAATTTTTAGTGTATACAAAAAATGGATAGTAAAAGGATTTATCTGTAAATTTTCCTTTGTATGAAAGAGGGTAAAATGTAATAAAGATACTATTGTATTATACAATTCAGTACACTAAAGTACTAGCAAGGAACACAGATGTTATTTTTTTTTCATTATTAAAACATATACATCTGTAGAATGCTAAACTCCTTTCCTGGAGAGTTGATACCTACGGTACTAAATCTCTTTTCCAATATACTCCTATAAATCTTAATTCTTGATTACTGTATTTCAATTTTCCAGAAAGGAAAAACCTGAAGTCTTGAACTTACATTTCACTGCAAATTCTTACTAGTAGGTAAAAGAAAATTGGCCAAACAAAATAAGCAAATTAAAAAAAACAAAAAACAAAAACAAAAAGAAAACCACCTCCCAGAAATTTTAATATGGGCAAAAGCTACATGACTGTATCTGAACATAGATCCTATGGTAAACAAGATGAGTCCAGTCTTTGAAGAGATCACAATCTAAGAAGAAAACTGATCACCCCAGAAAACATGTATAGTTGTGCCACAAACTACAAATAAAAGTATATGGGGTAAAAATAAGTATGCTTAACCTCTGAGAAAGTAACAGTCAAACTGAGGCCAGACTTATTGGGTGCAGTTGCTGGCTGGAGGGTATGGTCACCCAAACAGAGTAGTCACCACGTAGGGATGAGCAGAATGAACAGGGAGCTATGGTGGGACTGGTAAAGAGAGGCCAGGCACCATGACAATTTACCTACTGCAAATAAAGCAGTAAGTCTGTTCTGGTATCAAGATGAATCATGTGACTCAGAGAATTTCAGGGGACTGTGACTAGAGGTAGTATTTTTCAATCATTATAAAAGTGGGTTTGCTCACATAAGCTTGTATACATGGCACTGAGGAACAGGTGGGTGTGCACATGCGAGCGCGTGAGCATGCCCATACTGGAGCTGGGGAGGTACGTCAATTAGTAAAGTGCTTGACAAGGAAAACAAAAAGCTAGGACTGAGGTGGTTAGAAGGCTGAATGAATACAGCTGCTTGTTGCCAAGCCTCACCACCTGAGTTAGGTCCTCAAGACACAAATGACAAAAGGAAGGCACCTACTCCTGTAAGCTGTCCTCTGTCTTCCACATGCACCACAATGTACATGCTCAAACAGCTATAAAACATAAAATAACTTAGAAAAATTTAATGGGACCCAAAAAATGGGCCAGCAAGATGGTTTAGTGGATAAAAGCCCTTCTTGCCAAGTTGGACAGCCTGAGTTCAGTCTCTGAGAATCACCTGGTAGAAAAAGAGCCTTCATTCCTGCACATTCCTCCAACCTCCATGTGCATGCCAGGGTCTGAATGCACAGGCACACAAGAAAGCAAGCATGTGTGTGGGTGTGTGCATGTACATACACACAAGCTCAAGCACACATTTTCTACACTCTCACAGATAAGTAAATAAAACTGGGCACTGTGGCACTCCCAACAAAGCAGCTACCTCTTAAGGAACACCACATGAGACTGACCCTCTCTGCACAGTTTTACACACACCGGCAAATACACACACAAACAAATTCATGCTTAGACGGTTATAGAATACCCTGATTGTGCATTGGCAATAGCTGTGGTGGAGGGGGAGGCTGTGGTAATGGAGCTGGCTGAGTGGTAGCAGGACTAAGTACAGCAGTAAACAAGTCTTCAACATCCTTTCCTCCAAGCTCTGGGTAAAATAATCACAGAAATAATATGAAAATTATTAAGGTTATTCTATGGGGAATGCCATCTTTTATAAAGTTTTTACTTTATAAATAGAGAATAGAAACATACCTGGAATTTTATATAATTTTCCAAGAATTGCTCCTGGAATAAAAGTAATATTAACAATTACCTATTCAATATATAAATATAAAGTAGTATTTAATTAATAGTGAAATTATGAAAACAAGGCCAAACATAAAATTGCATGCAAAAGCTTTAAAAGTCATATTTACACAAGTCTCTTAGAAAGCCTAGATGTAGGGTAAATATTTTACCATCTGTGACCATTTTGTCTAGCTCAGGACTGAGGATCCCATCTAGCTGCTCTTCACTTAATGGTCGTGAACTCTGACTGACACTTGGCTGAGGCAAAGAAGAAGCATCATCAGCAACGGGGCCAATATCTAAAAGAACAAGGTGAATAAATGAAAAGGTGAGTCCAGAACATGCACAAAATGGACAATACTATCTATATGTGTTAACACACAACACTGTGATTTCAATGAAGCCTGCATTTTTGAATTATAATTACCAAGACTCTGGTGGTACTTTGAATAAGAAATTATTAAATGTAGCTACAATATATCTTTGAGTTAAGTTATCTTTTCACCAATGTAAATATATTTTCTTAAGAACAAAAGAACAAATCTACTTTCAACTTGGCAATATCGGTCAAATCTAATTTCCCATAAGAGGCCATTACATGAATAACTTATCTAACATAAAAAAAGTGGTATCATTGTACAGGTCAACTGTCAAATGCAAATATGAAACAGGAATGGTAAGTTTTAGCATAAATTCATTCAAAGATGTACACTCATTATTAAAGCTTAATAATCATCTTTCTAAAATAATTTCATTTATAATTGTAATTAAATTCTAAAAATCTAAATTATGTCCATCACGTTATAATACCTAATAATAGTAGCCTATCATCTATTTCTTTATACTGTCTTAATGCCATTAATCTTACATTTTTGTATGCTTTTATTTAATTTTGTATTAGAAACTATTATTTAGGATATATTGCAAACTACTATTATATAATATGTAACAGCAAAACCATTCATTAAAATTATTAAGAAAGTCATTGAGAGCACTATGCTTTAGCTGTACACAAGAAGACAAAGGCAAAGTATGGATTAGTGATGCATTAGCACTACTAACAAACACGCATGCACCTACAGGCTGCTCCAGCTGAGTCCACTACTAAGAAAGACTACTACTTCTAGTCAGTCCCATCCATCGCTCAGTTCTTACCAAAAGGGAAGGGTGAGCTCCCAACCTGGAAAGTGCATAAATCAAGACCTACAAGACCCAAACCAAATAAAATGGATGATTACCACAGAGGTGGGAAGGAAGGGAAAACACACAAAAAGAAGAGAAAGTACAGCAAGACTTTTAAGGCAACATGCCTTAAATCTGATGCAATTAGAAAGGTAACAGAAAGGAGCAAACTTGCTATGTCACCTCCTCAAGCCAGACAATCAAGGAAGAACAAATACTGGCTTCTTTGACACCGTCAAAAATAAATAAATAAGATTAAAATAAAAAGAAAGAAAAATCAAACAAAGCAGAACATCAAACTCACTTCCATTGCTGGGGGGGGGGGGGAATCAACGTGTTCTGAATCCACACACCTCTCAAATCACAAAACAGAAATCAGGCAAACAGTATTCATGTATACCTGAATGATCAACTGATTTTGCAAGATCATCTGAGATTATTCCAAGAATGTCATCATCTGTGTTTAAGACTTCAGAAATATCAGCTAATGGGTCATCAGCCGTACCTAAATGTAGTAAGTATATGAAAATTAAGTATTTTCCTAGGCATGAAATTCTAAATGTCCTAGTATCTAGAGTACTGCAACGGCTGAGGCAAGTGGCAGTGACAAAAATTTAAAGACCATCATGACTTCAAAGGATTAAAAGTAAAGGTACTTTATCTTTTGATTAACAAAATATCAAAATTTGAGAATCTGTTCCAAGACTGATGTATGTTGGCAAAATGTAATAAAAAATAAAGTCCTTTAAGCAATAAAAATAAAATCAAAATCTTATAAAAATAAAAAGTAGCTCATTACTTAAGTGGCATAACTAAGAATGACATCTAGAAAATACAGGACAATTTTAAAAACATAAAACTCAAACAGCACTTTGAAATGTCTAGTAAAGACAATGTAGGTACCACACTAATACTAAATTCTTTCCCTGTTTGAATACTCATTAATAGTTCACTAAAAGACTGTTTCAATACCAAAGAACTGTGTCTATTAACATTGTCTAAGCCACTGGAACAAGATGGAACTGTTAACAAATGACCTGTCCTCACAGGGCTCTTTCTTAAAAATAACATTTGAGTAAGGAAATAAAATAGGCCCTGAGGGCTATGTCTAAAAAATAGGCAGAAAAGACATTTCCAGAAATGCCTGGCCACAAGTAGATTTTGATTCATTCAGTTTTTCAGTCTTTATTTAATTTTTGTTAACATGCAAAATGATTTTCATTCATGTGTATTATATGTGCTCATCTCACTGCCCTACCAGGTGGTACCTTCTGTCTCTATCTTCTCCCTTATGTTCTCAATGTGCATGCATCATACATACACATGTGTATGCATATATAGGATAGCTAATCTCACAAGAGAAAACATGATGTATTTGTTATCTAACCATGTAACTACCTCCCCTAATTTTAGATTCCTTTCTTGCCCGACATAAAAGCCACATACTTCCATGTCATATATATGTACACATTGTCTAAATGTAAATTCTGGATTTGAAGAAAAAAATGTGACATTTGATTTTTCTCTCTCTGGTTATTTTGCTTAAATCGTTTTGTTTATTCTCCATTAGATGTATAGGCGTTCATATGTGCACAGGTGTATGTGTGATGTTTACTTTACAGCCAGTATCTGTTACTGGACAAACCGTACTCCCACACCTTTAGTAATATGAAATTACAATAAACACGAATGTGCAAGTATTTTTGGGGATTTTGACTTCAGTTCTTTCAGGCATATACTGAGTAGTAGCACGAATGGATCATATACTAGTTTTCAGTTTCTGCATAAACCTTCATAATGATTGCCATAATGGCTATAATAGTTTCCAATGCGCCCAGTAATCTCTACGAGTTTCATTTCTACTGTATCCTTGTCAGCATATGCTACTGTCATTGTGAATGGAAGGAAATGGAATCTCAGCATAGTTTCAATCTGTATTACTGGCCACACACATCACTTTTTGAGACAGGATCTCACCATGTAGCTTTTGTTATCCTGGAACTCCTATGCAAACAAGTTTGCCCTTGAGCTAACGGAGATTTACTTGCCTCTACTTCCCTACCATGTTGGGTTAAAAAGGTGTGCCAACACACTCAGCTAATATGCTTTTTTTTTTTTGATAGCTAAGACTGTTGAACATTTTTAATGTATTTATTAATCACTGATATTTCTTTTTCTTTGAACACTGTCTACGTCATTTCCCTGTTGACTGACTAACGTGGGCTGTTTTGGTAGAAGGGGGTTGTATTTAGATTTTAGTTCTTTGTGGTATTTGTTTATACATTAATTCTGTCAGATACAGAGTGGAAAATATTTTCTCTAACTCTGTAGGCCATATTCTCAGTCTACTAAGTGTTTCCTATCCTGTGCAGATCCATTTTTATTTCATAAAATCTTAAATCAAATCTGAAATTGTTTTTTGTGTTATTAGTATCCTTTTTCAAAAAATTCCTTCCTTATGCCTCTACAAAGCACTTTCCTAGTGGTAAGTTTCAAGTCACACAGTAAGTTTCTGATTCACTTTTAATTGCTTTTTCTAGAGTAAGAGATAGAAATTGAGTTTCATGTTCTACATGCAAATAAGCAGATTTCCCAGTTTTTCTTGTTGAAGATGTTAGCTTTTCTTCCACTTTTGGTTTTGGACAACTGTCAAAAATCAAGTAACTGTAACTGTGTGGGTTTATTTCTGGATCCTCAATTCTATTCCACTGTTCTATGTGCCTATATTTTGCGCCAGGATCGTATTTATATTGCTATGTATAATTTGAAATCTGGTATTATGGTATATAACTCCATAGCAGCTTCGTTCTTTCTGCTAAAGACTGTGCTATTTATTCAAGGGCTTTTGTGCTTTGGGTTAAATAAGACACTGTGACTTATAAAAAGAGTACAATGGTCTACAGACTTTAGCAGTAAGGACATTCCCAAAATATTGATTCTGTACATTGATAAACATGATAGATCTTTTCCTTTCCAAATTTCTTCCTTCACTGTAAAGGTCCTTTATGTCGCTCATTAAGTATATACCTGTATATTTTTGCTTCAATTTACTGTGAACAAGATGAGTTTCCTAACATTATTTCTTAGCAAATTTGTTATTAGTTTATGGAAAAGCTACTGATTTGTTTTGGTTCTTAGTTTTTGTTGTTTGGTTTGGTTTTTGAGATAGGGTTTCCCTGTGTAACCTTAGCTGTCCTGGATTCACTTTGTAGGCTGGCCTCAGACTCACAGAGATCTTCCTATCTCTGCCTCCCAGAATGCTGGGATTGCAGGCGTGTAGGCGTGCATCTCTGCACCCAGCCAAGTTACTGATTTTTATGTGTGTATAATTTGTTTCTTGATACTTTGCTGAACATATTTATCATATCTAAGAGTCTGCTGGTAACACCTTTTAATGCAGGATTAAACTGACCACAAATAATGATAATTCCTTTTTGCCCTATTTTATAAACATTTTTAAATTTATCTTGCTTTGTTTCTATACCTTATCATTTCAAGCACTACACTGTACAAAGAGCAGAGATGGTACTTACTCTTACCTGAGGGAATGCTTTCAATTTAGCAAATTTAGTACGTTGATTTGAGTTTTCTCTATTATAACCTTGTAATGATGAGGTAGGTTACCTCTATATCTATTAAAGAATCATGAAGAGATGTTGAACTTTGATTTCTATGGATATATTTAAGTTGTTAATACTCTCTGGATTTGGATGGTAGTGGCACACACCTTTAACCCCTAAACTTGAGTGGCAGAGGCAGGAAAATCTCTGGCTTTGAGGCCATCCTAGATTACATACAGAGTGAGTTCCACAACAGCCATGACAAACACAGAGAAACCCTGTTTTGAAAAACCAAACACAAAACAAACAAGTAAAAAAAGCTTCATCATCACTAATTACTTTGGATCTTCTCCCTCTCATTTTTTTGTTTTTTTTTTTACTTTGGTTAAAAGTAATCAAAAATAATCTCTTTTAAAAAACAGATTTTGTATGGGGAAAGGGCAGATAGAGCATGCATAAGCCTCAGTCTGTGTGAGAAGATCAGAGGAAAGCTTGCAGGAATTGGTTCTCTCTATCTGCTATGTGGCTCTTAGGAATCAAACTAGGGCCATAAGCTTAGCAACAGCAGGGGTAAGAGAATCTCTGGAGTTGGAGCCCATAGAGAGTTTTGGATCAGCCAGGGCTACATACTGACATTCCATTTCAAAAGAAAAGACCATCTACATTTAGGGTTACTATTTAGAGGAATTTGTTAATTCAAGTAATTTTGTTGGTTGTTTTACTGACTGGTTCGATTGTTGGTTCTTATCTTTCTCCACTGTTTACAGACCTTAATAAAACAAGATTAAAGACCTAAATAAAACAAAAGACACTGTAGGAACATGGAAATCAGCTATAAAGTTCCTGGGCAGAAAGGACTTCTGACACAGAAGGCCAGAGTGGTTAAAGGAATCACAGGGGAGAGTCAAAGAAATAAAGGTGGTAGTAATACAAGCCTGGGCAATGTTTGAAGACTGTGCTGAAGGGGAAGTATAACAATACTGAAAGACATAAGCAGAACAGACCTGTGGAGACACTACAAGTCTAGGGACCTTGTGCAGTATGAAGGACAAGTAATGCAAGTTACCATTCTGTAGTAGAAAAATTGAAGTAATTGATGTTGAGTTTGGGGTCAAACCTATGGATAACTAAAAGGATAAGTGTGAAAAATTTAAAAAGGGAGGAGATTATTCTCAGGATTTTTAACCTAATCATGAAGGAAAACAATGATACTTTTACTAAGGCTTTCACCTCTCAGCTAAAGGTATTTGAAATTTTAAGCTTTTTAATATATTTAAATTAAAAGCAACAGATTTTTTTTTTAATAACATGAAAGTAACACTTCAAGGGCTACAGAGATGGCTCAGTGCTTAAAAGCACTTTTTGCACTTACAGAGGACTCAGGTTCAGTTCCCATTACCTACATGGCAGCTAACAACCAACTATGGCTCCAGTTCCAGGAGATTCAATGCCCTCTTCTGGCCTCCATGGACAGTGCACACATGTGATGAACAAAACACTTAAGCAGGCAAAATAGCCACATATATAAAGATAAATAAATCTTTAAAATATTTACACACACACACACACACACACACACACACACACCCCAGGACTGGGGAGATGGCTCAGTAATTAAGAGCACTTGCTCTTGCAAAGAACTAGGGGATGCCCAGCAACTACGATGTGCTTTACGAAGACCTAGAACACCAGTTCCAGGAGATCCTAGCTTTCTCTGATATCCTAGTACACCAGCCATGCACATGGTACACACATACACATGCAGGTAAAACATCCACATATGTAAGAAAAATACATATAAAATTTAAATACATATTTTCATATCTCAAATCAAATACATGTATGAAGTACTCTTTACAAATTGGTCCATTTTTTAAAAAAAGCACTTATGAGGGGTCATCTATGATTTCTCAGTGTGTGTGTGTATGTGTGTGTTTGTGTGTGTACACGTGCCTGCCCTTGTATATGAAGAGGACACTAAAAGCCAACTTCAAGTGTCATTTATTGGGGGCTACTCACTTTGCTGTTGGACACAAGGTCTCTCATTGGCCTAAAGCTTACTAAGTATATCAGCTAGGCTGGCTGTCAAAAAAAAACAAAAAACAAAAAAACAAACAAAAAACCTGGGAATGTTCTTATATCCACATTCCCATACATGTGGAGATACTTGTAATCCATTATTGGGATATGACTATGCCGAATTTTTTAACATAGGTTCGGGAATAAAACTCAGAGCCTCTATCTTACAGAGCAAGTACTTACTGAATAAGCATTTTTGCTTATTTTAAAGAAATGAAATCCTAGTAT
This sequence comes from Meriones unguiculatus, assembly GCF_030254825.1. Taxonomy (NCBI): domain Eukaryota; kingdom Metazoa; phylum Chordata; class Mammalia; order Rodentia; family Muridae; genus Meriones; species Meriones unguiculatus. The sequence goes on along the minus strand of NC_083368.1, from coordinate 15,962,347 downwards.
GTAAAAATTAGATCATGAATTTTTTAAAGACTAAGTTTTTAAAAGTCCACCCATGGAGCCAGAAAGATGGTTCAGCAGATAAGAGCACTAGCTGCTCTTTACAGTAATCAGGTTCAATTCCTAGCAGCCACATGCCAGCTGACAATCAGTTTTAGGGTATTTGTGCCCTCTTCTGGCCTTCATAGGCAACATTTGTGAAAAAATGCATACATATTCAGACAAACATTCATACACATAAAATAAAAACAATTTTTTAAAGTGTGTCCTTGTCTGATGGTTGAATAGGCTACATGAAGAGAAATGTACAAAAAGGCAACTTGCACTCATTAAACTTTCCATATAAAGGGTAAGAGTAGGTAAACTGAAAAAAAAAAAGTTTTGAAATGAGTGCTATTCCAGTTTGCTAAGTTCTGCTTACTGAAAATCGTTGCCTCTTAAGTTTTGTGGGAAAAAAAATTTGTATCAAACTCTCTCACCTGTGTCCCCATCCAACTCAGACTTTATCCTCACAAAGTCAAGGGCAAGTAACTTTGATTTAGCTCAAGTCACATGTCATAATACTTATAACATAGCCATTGAAATACCTAGTTTTTATACACAATGCTATAACATATACGTAAAAACAAGTGCGAACTTAAAACAACATATAACAAAAGATTTTTTGTTTGAATCTGGTAAGACGGAACAAAAAGAACACTTCAATTTTCCATCCTTCTTTGTTAAGGATGATGTAGAATTACTTTTTATGTACCCAAGAGGAGGTAAGACTGCCTGCAATTGTTTTAAGGAAGTCAAATCAAAAACAAAAGTTTGAACAAGTTGTTCTTTGGTATCTACAACAACTGTAGAGACACAAGAAACGTTGGGTACACAAGTCCCTTATTAGACGTTTGTATTTGCAGTTGCAAAACCTACAGTACAAGAAAGTAAACTGTTTATCATGACAGAGCAATGCTGAGCAAAAAAAGTTTTAATTACCTAATGACAGAAGTCATTATTCATTACACCTTTACTTAAAATTTTTTCTAAATTGAGTTTATAATATTAAAAACTAACAAATGGCATAATAAAGTGCCAGAATAACATTGCAGTATAACTGATACTATTATAGAAGTCTAGAAGAAAAACCAAACACTTCGATCATAACTCTTAAAAATCCAACAAAGCACTTAGAGCCTACAATACATAAAAACACCTGTTTCCCTCTTTGCCTCACTTTATTTTTTCTTAATGAGGCAAGGATCTCATGTTGCACTATGCCTTTGAATTCACTACATAATAGAGTATATCTTGAACTTGATCCCCCTGCTTTCACTTCTGAAATGGGAATATAGACATATGCCAGCTAATCCAGTTTCTAAGATGCTGGGGATGAAACCCAATGCTTCATGCATGATAGTGAAAGAGTCTACCAATTGACCTTCATCTCCAGTCTTGTTCATGACCGTCTTTAAAAGAACTGTACATGTAAATTTGGTTGGACAGTATGTATGTGTGTGTATACCTGTGTGTGTGTGTGTGTGTGTGTGTATGTGTGTGGTAGTGGACAACTTCAGGTGTCATCATCACCACCCTTTGACACGGAGTCTTACTGATCTGAGCTCATAAAATAATCTAGAAGGCTAGGAAGCAAACCCCAGGGATCCTCCTGTTTCTACTTCCTCAGTCCTGGGATTACAAGTAAACACTACCATATCTGGCATTTTTATATGGGTTCTCAAGGTCAAACTCAGGCCTTGTTCCTGTAAGGCAAATGATATTACTACAGAGCCATCAGCTCTCCCTTTTCTGACCTTTAACAGTCCTTACATTTCCTACATCTACACAGTGGTTCTCAGCCAAGAGCAACTTTGTTCACCAACAATTTAAGAATAACTGGAGACATACATTTGTTTGTTTGTGGAGGTTTTTGGAGACAAAGTCTCACAGTGTAGCTCTGGCTGGCCTAGAACTCACAAAGAGCTGCTTGCCTGTGTCCCTGTTCTGGGATTAAAGGTGTGTACCACTGAGCCCAGCTAGAAGACATTTTGGATACTCACGACCTCATGAGGTTGGAGGTAAAGATAAATATACTACAAGGCATTTAAAAGTCCCTTTTCACAACAATGAACTAAATGGCACAAAGTATCAGTAGTAGAAATGATACGTAGATATATCACTGTATTTACAAAAAAAATTGTTGACTGTGGGCATTCATTTTAGAGTTTTTGACACATTAGAATTTCTTTAGGTTGTGTAACTGGGTAAAGTATAAACTGAAAATTTTCTCTCACAACTCCTGATTTTGGCCATTATTATACTGGTACATTAATTTGACAAGTCATTTAAGAAGTCTTACAGAACTTTCTACTAAAAAAACTACATTTACTGAATATAAATTATACTTCAATAAAGGTGATTTTAGTAATGCATATGGTAAAACAAAATTATTCCTTCGAGTGTTTTATAATAACTAGAAAGTAAATGTCATGTGGCATAAAGAAAACACCTGTGAATTAATCTACGTACCCTGAGTTCCAGGTTTTGCTGAGGCAGAAGATGAACTCAATAGCAGATCTGAGGAAGGATCCAAGAAACCTGCTTTATATGAAAGCTGAGCTGCATCTTCTGATAGATTATCTACACTCAGCTTGTTCTGTCTGCTGGTATCTAGAAGATCTTTTCCAAAAAATGCTTCCTAGACAAAGATGAACACATAAGAAAATTAGTTCTAAATTCTATAAAGCTAACATTATCTTGTCATCATTTTGACAAGAAAAGCTTTGCATTTAACAATAAAAAACTGAATACAGAAATACATAAAGATCCTGTCAATTTTGTAAAGGTTGTGAAATTAATTTTGATAGCTTTCTCAAAAACCAAATTAAGCAATTATAAACATAATTGTGTCAAATGTTTTTCTAGAAACTACAAAATAATTCATTTTTTAGAGAGTAATTTACAATCAAATTTTAAAACTGAGAGATGTGCAGTGTTACTGGCTCTTAAATTCACAGCACGGGCATAGGCACAGACATAGGCATCAGTATTTGTGGAATACCTGCTAAGGATAACACAAGATTCTGATCCATTACTGTAGGATCTACACACCTCTAATGTCTACAGTAATCTCATACTGAAGCATATATTCCCATCAGAGTACTTATAAGTCTGAAAAACTTCAGACCGTGTATGGAACATTTGCAAGCAATGACAGGATGATGGCTTTCAGTTCATCTTCTCAGATGAACACTTCTCCACTAGAGGGGTAGTTCTTTAAAGTGAGTTCTTCTCAGAACTCCTCAGATATCAACACAGAAGGCAAAAGGAGGACCTCATGACTCCTCTTCAAGTGCTTCAACCCAGCAACCCGGAATTAGGATATTTTCTTCTCTGTGGCCTTTCTGTATAAAGGACTCCAAAGAGTTTGCAGGAGCTAGCAACATTTATCATTTAAACATAAATAGAAGACTCACGGATACTTTTTGTTTTTCGAGACAGGGTTTCTCTTTGTAGCCTTGGCTGTCCTGAGCTCACCTAGTAGACCAAGATGACCTTAAACACACAAAGACTGGCCTGCCTCTGACTCCCTAAGTGCTGGGATTACAGGCATGTGCCACCATGCCTGGCAGTACTTTAAGTAAAAATGGCCCAATATTCATAGTAGGTAGATGCATAGTTAGTCACACTACAAAAAGAAGTGGGGCAGTGGATTGTTGTTACTTGCAGCACTGGAGTTTGACTCTGGATTTGAAACTTGGGCCTCACAAGTTAGGTTGAATATCTATGTCTGAGGTAGATCTCCAGAACAAAATTCAGATTTTAAAAACATATAAAGAGGACTAGCACTTGCCATGAAGCATGACAATCTCAATTCAATTCCTGGGAATCACACAGAAGAAGGATTGTCCTCTAGGCCCCACTTGTGTGTCAGGTGATATGCACAAATTGACTTGGATGTACAATGTGCACAAGCACACATACAAACAATAAACAAATATTTAGAAGCATATAGACCCATATGATCAAACAAAGGTTCTGAAGATACTAGATACTGGAAAGATAAGTCCAACAAAATGTGCAAATGCAGACTTCTGTAAGACTATAAAATAAAGTATACAATATTTCAGGGTCAAAAAAATGTGCTGGCTGGTCTTATTTCAACTTGACACAAGCTACAGTCATTTTGGAAGAGGGAACCTCAAATGAACCCTTTCTTCCCCAAGTTGTTTCTGGCTATGGAGTTTTAAACCCTAACTAAGGCTAAGTTAATAGTATTACTTTTAGAAAGGACATTGAAGGGCAGAGGAGTGTACTAAATAGTTAAAAGTGTTTTCTGGACTAATGTGGGGAACTAAGCTAGAATCCCTACAACTCCTTTAATACCAGCACAATAGCACATGTAAGCAATACTGTGTTCCTATGGCAAGATGGAAAACACAGATGGGAGAATCTACACGAACTCATGAGCCAGCTAGTAAGTTAAACAAAATCAGTAGACAAGGAGAACCTGTGTCAAACAGGATGCAAAGTACACTCAGCATATTAAATGGTCCTCCTCTCTATTTGTATGCCATCTCTATTTGCATCCTCTCTCTATTTGCGCACACGCACATGTGCACGCGCACACACGCACACACGCACACACACACTGAATTGAAGTCTGAGAGATTCTATCTTATTCAATTTTTTGAGATTTTTAAAATGAAAACTATATTTGAAAATCTATGAAGCTATAATAATAAAGAATGCTGAAGAACATAAAACCTATTTAATGTTTACAAATTAATCATTAGTGTAGTCCCTTAAGTATAAACTTTAATAACCCAAGACCACCATTAAACAACAGTTTTAATTTTAAAAAAATACAGTATTTTAAACAGGAAACAAGTTAGGAGCCTGCCACAGAGGGCCTCTGAAAGGCTCTGCCCTGCAGACTATTTACAGCAGATGCTAAGACTTATGGCCAACTAAGGAAAGAAGTGGGAAATAGTAGGATCTGGAGAGGACAGGAACTCCACAAGGAGAGCAACAGAACCAAAAAATCTGAGCATAGGGGTCTTTCCTGAGACTCATACTCCAACCAAGTACCACGCATGGAGATAACCTAGATCCCCTGCAGAGATGTAGCCCATGGCAGTCCAAGTTGGTTCCATAGTAATGGGAACAGGGACTGCCTCTGACATGAACTGATTGGCCTGTTCATTGATCACCTCACCCTGAGGGGGAAGCAGCCTTACCAGGCCTCAGAGGAAGACAATGCAGCCACTCCTGATGAGATATGATAGACTAGGATCAGAAGGAAGGAGAGGAAGACCTCCCCTATCAGTGGACTTGGGGAGGGGCATGCATGGAGAAGAGGGAGGTAAGGAGGGATTGGGAGGGGAGGAGGGAGGGGCTTATGGGGAGATACAAAGTGAATAAAGTATAATTAATAAAAATTAAAATAAAAAATACAATATTTTAATGATTCATGATGACTTTCTTGCTACTTATCAAAGTTTATAATGTTTAAAAGAGTTTGTTTTTTTATTCCTTAGAATTAACATCAGAGAGAAGCTCCACGTGGTTTTCAAGTAGACATTGTGAGTAACTCCAAGAATGAACCACAACTACCAGAGTACAGACCTTAACGGACAAATTATCATCTAAGAGACAATGTAGGAGTCGGTTTTCTCCTTCCCAAGGGTAGTCAGGATCAAACTCAAGGCATTAGACTTGAAAGCAAAAGCTTTTACCTGCTGAGCCATCTCTCTAGATTAAGATTCAATATTTTTAGAAATTCCTTTAAAACCAGACATGTTGGCTCATTCCTGTAATTCCAACACGGAAGCGATGGAAATGAGATACATAGCTATATCATCCATGGCTACACATCAATCAATTTGAGGCCAATTCAGGTAAAACTGTCTTTAAAATAAACAAAATAAGCTGCACAGTGGTGGCACTTTAATCCTAGCACTCAGGAGGCAGAATCTAGCTTAGTCTATACTACATGGGAGTGATCTACACAGGAGTTCCAAGACAGCCAAGGCTACACAGAGAAACCCTGTCTTGAAAAACCAAAATATGTAGATAGATGATAGCTAGCATAAGCAAAATAGAAAAAACAATCAAACAAACTACACAGAGAAAATAAAAACCCCAAAACAAATAAACAAAAAAGCAGGGAAGGAAAAAAATGTCCAAGAAAGAATGTATTTAAGTACTCTTTCCCAAACAGCTGGCTTCCATACTTTGGTAATCAGCTAAAGGAATTTCCTAAGTATGGATTATAGATAACAAAAAGATCTATAGGAGAAGGGAAAGACCACCTTCCCAGTATATCCCAAAAATAATGTCAAGAAAGGAGGAAAAGGAGCCAAGTGCGCCTTTTATCCTGGTTATTAAAAATCTAAGTTCACTGATATGTCACCTGTTCATATTAAAAAGTTAACATGGGGCTGGAAATGGAGAGATGCATTAGTAATTGTTGTTCTTTCAGAGAGTCACAGCGCCAATATGGGGGCTCAAGTGTATGGAACTCTGGTTCTAAGGGATCAGATACCTTATTTGGTTCTCTGTGGGTACCAGGCAATGATGGGACACATGAGAGTAAAAAAATAAAATAAAAAAAATTAGCATTTCACTTTTCCTTGTCAAAAATATGCAACTAAACGCTTATTGTTATTGTTGTTGTTGAACTGTCAGAACAGTTTTAAATGAAGGTTTAGGAGCAAGAGATATTCTTCAGTTAGTACAGTGCATGTCAAGATGCATGAACCTCAGGGCCAAGACCAGTAAGCCACAAGACATGCTGTATGTATGAATGAATAACAGGAGGAAGATGAGAGTATATATTATTTTTATGACTCAAGAGCATGGTATAGCGGTACATATCTTTTAACCCCATCATTCAGAAGACAGAGGTAAACAAAGTTCTGTGATTTCAATGGCCAGCCTAGTCTACATAGCAAGCTACAGTGATCCAGGGCTGCCTAGTGAGAGCCTGTCTCAAATAAGGAGAAGGTACAAATTAGAGGGAAGGGCAGAAAAAGAAGCACAAAGACAATAAAAAAAGGGGAGGGGGGAGAGATTGGTTTTCCTACGATAAAATTTTGTTTTAAAAATAGTATAGAAGCTGAGGAGATGACGCTGAGTAAAATGCCTGTTATGTAAGCAGAAGAATTTACGTTCTCAAGGTACCAAGTTAAAGCAAGAGATTCTACTTACTCAAGGCTGAGTGGATATGGGGGGATGAGCAGAGATAGGTGGAGCCCAGAGGCTCACTGGCCAGCCAGAGCAGGCCTAACAGTGAGTAACCTCTAGGATGAGCGACAATACTCTATGGCAAAAAGTGAGGTAGTGTCTGGTAAGATGGCTCAGCAAGTAAAAGCATTTGCTGTGTGGGCCTGACAGTCAGACTCCATAGTGGAAGGAGAAAGCTGACTCCTAAAAGCTGTTATCTGTCATTAATGGTTACCCCTTAGCAGGCACTCTCATACACAATAATACTAAATTTTAAAAGGGAAGTATTTATTAAATATTAAAGGAAGAGATCAGATGTGAATTTCTTTTTTCTTTTTATTATAATTTATTTTATTTAACAATCTAGGAAGCTCACAGCCATCAATAATTCCAGTGCAATTTCATGTACTATTGGGAATTCAGAAATCTCAGTGGAGCTGTTAGCATAGTAGACCTTGCAGGTAAAATACATGCATATTTTCGATAGCACGAGCAAATGCATGGCTATAAAACTGACCTCACTGGTTCATTCTCAGCAAACTGCCCTGGCCTACTCAACATGGGTTTTATTATTCCTGTTGTTAACGCATGTTCTCTTTTTACAATAAATTCATCACCGTCAGAAGATATTAATTTGACATACATGGCATCAGGGCCTTCACAGCCACCATAGGTTTTCTCTTCCTCCATCCATTATGTTCTTATAAACTTTTACTTGATGCCACAGGAACTTTAATAGTTTCCTGGAGAGGCTGATACATAACAACTTGTGTCTGAATAAAGCGAGTTGTGTTCTCAGATGTGAATTTCTAAGCACATATACACAGGCTTACTGTTCATGCACAGCTCTAAACACAGACACACAAACTCTGACTGAAAGGCTAAGCACTTCAACAGTATATAGCCAGTAAGATGCTGATAGTCTAGGGGTGGGGAGACAGTTCAATAGCTAAAGTGCTTGCTGCATACACATGAAGATCTGAGCTCAATCTTTAGAATTCTTGTTAAAAATTCTGGTGGCCTATGCTTGTAAATTCAGTGCTGAGGCTATACTTGGAGTTTACTGACCAACTATTCCATCTCAATCAATGAATCCCACATCATAATGAAAGAGTCTGCATAAAAAAAAATTAAATAAAGGTAGACACCTTTGGAACAGCCCTAAGATTGGCCTTTGACCTCTACCCACAGTGCATGTTGTTCACATCTATACGTCTACAAACATACACAAAATCAATGTCAGTAACCTAATTACTAAAGAAGAAAACTAAGCAAGCTACCTGGTAATTAAAAATTATTAAAACAACAACAAAATATGTTAGAAGCCTGGTGGCACACACCTTTAAAACTGGCACTCAGGAGGCAGAAGCAGGAGGATCTCTGAATTTGAGGCCAGTCTGTCTGGTATACAGAGCTTAGTCCAGTATAGCCAGGGCTACACACAGAAACATTGTCTTAAAAAAAAAAAAAAAAGTAACTAGTGGAAAGTTAAAATATGCATATTTTAAGCAAGGTATACGTTTAGAACCTATAAAAGAGATGGATCATAGGAATAGTGTGTTAAATACTAAAATTAAGGTAATTCAATTTTTACATGTGAAGAGATAAAGGTGTAGAAGAAATACTAGGAACCTAAGTATTAGGTAGCAGAAAGTGGGGATATTTGCAATCTATCCTACTTCTAACATGGCATTTTTGCCAATATATCTTTGAATTCTTCTGTGACTTAATGTTTACAAAACAAACTAGAAAGGTTAACTCTTTTTTGTGGTAGCCTACATTTACTATCTTCTTCAAAATTATAGATGTATTTGGAAAGCACACACACACAAAAAAAAAAAAAAACCCACAAAAACAAAACAAAACAAAAAAACAAGGTGGGCAAAGGCAAGTGGATCCCTGTGAGTTCAAGGCCTACCTGGTCTACAAAGTGAGTTCAGGACAGCAAGGGCTACACAGAGAAACTCTGTCTCAAAAAACTAAACTAAACTTAAAAAAAAAAAAAAAAAACAACAGTTTGTTTTAGCCAAGTATAATAACAAACACTTTACAATTCCAAAACTGAGGAGGCTGCGACTGGAAGATCAGGTATTGAAGACCAGTTTGAACTTTATAAAAACAACCTGTATCAAAAAATTTGCAAAAGTTCTTTGTTTCTCTTTGGTTTAATACCATGTGGCAAACAATTACTAAACCTATGATTTTGGCTGCTGGGAACTTTTCTAATTGTATTATACTGATAAATTGCAATATCAATAGGAGCTGGTTTTGGCATGTGTACATATATGTATGATTTTAAATAGTATTTCCCATCCTGAAAATGTCTTCATTATGGTCAACAGCACACTTATAAGTAAGAAAACATAATTTATATATAGACAGGCAGACAGATAGAACAAATTTATATGGCTAGAACATAGGTCAGTACAGGCTAACTGTCTGTGTTCACGAGAACGAATTTATATGGCTAGAACATAGGTCAGTACAGGCTAACTGTCTGTGTTCACGACTCTAACCCTGATCCCCAGAACTGCAAGCACATGTGTGTACATACACACATCCCTTCATGAAAAAAGAAAAAAAATCAAAGCACACAAAAATCCAAATTGTTCATTCTTTGGTGAAGCCTGGTACAATGAATGTCATTTATGACAATCAGTGAAAACAGAATGAACAGAATGTCAACAAAAACAAGCATTTTTTTAAAAAGCATTCCCTAAATTAACAAACCACATAATAAAATTAAGGAAAACATTACTTGTAAATAAGCAGGAAAGGTTTCTTCAAGCTTATTTTTCCTTTTTCGGTATCTCTTCTTTATTTTTTCAGTGCTTTCAGCAACAGAAACAGGCTCATCAACTAGAGTATCTGGTAACTGCTCATTCCAGCCTGAAAAAAGAGCCATGTTTATAAACATGTAGCAGATACTTTCCAGATATATGATCATTTCATAGCATACCAAAATGCATAGCTATACATAAAGAGACAAGCGTTTACTTCACACACAAATCTAAATTTTAAACATCTTGAAAATTCCATTCCTTATCTATTTAGTATTAGCACAATTCCTATCCTTTCTTTTTGGAGGTGGGGTCAGGGTTGGGCAGGGTCTCAATAACTAGCATTTCCATGCAAAGTAAAAATATAACTTGTTAAACAGTACATTTACAGATTTCAAAGGATTAAAACACCAGATATTAAGAACTATGAGGAAATGGCTACTCACAAACTACTAAAGAAATTTCAGTTAGTATGGATAGCACCTTTCTGCAGCTGCAACAGTTTATGAAAAAAGAAGTACTGATAAACATAATGAAATCTGTACACCTAAAGAAGATAAACAAGAAAGAGGACACGGGATAAGATGATCTACCCTCACTTAGAAAGAAAAATGAGATGTGCATTGGACATAGGAGAAAACAAGTAACAGGACAAAAAAGCCTACTGCAGAGGGCCTCTAAAAGACTCCACCTAGCAGTGTATCAAAGCAGATACTAAGACTCATAACCAAACGTTCGGGCAGAGTGTAGGGAATCATATGAAAGAAGGGGGAGTTAGTATGACATGGAAAGGATATGAGCTCCACAAGGACCAAATATATCTGGGCACAGGGGTCTTTTCTGAGACTGACACTCCACCAAGGACCATGTACGGATATAACCTAGAAACTCTGCTCTGATGAAGCCCATGGTAGCTCAGTAACCAATTGGTTTCCCATAGTATGAAGAACAGGGACTATTTCTGACAGGAACTCAATGGCTGGCTCTTTGACACCCCCACCCCAACCTCTTAAGGGAGGAGTAGTCCTGCTAGGCCACAGAGGAGGACTTTGCAGCCAGTTCTGAAGATACCTGATAAAACAGGGTCAGATGAAAGGGGAGGAGGCTTTCCCTATCATTGGACTTGGAAAGGTGCAGGGAGGAGATGAGGGAGGGAGAGTGGGATTGGGAGGGATAAGGGAACAGGATATAGCTGGGCTACAGAGTTAATAAAATGTAACTAATAATAAAAATTAAAAAAAAAAGTAATTTATCATACCATGGAATTTGTTTTATCTTTTCTATAAAATATCAGACAACTCCCCTGAGAAGTTAAAAATAGAACATGGCTCTAAAGTTTGTAGCAGTAAAACAAAACAAAAACACTGAATTTGTATAACACAGGGAGTTAAAAGTACTTTAAGATTGAGCTTACATAGCTTTAGAAAAATAGGACCTCAAGACTAAAAGTAACAGAGGCATATTTCTGAAAGAAAACACCCCCAATGAAGTTCTTAAAAATTCTAAACAACCAACACACACACCTCTCCAAACATACTCACTCTTATAAAAGCATAATCCAAAATGAAGCCTTCTGTCCACTAAAGTGGGAAAAAAATAGAATAGCCCCTACCCAAACAAGGATAACAACAACAACAAAAAGCCAAAAAAAGAGGACTTTCTATGTGATAAATAATTAAATAAGCACATAATGTGTGCCTTTCCATTAGTAGACAATTAAATAATTGAGTAATATAGCCAGACACAGAATGCTATCAAATGGACAAAGACTTCAGAAAATTTATATTCCAAATCCATTACATGAAGAAATAAAATGTAATTGAAAGTAGAATGTATACTGTAAAACTATAAAATAATTAAACACTAAAAAGTTAACAAAAGTTTTACATTCCCGCCAGCAATGGAGG